>NC_079380.1:16042322-16403155 GCF_021018895.1 Seriola aureovittata | reverse complement strand
GGCTCAGTGGTTTCAAGTTATTTCAAGTTCGGCTTAGTCCACATGAAAATATTAGAGTGTGGACATAAGAGACACTCGTGGCCCATTGCAATTTCATTATGCATCCTGAAAAAACATGTATACATATGACATAATAAAGAGAAATATCCATGCATGTACACACATTAAGATTGCACATGAAACAGCACAAATACATGTGGGCACACGAGCCCATTTACATAAGCATCACTACATGCTTGCACACATGCGCACATGTGGCCACACACACACATTTACATTTACAATAATCCCCTCAAATATGGCCCACATGCATGGTTAATTGTACAAGGCCTGATGTAATACAACAGCGCTATCTTCTGTCCTGAAGCAAAACTGCAAGACTGCAGCAAATTGATTCAGTGTGAACAAGTGGTTCTCTGTGTTTCTTCTCTTCTCTCATATAACCTGCTGGTTCATCTGGATCAATAAATTCTTTCACCTTCTATTGAACATGTCAGTTACATTTGTGCATGTGTATGTGTGTGTGTGCAGAAGATTTTGAGCTGACTAAAAACCCATCCACCTATACAGCCAGGCTGTGAGCCTGAGGTTTCTGTTGCTTCATATAAACAATATATCAGCCCACTTCATCTCTCCTACCTCTGCTTTCTCTGCTCTCCTCTGTCTTCCCTTTATTCCTAACCTTACCTATGCCCTTAATCATTTCCTTTTCTTGTGCCTCAGCCACACACCCTCTTGAATCTCTTGCTCATCCTCCTGTATTTTTTTTTTTCATTCACACTTCCCTTATCGCAGCTTTGTTTCTCTCCCCTCCCTCTCCCATGTATCCACCCACCCCCTGTGTTTCTCGATCTCTGTCTCCTCATTTCTCCCCTGACATCCCGCTCCGCCTCTCTCCGCCTCTGTCTGACGTCATAGCAACCGCAGTGTACGATCCAGGGCTTGTTTGACAGTGCACATCATTCTATCAGAGATGACGAAAACAGCCAGACAGATGAGCACTAGAGCAGGTGGAGTAGGGGGGAGAGAGGGACCGAGCCACACCCACATCAAAGTGACATCTAGGGTGGATGCAGTATTTTAAGGCTATTTGGCCGGCAAGCTGTGGGCAAGGTCGGCTTAAGCTGCAGCATTTTTAATGATGTGACTCACTCTGGCATGGTGCAGAAAACTGAGCATGCAAGAGGGTTACAAAACAGAATGGCATCATATTTATGTGTCAGAAGGCAGAGGCAGAAGGGAAGGAAACATACTAACTTTTCACTGTATGTGTGAGTGTCAGTGGCAAAAGAAGGCAGAACACAGGAAACATGAAGGAGGGATACAGGAACTGAAGGATGGACTGATATAAAAGGTAAAGACAGTGAGAGAAAGTGATTATCATTTTAAAGGATTATCGGATCCTCAGTCAGGAGGCTATGCAACGTGTGTTTTCATACACACACACACACACAATCTAATTTTTTTTGGAACAAGAAATTAAAATGTAGTCTCTCACTGTGCAAAATTTCCAGCTCCAGCATCAAAGCGCCAGCTCCTGTCACGCATGAATCTTCTCAGAAATAGGAGAATAGCAGATCATTTGGTTCTAAAGCCCATTTAACTTGACTCCCACTAACTAACGTAAGATAACACAGGCCACTGCCCCCTGAGGCCAGTTTATAGTATATGAGCACACATCTGCAAATATAATAACTTATCACAGGTCTGTGTTTGAATGCGTGAGTGTGTGGGTTGGTGTGTGTGTGTGTGGAGATGGAGGCTTGTGGGGGCTGTAATAAAGGAAACACACAGTATAATGTAAGGTCTTTCTTTCAGTGGCTGCACTATAATGAGTGTGCCAAGAAGCTTCACTGCACTAGAGATATCTTGTGGAGCAAGAATGTAAAAGCATTATGTTGTAACATCAATCATAAGGGAAACAGTTTTACAAGACGTTCAAGGTTTGTCTCATAATAACCAAATGACTAAAGATTCCATGTTGAACAATATGACTCTTCTGTTTTTGTCATTATATTCAAAAACCTTTCCTGTTTGATTTAGTAATGTTATTTAGTATGGGTAGTTTACCTATACAAACGTATACTTTTAATGGCCTACCAACAGATACTAATAGGCTAATTATATACGTTTTAATCTTATTAGAGCATGAACCTTTATAATAAAAACCTTTCCATCAAATGCTGAAGATCAGGAGAACAAAGTGTCACAGCTTACCTGTAGTTTTTTTCCTCTTACTGGCAGTTTATTAGGGACAACCCTTTTTAAAAAAAAACAATTACCCAGAATGTTAAACATACAAGCATCAACATAAACATCAACAAACATCCGCATGGGCTCAGACTTCCACGATCACGTGTTGCCGATTGCATTTCATTTTATGATTTGTAGGCCACGTTTTTGAATCGTGACTTGTTGACGTATGTGCTGGAGTGAACGAGGAAAGAGACGAGAAAAATGAATGAGTGGAACAAATACACGTCGTGTGCCTACGTCATCTATTCCCCTGCGGAAGGATATGTTCGCTGAGAAGTGTAGTTCCGGGATGTGGAACTACTTCTCAGGATGGCAAGGGAAAACGTCGAAGGGCGTAAGAATACGACGGAGGTATACGTCGCTAGCAGGTGCACAACGCAGGGAAATCACAAATACGGGAGGAATGATGCCATAGCATATGGTGTTTTCCCGTTTCAAACAGCAGAAGACACGTCCGCCAGAAACTGTAACCTTGTGCTTTCCCTATAATAATGTCACGGTAAGTCATGCGAGCAGGCCGTTGTACAATGTTGTATGTAAGTGTTAGCTAAAAGCTAAAGGTAGCATTTATGGCTAACAGCTGACAACTCAGTGAATACATTACACTGATCTCTGAGACGGATGTTAGGAGTTTTACTCATTCCTAGGCGTAGCTTATGGTCATACTGCACGTTTTATTTAGTAACATTTGTAAATAAATTCATATGCAGTCGAGCAAATTGAAAAATTAGGTGTTGCTCATTGTACAGTCTTTTTTTCTTTTTCTTTTTTTTACCGCACCTGACGTCAGCTGAGGTTTGACGAAACATTAATTTAGCTAAATTGAACATTATATTTTCTACAGGAAATCGGTGACACCGTGTAAAGACAGTTACATACAAGTATGCAGAATACTTCAATAACGCTCAAAGTGATATTTTGCTTCATCATGCGTGCGTACAATGACAATACCGTGCACAACATCAGTTTTAATGCACACCATCTGGGTGCACTGACTGTTTTAACGGTGACACCTTCAAAGTGGATGAATGCTGCAATTTATATATATATAAAAAATATCATTGTGTTACACCCTAACATCCTGCTATATTGTGTGCTCTCTAACCACTAATTAACCAAATCCAGTTGAGTCACTTGTTGCTCTATGTGACCGAATGTCTTATGGCTTGTTGTGAATAAAGCTTTAGTGCTGTGGACAGCTCAGTTTTACAAGAGATCTGTAAGTTGTATATAAGCTCCTTTCCCCTGTAGACTGGTGTTTATACCTCCTAAAACTCCCTGGAAAGCAGGGGATTTTGAGGGGTTTTCCCAATATCTTCTTATTTCCTTGCTCTTTATGAAGTGATTTTCCTGTTCACTGCAGTGGCACATGTCTTTATTTGTAAACCAAGCTGTGAATGGATAGATGTGACATGTGGCTGTGTGTGAATGAGAGAGTGACAGATATATACAGTCTGCCAAACAGAACTAGAGACTGTCTGTCATTATTCGGCCTAAGTTAAATTGGCAGGGCAAGAAGCAGTAACTCTCCGATATTCATGGCTGTGTAGGTGGATGCGAGTTTGATAAGAGGGGAAACTGACTCACAGTTGTTGTGGTTACTGTGAAGAACAACTGTGGGAGGGGTTTGGGAAATGGAGGGGCTGTCAGTTGGGTAAGTTGACAGGGCAACACAAACTGTATTATTAATAATATATAATGAGAACTTTCTTTACTTTGTACTATGCACAAACACACTTTTTGTCTGTAGAGGGTCTAAGGGCAGAGGGCGTTGTAATGCTGTACAGGTTGTTGAGCCCCTTGAGGCTTATTTGTGATTTGTGATGTGGGGTTAGGTAAAGAAAATTTGACCTGAGTGGAGAGCAGGATGTTACTCTTTGCTTTTCTTGCAGCAGGGTGTTGACCAGTGTGAGCAAACATAGGTGAGCACAGCCACACCTCAACAATGGAAAAGATCTTCCTGTGTTCAGAATAAGATGGAAAGACTCCCTGTCATAGGCCCATCCAAGTCTTCTGTTTAGTCACCAGACATGATTTAGTTTCTTCATGGTGTTTCTGGGAGTTTCATCCTTGGCAGTACATCATTACAACAAGATTGTAGTCAAAGATTGTGTTTTGATGAAGCTTGTAACAGTAACTGAAATGAATTAAGTTTTTTTTTTTTTTTTTTTTTTTTTTTTTTTAAACAATATAGAAGATCTTACTGTGCCACATCAATGCCTTTCATTGCCTGTGAGTTGTCGACATGGCACTATTGTGATAATGTATATTTTTTTAATTAATGTGAAAATGTACACATTTTTACAATTTTTAAAAAAAAATCAGTAAACACTTTCTCTATTTCATTTTTTAAAATGAAATTTAACTATCAGAATATATATTGATATTGTCATAAAATGTCAAAGACCTTGATAGTGGAGTATTTTTTATATGCGTATGTATGGTAAAAAATACACACATATTTAATGAGTTATTATTCTTGACATAATATAAAGTTGTTGATGGGAGATCCTATTTACTCTGCAACTAACTTCAGCCGCAGGGTTAGGGTTAACTTCTTGCCATCGAATTTTTAACTATAATTCTTTGTTGTAAGGAACATATCGTACTTTGACTCGGGGAAATAAAATGTTCACGATCACAATTTCACAGAGGTCATGGTGATGTTCTCAGTTTATACCAATAGCTGAAAATCCATATACAACCAGTTTACTACTGTATCACAAAGACAAAACAGCACATCCTAATATTTGACAAACTGAGGAAATGACTTAAACTTGATTAGTAACCTAATCATTTCACGTCTAACTTTGGGCGTCCTTTGCAGTTAGATTGTCAGCGTGTGCAACAGTTTGCGTGGGGTGGGGGGTCCGTCATGTTGGTTTTCTTGGCAGGTGATTAAACTGTTTGTGTTCTTGTAAGGGAGTAGCTTCAAAATCCCAGTTCTCCCCTGAGCTTCACACAGCTAGCCTGAAAGTACTTGGCCATCCTCCAAACTTCAAATTGATTTCTCATCTCTCTTAAGTCCTAAATCCCTCTTCAGATGCCGCAAGTCTGCTGCTGGAATGAATCATTTTGGCAGAGTGTTTGCATGCTGGTGAGCCTATTTTGGTTATGGCTGTTATGCTGTTGTGTCTGCCTGTGTGTGTGTGTGTGTGTGTGTGTGTGGTGTGTGTGTGTGTGTGTGGATTAGCAGCTTACATTCCAAATGCTGTCCCCTCTCACTGCTATACTGTCCATTTTCCTCTACAAAGTGCCCACTCATCTGTTTCACATGTGTTTTCATTGTAATGCTTTAGAGTTTGAGATGGATTGGGAGAAACTGAGAACCTTTGCTGGAATCTACCAAGATGTTACTGCCATGGGTCCATCGTTGTAGAAGTCTTTTTAATATGAATGTGACAGCAAGATGTCGTTATGTTATTAGCATCCTCTCTCTCTCTCTCTCTCTCTCTCTCTCTCTCTCTCTCTCTCTCTCTCTCTCTCTCTGTCTCTGTCTCCCTCTCCCTCTCTCTGTGTGAATTCAAAATGTATTTGGGCAGCAATATGTTTTGTTGTGGGTATTTTTTGGATCTGCTTTCTTTGGATCTGGCTTACCGATTTCATGTGTTTATATGCAGCACATATTGTTCATAGCTGTACAACTCTGTAGTCATCCAAGAGTGCATCCTGTAAGCCAATAGCCTGATTAGAAATTGTGTCGATTTGTTTATTGTCAGTTAGGTTGAAGAGCTCTGTGGGTGTCATGCCAACTGAATGTTTGCAGACAGAAGAAAACTGAGAGAAAAGATAAACATGTCGCTGCAGTTAGACTGACATGAGATAAACTTCCCTATGAGACGTAACCATAGCCAGAATTCTTAGGGCCCTGGATGGCTGTGCAGAGAAGAGATCATGGTCATTGCCTCAACAGTTTTCACTTCATTGTTTACTTGGTTATGGTTGGAATGAATTGCTTGGTATTGTCTTAACTCATAGGAATTGTAAAGAGACATTTTGCCATGGGTTTGTCTTACATTAAAACTAGCCTTTAAAGGAGATGAAATATAGGTTTTAGCGTACAGGAAAAGACATCTGTATATTACAGTCATATTCAAGAGTTTACCAAGTGGTGATGTGCAAGCATTCCCAACAAAAACATGACATTAAATCCGCAGAGAAAAAGTTGTTCACTAAATTTTGCCCAAGCACTTTCATTATGTAAAAATAGAGCGTGAACAGACTCGCATACAACATTAAGAGAGATAATCAGCCTCTGGTAAATGAAGCAGTCATATGGCCAGACGAGACACAAGAATCTCTATGTCTCTCTCTCTCTCTCTCTCTCTCTCTCTCTCTCTCTCTCTCTCTCTCTCTCTCTCGCTCTCTCTCTCTCTCTCTTTCTCTCTCTCTCTCTCTCTCTCTCTCTCTTTCTCTCTCTCTCTCTCTCTCTCTCTCTCTCTCTCTGTCTCTGTATATCTTCTTCTCTCCCTTACTGTAATTATGTAGAACCTCTTGGTGTCTCCCTTCATTCATGAAGAAGTGAACATTGGTATTACAGAATTATTGGACCTAAGTCTGGACTCTTCATTGTTAAGGTATTTGCATTGTTTTTTTGTTGTTTTCTTAAGAGTGGCTGTGGTGTGTAGGGTATTGGTAGGCAGGTTTAAAGATCTTAATTTCTCAGAGTGACATTGGCTTTTCTCACATTCACACATACACACACATGGATCAAACTCACTGGAGGGACACTTGGAGTTTAGTGTCTCTGAGATTGAGACAGGAATGAAACCACCAACCTTTACTCTTCCTCTGTGCTTTCTACAGAGCGCGTACCATCTGCTGACCTTCCTTCTCCAGAGTGACTGCGGTCTCTGTGTATAGAAGCCATTCACTCTTACTACCAACAAAATGTCAGGTATGGATTTGCCTTTTTTCAACGTAAATGATAAAAGCTCTCGGTTTGAAAAGGATTGCTCTGTAAATTTGTCTCGGGTCACCAGCAAATGCACACTAACCTTGGACTGCAGACATAACACCAATCTTTAATATTTGATTTATTATTTTAGGGTTATTACTCTGTACTTTGGCTGTATTTTAATAACTAATTTGTGGTTTTATCCAGCTTTGTTATTCTCAAAATTCCCTTGTGGGGTCTGTCATATTTGCTTTTCAATACATTACTCTCTCTCTGTTTTAGGCACCTACACACCAGCCCCTGGTGGGCCATTCTCTGCTCTCACCCCGAGCATGTGGCCTCAGGACATTTTGGCAAAGTACCATCAAGTGAGGATGCGACTTCATACGTTGTTTATGTGCAAATCTTCATTTATCATTTCTTTTGTTTTGATGACAATAAATGGAGATTGAAAAGAATATGAGAATTTTGGAACAAGAAATAGAAGCTCATAAAAAACATGGCGACTCTTAATAACAAAACAGCAGAAAAATAAGACCCATCTGCATAGTGTGACAGAGTATAAAAACAAATGCCTTAGGAACTCTGTTCTCATGTGATACTGATATCTTGTCTGTTTTGCTAACTGGCATTTAAGATTCTTAGAAAAGCTGCTGTGTCCATCCTCAGCAGCACCTAGATGTGGACTAATGAAATGAATGTTATTTGGGTTTTTTTTCTCTACAGAAAGACTCCTCAGAACAGCCTGAACCACAATATGATGAGTTTGGCTTCAGAATGGACACTGAAGGTAATGTGTTCACTCACATGTACATACATAAATTTTCTTCCAAAATGATAAACTTCCTCAATCGAGTGCATGTGATCTCTGAGTAACACTGTAACTAACTGAGTTTCTCTTTCACTGTTTCTCTGCTGATCCAATATTTTGTCCAGCAGCAGTATATTTTCTGCATTCAGCTGATTGAGGAAATATTTTATGAATACTTATACGTAATAATTTAGCAGTGTATGTATCTCCCATCAAAGAGTTTGAGATTGTCCTACTGACTTCCTTTCCTCGTGTTTTTCCCTTTGTCTCTATCATGCTTGGTTACATACAGTTCTACTTGCTGTCATTTACCAATATTGCAGCCTCCTCGATTCAAAAGGTCACATGGTGCTTAGCTATGTTAGCATTATAATTACAAAGAAGCCAAACACCTATACATACCAACTTCTGATCCACTTCTCTTGTCACTCAGACGGTGTGGAGCCCAGGTCCTGGCTGGGCAGCGAAGGTTCGCCCCAGCGTGAAGACCCCCAGCAGCGATTGCGTTGGCAAGCCCACCTGGAGTTCACCCACAACCACACAGTGGGTGACCTGACCTGGGAGCTCATTGATCCTGTCCTTCCACGCTCTGAGCGTCTGCGTTCACTGGTGCTAGGGGGCATACCTCACAGCATGAGGCCACAGGTAAGTAGACTTGCACGGTAGTGATGAACTATTTGTGGAACTGACTAGAAGTGGTACACCTTGGGCTAAAATACTTTATGATATAATATTCATATTTAGATTACCTACTCACTTATAGCCACTAGAGAGCTACAGTTGCCTTTGAGTGTTTACATCTTTTAGTTATTTAGTACACAAAACCAGCTTTATAGTTTGAAAGGTGTTCTGTCTGCTAGCTTTGGATGCGTCTGTCTGGAGCACTGCAGAAGAAGAGGACTTCTGAGATCTCCTACAGAGAAATCATCAAGAACAGCTCCAATGAGGACTCCACCACAGCGAAACAGGTAAAATCCCTAGCTACATGTACATGTGTAAACAAAACACATTCCCATTGTGGTCATCCTACCCAGGACTGAAGCATTGTGCTTCTTAAAGACATCTCTAAATAGTATGGAAAACTACTTAAATGGCATCAAAGAATCAGGAATCTTCACTGGCATGTTTATGTATTACACACTTTTGTAATTGATTCCATAAATCCTGTACAGCCCTAAAACACGTGAATGAAGCAGCTGTTAATCTACTGCAGATCTGTATAGGTATGCACATGATGTCACAGTGCATTGAAGATGGCTCTGTCACATGAAACGGTACACATTTGCCATGGTGCATTCTCATGGAAGAATAACACAAGAGCTACTGTGCAATCATCTGCACAGTCAGATTTAGTAGGTGATCAAGTCTAAGTTTGTTTTGCCAGTCAGTCAGTTAATGGTCTTTGTAGTTATGATGTTTTTGATTGGTTTTTTTTTTTTGTTGTTTTTAACTTCTGTCCCTCAGATAGAGAAGGACCTGTTACGGACGATGCCAACCAATGCTTGTTTCAGTAGTTTGACCAGTGTTGGAGTGCCAAGGCTGAGGCGGGTACTGAGAGGCCTAGCCTGGCTCTACCCAGACATTGGGTACTGTCAGGGTACTGGCATGGTGAGAACACCTACTGTACATACAGAACCTAATGTCACCATTGGGGGAAAAAAACAACACTACACCAGCTATCTTACTAAACAGAGATAAATAGACACACACCTTTTTTAAATTCTATTTACTTATGGTCTTTCTTGTGGCTTTCTTCTTACTTTTTCCATCTTCGCTGCTCCCTTTTCACTGTCTCTTTCCCCAGGTGGTTTCCTGTCTGCTGCTCTTTCTTGAGGAGGAGGATGTACTATGGATGATGTGTGCCCTAATCGAAGACCTCCTTCCTCCGTCCTACTTCTCCTCCACTCTGCTGGGCGTCCAAACAGACCAGAGGGTTCTCCGCCAGCTCATTGTTCAGTACCTGCCAGCCCTCGACCGCCTTCTGCAGGAGCATGACATAGGTAAAGATGGGTATTAGGAAAGATGTGAAAGTGTGGTGCATGGGGTCAGAGAGGCAAAATGTGAGATGGAAATGACAAATTGTGGTAGACTAATATGAAACTAAGACTAACTGCTGTGTAGACTGATTATAAACAGTCTATAGCATACGGTATGTAACCCCCTCCTCCTTTACACATCCAGAGCTGTCGCTGATCACACTCCATTGGTTCCTGACATCATTTGCCAGTGTGGTGGACATCCGTCTGCTCCTGAGGATCTGGGATCTCCTCTTCTACCAAGGATCATTGGTGCTCTTCCAGGTCACACTGGGCATGCTCAAGATCAAGGTATTTGCACTATACCACCTCTTCCCTGATATAGTTAATATTTCAGTGTGCTGAGATGCTGCAGAGTTAGTTTATTTTATAGTTTCAATCACTTAATAACTTGTTTGGTTTTTCTTGCATGGAAGATCATGATGATGGTTTCATTTGTTTCAGCACAGTACAGCAATTAGTACCAACAGTTGTTTTACACTACTGCAGCTAGAAATCTCATGGCAGCTATTCACAACTATGCCTACTATAGACGAAAAACTGCATATGTTGAGTATTAATCTTTGTGAAATTTACTCCCCCATTCCTCAGGAGGAGGAGCTTGTATCATCAGAGAACTCTGCTTCCATTTTTAATACTCTGTCGGACTTGCCAAGCCAGCTGAGAGATGGGCCTGCAGTTCTTGGGGAAGCTATGAGGCTAGCAGGGACGCTGTCCCAGGAAAGTCTGGAGGCCCACCGACACAAGCACCTGGCTTATATCCTAAATGAACAGGCACAGCTCAACAATGGAAACAACACAACACTCAGCACAAATCTCAACAAGGTCAGTTGTAGTTTTTGCAAATGGTGGTAAAACATAAAATATTACAAACAAGTTGTATCTAGCTGTGCTAATAACACGTCACACAGATTAGGAGGTGTACGTGCCCATTCTTTTTATTAAAGCTAGTAAAAAACAAATAACTTATTTTGTGTTTGTGTATGATCAGGTGGTGAGGAGACAGTCCCTGCGCAGGAAGTCCACCTTGAGTTCCCTGCTGTTTGGGGAGGATGAGGCAGAGGCTCTGAAGTCCAAGAACATTAAGCAGACAGAGCTGGTGGCTGCCCTGCGAGAGGCCATAGCCCGCACTGCAGAACACTTCCACTGTTTGGACCCAAGTCACTCCAGTACTGTGAGTTGACACACTGCAGCACAAGAACAGTGAGCTTTATGTCCTGTTGTGGACTGTGAATCAACCAAAATAAGAAAAGCATTAAGAGCGGCATTCCTCCATTTCCTGGCATGCCAGGCTAAATGGTTTAGTCCTAAATATAATATTTTAATACCATCAAATCCTAGCTATTTTTATAGATACCTATTATTAAATCAACATTTGCATCAATTTTGACTTCATTTTGACCTGCGTTCTCCCATCTTGTCTCTTAAGGACCTGACTCCTGACTACTCCATGGAGAGCCACCAGCGAGATCATGAAAATTTCCTTGTTGTATCCCGCAACCGACGGAGACGGGCAAAGGCTTTGCTGGACTTTGAGCGACACGATGACGATGAACTTGGCTTCCGAAAGAATGACATCATCACTGTGAGTCACGACTTGCGCACAGACACAAACAAAACACGACTTGTTGTTTCCAGTCATGTACACTATTCAGAACCCCTCATCTCCAGTTCTTATCCTGCTGTGTTTTTATCTTTCTCCCGCAGATCATCTCACAGAAGGATGAACACTGCTGGGTAGGAGAACTTAATGGCCTCAGAGGTGTGTGCACTTCTCTTACAGTATAACACCCACTGTTACCATCTGGCTATTGGAGTTTTATTTACTCTGTGTCTAGCAGCTTATTTGACAAATTTTCTGTGGCTCTTCATAACAGGCTGGTTTCCAGCAAAGTTTGTGGAGATCCTAGACGAAAGAAGCAAAGAGGTAAGGAAACAGTTAATTTGCAGCTTGTACTTGATTTGCCCAGAAGATGTTTGTTACAGTGTTCAGTCCATGTGATGTTTTGTGGTTTTAATCTTTGTTTCCACAGTACTCGTTAGCAGGTGATGACGCTGTGACAGAGGCAGTGACAGACCTGGCCAGGGGCACACTGTGTCCAGCCCTAAAGGCCATCTTTCAGCACGGTCTCAAGAAACCGTCTATACTGGGAGGGCCCTGTCACCCTTGGTTATTCATAGAAGAGGTAGGAGAGTCTCTCTTTTTTTTTTTTTTTTTTTTTAAATTCCACATTGAATCACATTGCCCACTGTTGTATAAATTTCAGTTTAATCATCTTTTGTCTTCTGGTTTTCTCTCAGGCAGCCAGTAGAGAGGTGGAGAGGGACTTCAATTCTGTCTACTCAAGGCTGGTGCTGTGTAAAACCTACAGGTACAACACAAACACTCACATTTAGGATAGGTGTGAAAGATTGTAATCTGTTAAAGCAAAATTACATAAAAAATAAATATCACATGATTTGAAGACTAGGGCATCCAAACTCTTCCAGGTCTGATCAGGGATGTACTTGACTTTGATTTGCAACAGGATGGGGAAACGAGCTGAGATACTGTCTGTTAAGAACATAAATAGGGAACTGACCCTTGTCTGCATGCACAGTGTGACATTATAAAATAACAACTCATTGTCTGTGGTATTTACTAGGTTGGATGAAGATGGGAAAGTACTAACACCAGAGGAGCTGCTGTACAGAGTGAGTAATCAATATTTAAAGAAACTGCAAGTTAGTTTTATCTAGCTCAATGTAAAGGTAAATATTAAGTTGAATATTTTTGTTATTTATTTTTTATGAACATGAAAAACTCGTCCCAGTATGTTTGTTTTAAGGTAGTGTCTGTCTGGTGAGGATGAGCCTCTGTAAAGTCTGTAAACTCAGCATGAAAAAATGAAGGTTAGTAGGAAGTGCATGAGTGCCCTCTGTCGACTCTTCCAGGCGGTGCAGTCAGTCAACATGAGCCACGACTCGGCGCATGCTCAGATGGATGTCAAGTTTAGGTCTCTTGTCTGCGTCGGCCTCAAGTGAGTTTTCCAGACACGCACACACACACACACACACACACACACACACACGCACACACAGAGAACTGATCTCATCATTGTCCCTCAGAACACAGTGTCAGATGGTACAGGCTTAAAATGTGCAAATCTACAAATGATGAATAACATGCACACCCGCATGGTTCTTAACATGTGTCTGTTCCTCCAGTGAGCAGGTGCTGCACTTATGGATGGAGGTGTTGTGTTCCAGCATGGCTGTTGTAGAGAAATGGTATCATCCCTGGTCTTTCCTTCGTAGTCCTGGATGGGTACAGATCAAGTGTGAGCTCAGGTAAGAACTACGTAACTATAAAACTGCAGTCTCTCTTGATTCTAGCTGTCTCAGATTTGGAGAACAAGAGCAACCATATGAGAGATGATGAAATAGGATGAGGTGCTTAGAGTCTCACTACTGAATTCCTGACTTAAGCTGGCAATGTGAAACGTATTGTGTCTTCTCCACCCATTATTTTCCACATTTACCACACGTTATTGAGTAGTTTGAAAATATCAGTGAATCTCTAAAAAGGGCTTTAAGAGCAAGACACGTGATCTGACCTATGAAAGAAATAATGACCAGTCTGTTATTGTCTCCTCAGGGTGCTATCAAAGTTTGCCTTCAGTCTCTCCCAGGATTGCGAGCTACCTGACAAGAAAGAGGTGAGCAAAACATGGATGGATATCTTTATATAGAGCAGTAGTAGGCAGGTATTATTATTCAAGGACAACTTATTATTCAGCGGAGAAAAACTTAATGACTTTATGCTGTTTCAGAAATCCACTATTCTGAAAGCAGAAGTTATGGATGTGCTGGTTCAGCATCACCTCTTTAGTTGGGATCTCTAGGTAACATGTCATGAATGAGACTGTAGATGCTATAGCCTAGTCATTAGTTATACTAGTTTATTAAGCTGCTGATTTAAGATACCCTATCAAACAAGTCATCTCTCCAGTGTCTGTCCTCACCATTCATCAGATCATCTCCTGTCAGTGAATACAGCCTGTCCTTTTCTATGCTTGTGGAGCCATTCAACAAAGTGATAGATGCGCTGGTGTCAGTAGTTATCAGAGGGAAAAAACCATTAGTGCACAACTCTCTGTGTTGGATATTGAAATCACCTCTGGCCAGACCCCAGTCAGTGATGTCAGCAAGATTTCTTTTACTTAAGCTGTCAAATACAAAATGCTTTCCTCTAAAATTGCTGATTGGTGTTTGGTAAGAGGTCCAGTTTAATGGAGTTGCCCTCTGTGGTGTCATGTTTGTCTTTAAGTAAAAGCTTTCCACATTTCTCTTTTCCAGGAAAAGGAGCAGAGACCATTGAAAGAGGGAGTGCAGGACATGTTGGTGAAACATCACCTCTTCAGCTGGGACATTGACGGCTAGACACACAACAAAAACACAGCTGAATCCCACCCCGTCCTATGCGTCTTGTGTATAGTTGATGTCTTTTCACTTGTTTCTTACAGACTGTCAATCATATATTAGACGCTACAGTTAGTGACTACTTCACAGACCCTATCTGTCACATCACCTTTTCAGCGTTACACAATGGTGACAGCCTAATGATGATGACTCTGCAACCCTTACGGCACCATAAAGGTCAACTGGTTTGTAAGAGGTGAAGCGTGTGTGCATAAAGGTGCATACTTTTATTTTTATTCAGACCCACTATAGGAGGTTTCACTTCTTATTTAAAACTATATGAAGTTATACAAGTAAAACACTCTTCTAGTACAGAATAGTCTGTACACACTGGACTGGAACACTTGAGTATTTGTTAAGTACTGACTACACTGGCTGTTCAGCTTTTTATAGCTGATTTTGTGCTTTGTGCAGGAGTGAGGCATGTAGTGCATTCTCTTTCACTGGTTGTGTGTCTATGTTAAATGCAGCATCAAGTGATCACTAACACTGGGCCTTTTAACATGGTCCTAAATTCCACATTACGCTGTAAATTCTCAAAATTAAGACCAAAACGGAACATTCTTAAACATTGAGCTGTAGAGTTATAACTTATTTTTGAGAGGAATGCTGCTTACCTCATTATCACGAATTCCCAAAAATATTTCATCAAATACTAATGTTGCACACGCCAAGAAAAGCCTTTTCAAATTATGATACCAGACTATGGGTGTGTGTGCTACCTTATCAGTGGTAGTGTGTAGTCTGCACTTGTATGACATAGTGTAAATGAAGCAGATTAATACTTTTTGTGTTACAATCTACTTTAAATGTTACATAAATATAAATAATATATATATATAGAGAATTTGTAATGTTTTTGTGTATAAAGTAAACACATCTGTCATTTGTAACTACATGTATCCTTGCAAGCTAAAGCAACTCAACATAGGACTAAACCATTACCACCTTTCAGTTTCCAACTTTAAACTGCACATACTTCAGCAAACTGGGATTTCTGTTACTAATTCAAACTGTGGACCATGCTTGACAATGCTAGACTGCAAGTGTGGCCTTTGAAAGGTTGATGTTAAGAGAACTGAATTATTTTGTGATAAAACGGCAAACTAAAGTTTATGTTCACTTGTTGCATTTTTAGCTGGTCAGTTTTGGGGTACTTACTGAATACAGTAGGAACAATGTTGTTGTATTGGTTGTAATTCTTGGCAAGCTAATTGGATCTTGCAGGTGTAAAGCTTGAAACTGTCATGTCATGTCATTTTTTTTTACTTTTCATTGTTTTCTGTAACTTTCCCATGTGCAGAAAACACAATTGGTTTAGTTTCTGGTTTTACATGATTGTAGCTATTGTAGCCTGTGTGAATCACAATATACTGATCAGCACTCAAAATACAGAAGAATATTCTGCTGTCTGGTGTTTACTCACAGAAAATCCAGCCAACAGTTCCCACTGTGCTCCTGTAACATTTAGACTACAATATTTCCTAGCCTTACTGTACAGACAAGGAGTGACAGTATATTTGAGAAAAAGAACATGAGAAATATTGAAAAGCTACCCCTTCTGCTAAAATATTTTTTCACACCAACAGATTTTTTTAAGAAGAAAACTCAACTCAGAAACTTGAGGTGATGCACACGTGGAAAAAGAAGCACTGTTGAAAAGTTCAGTAAAGCCTGTTTATTAATGGTCAGTTTTTTAGCGGCAAAGTGTGTTTTTTTTGTTTGTGTTTTTAAATGTCACAATGTGTTAACAGCAACAGGCCTTAACGCATGGGGTACCAGACAAGTTACAAGTAGCACTGCAAGTACTGCATGTCTTTCAAATCATGAGCAACTGCTGGAGTGACAAGATCATGTGCTGTATTTGTTTGTACTATCACTATTGGTATAAGGTGTGTAGATGGAGGACTGACAGTGGAAGCATGACAGATACTACTGAATCTAAAAGCGCAGATGAGAGTAGGTGGAAAGATCCAAGACCATCCAAAAGTCAACGTTCTGCATGTATGCCAAATAAATAACTGACAATTATAAAATGTAACAGCTTATATTTTCCATATATCTAGAATTTGAAATCACTATGTGGCCTCTGCTACATTCATTTGTGATTTGCATACATTTTGTACAATGGCATCTTTCCAATCATAGCACAACTAACAGCTAATTTACATATGCAGTATAAATAGTACATTAACTGTTTTTCATTGCAAATACACAGGGAATGCATGGGGGAGTTTCACTTATAGCTGCTCATATTGGTACTGGACCCTTATTTTGGGTTTAGCCTCCCTCCCCACCACTGACACTCAGTCAGTGTACTGAATTGTAGATTTCATAGACACATGTTTAAAGATGGATAAAATTAAATAAATCATCATCCTGAGTGAGGCTAACTTCAGAAACCACACTGCTTTCCGTTACCCAAACCATTCAAAAGAGGAAAGGCAGCTGACATTAAAATGCATGAAGGGTGTATGCCTTTTTGTTTAGGACATAACCCTTTGTGTTCCCTTTTTAAAAACAATAGGACCTGGTGTAAAAAGGCAAGTAGTAATAAGACTGAGGAGAGTGTCTTTCTCCAAACATCAGTTTCCTTTGTGGTTTGTGGAATGAAGACACTTGGTGGAGTGATCGCAGAGAGGGAGGTTTGCCAGGGAGGAGAGGGCAGTTCAGCAGCCTCCTATCCCCGATGAGGAGGGAGCTGCTGTGGAGTTGGTGCTGCTGTTCTGGCCTTTTCCTTTGTGCCTCTGGCCACCCCTTCTCCTCCCACCTCCTCCAGACTTTGGCTACAAAGGAGAGACAACAGAAACATTTGATAAGGCCAAACTCATGTACACTTGACGTTTTTAAATCAATACTTAATGTAGTAACGTCAGGCAGCATGTTTTTGTTTTTTTAAAAGGGACTGCCAGGCTATGAACTCCACCATCTTGCTTTGTACAACACAATCTCCACTATTCAGGTTCTCCACTGTTCTCTGTTCATTTTGAATTAACCCATTTTACCTTGTTCTCTTTATTGCCCTCCTTTATCTGAGGGTCTTCCTCTCCCTCTCCCTTTGGAAGCCAGCCACGCAAGCAAAGGAGAGGGGGAGAGTGTAAAGGAGTGATGTGGCGTGACAAAATTAAGAGTTTGGGATGAAATAAATCAAGCAGGATTATAATGGGTGGTGGAAGAGATGGTGCACAGAAAAAAAAAAAAACAAAGGGGGGAGGACACAGAGGAGTTAATAAGTTACAAAACAACAGCAGTGTAAGGGCAAGTGACAATAAGAGAAGGAAATGCATCGAGAAACAGACTAATAGAATAAACAGCACCTCACTGTATTTTTATAGTATAATACGCTTTTATTGACTCGTCACTCACTGGTTGTGTCGTGTTCGGTCCTGCCGACTGTGCTATCGTTGCTACATCATCACCAGCTGCCATGGTGCCGTCCTCTTTTCGGAGTGGTGCCTTTTTTGTAGACTGCATTTTGATTTGTGGAGGTTTGGAATTTGATGGCAAATTATTGGTGGACTGCAGCAGCTGAAAAGAATTTGAGTCGATATGTGAGCCTCAGAGAGGTGAAGAAATCAGCCATCAGCTAGAACACTTCCTATCACAGTCTGAATCCCTATCTGGATGGAATATGTTCCACAAGGGAATAGATGAAGTAATTATTAACAACGCGTATCCAGCATTTTCTATTAATATAACTTAATAGTATGTAATAGTATGTGAAATTGATATTCCTGATGAATATTAATTTTCCTTCCCACTATTCTGTTACGCTGTGGGAATTGGTTGCCATCATTATAGATTTCCTTTAATAGAAATTACAGGTATTATCCTGGAAATTGTTCCATCAAATTAGAGCTTTACGGCTGAGCACAAAAGACAGAAAAAAAAAAAAAAAAAATCACATCTTTGAATATACTGTGCCACATCATAGTAGCATCATATCCAAGTGTAAAAACTTTCATCATCTTCCAGAAGGCTTTGCTACCTTAGTGATGGTCCCCACAGCCTTGGTGCGTCCCTCTCTGAACACCAGCCTCTGGTCACAGTGCAGGTACTCCGGGGTCTTGATGAAACGAAAGTGGACTGAAGCCTTGTCCCCTGTCCGTAAGCAGTCTCTGTTCATGGACAAGATGGTGGCTGTCTGCCTTATGCTGCCACAGTGGACTGAGTGGTGATCAGAAAGAAGAAGAGCAAAAGAGACAACAGGAAAAATGAGTTTATGCATATTGAGAAGGCAACAATGAGTCACCACCCCACCAAGTCACCCACAACACGTGCCTTTATGTGTCGCCGTTACTCACCCATGGCCTGGTATCTTGGGGATATCGTAGTTGGATGATGCAGCACCAGGATCTCAGCCTCAAACTCCCAAGTAGCCTGTGGGCTCAACCTTGGGGACACCATCACCATGCCTTTCCTTATGGACGAACGCTTGATCTGTACAAAGAATCAGGAGGTAGAGTCGACAGAAGAAGAAAGTACTGTTACTATTCCACACTGTTGTACAATCATTTCTCTAGATCATTTCAAGGCTGCTGCTGAAACTAGATTAGATGTGACAATGCTGTTAACACAGAACCCTGCAAAACTGAGAATAGGCTCTAACATGATAAACCTATGCATATGTTTCCCTTCCTACCTTTTTAAGAGCAAATGAGGCAGTCTGGCCACCTCTAACCTCCTTCACAGGCATTCTCTTGCGGTGGATCGATTTGACGGCAATAGGGATGAAACTGCCCAGTGGGTCCGGCCCCAGCAGCATGGTATCATTCAGACGTATGAGTCCACGTAAAGTAGTTCCTGATACTACCGTTCCCACTCCCTGAGATATAAACAGAGCGCAGCATTTGGTAGATGTACACACAGTAAAATGCATTTAGTGTGAAGAGCTTGTCGGTGGTCAGTGTACCGGCACAGAGTAGGTGTCGTCTATCTGAAACTCTGCGGGCTGGTCGTCACGGTAGGAGGTCCTGGAGGAGAGCAGGTTGAGAAACATCTTGAGCAGGTCCATGTTCTCTCCAGTCACATTGGATATCTGGAAGATAGGGCACATCCTGGGGGGAGACACGCACACACACACACACACACACACACAGGTTACAATGGTGCATTTTCGCTTTTATTCTAAATCTGGCTGGGACAGACTTAGAGATAAATTCTTTATTGTCATTGGATATAAATACACAACACAATTATGTTTGGTAGCAATCCTCATAGCAGCATAGATTTGAATAAAGAATAAAACCATTGAAATATGTAAAAATTTAATAAAATATGCATATAAACATCAATCTATCACTATAAATGATCGATATTGCACCGTTATACCTCTCTGAACTGAAGTTTGAAGCCGTGACTATGACGTCGTCCTTGTTCTGTACCAGAACAGGGATCTTCCTACAGCCGGGGGACTTCAGTAACCTCTGGAGCAGCTTCAATGTCTCTGTTAGGGGGAAAGCAAAACCACAAAAATTACAGGACAAAGCCTGATAGGGAGTGCGACACATTAGGTTTTTAACTGCAAACACAAGCGGCGACTCCAGGGGACTGACCTTGTAGGATGTTGGCTGGACACATGTCTATCTTGGTTACCACTACAAAGACAGGCACATTCAGAGCTAAGGCCAGGCCCAGGTGCTCTTTGGTCATCCCTACGATACCTGCATTACTGCCCACCTGGAGAGGGAGGGAGTGAGGGAATTATTATTTCTATACTTTAATGAAAGAAACATCTTTTTACATTGTGGACACTGTGTATAGGCTTCATTCCACATTTGGTAAGTATTAAAGCAGGTTAGGTTTTATCCAAAGTTTAAATGTATTAAAATTAAATGTATAAAATATATATAGATATACACAGAAAGAAACTGAAAAAAGTACATTCAGACAGACTTTTTCTTTTATTATATGGCACTACTTCATGATATTTATAGGGCTAACGAAAAATTCCTATTGCCCGCCCCCACCCACCCACCAACAAAAACCCCCATCTCCCCCTTTCTGACCATGAGCATGCAGAAGTCAGGCAGGTGTCCAGTCATCCCAAACACGGTGGTCTTGAGGTATTTCTCATGGCCGGCCAGGTCTATGAAGGTAATGACCTTTGAGGACTTCTCGCAGATTTTGGTCCAGTCCAGGCTTCCTCCATGACTATCTGGTTTGTTCACCACCTAGGCACGGGCAGAGGAGGGGGTCACCATTATATTCACAGCATTCAAACGGTCTCCACCTCCAAGTGTTGAATGGTACTTGTGCACTTGTACATCAAAAGCAAGTTGTTATTTACCAATTCTTTCTTGGTTTTTGCCAGTTTGTTGGGGAGGCTGCCAAGCACTATAAAAGCTGTTATCCATACCCAGTGCTGGGGGAAAGCCCCTGAGCGAGAGCACCTGAGCTCTAATTTATAGAGCCTGTCAGCCTGCGCCGAAGATGGACAGTGACCAATAATAACTAAAATGTTAGGACACCAGTGTTCATAAAGCACTCATACAAAAGAGCATTTTAAAACCACACTCTTTGTTTTACTTTTGAGAGATCTTTATGTTTATTACACACAAAATGCTAAGGAGTAACAGAAGAACAAAAGACAGTGTTGCTATTGCATGCTACACACATTAGGTGGTGCAGTACAATCACTAGTCTTTACTCCTTCACCTCTTGGAGGCCTCTCTAGTTAATATCTATATTTCATTCAGAATGTTAATGCACCTCATTGTACATCGTAGAAACCACAGTTTTTATTCTTTTACAACGACAATTCTTTTAGTTGACCCAAAAATAATTTTCTTTGTCAAAGTAGACAAGTAGACCTCTCTGCTCTGCCCCCTCTCTACCCCTCACCTGTCCCTCCTGGTCAAACCCCAGGATATCGTTGCCCACACTGCTGGTCCTGCCACTCTCCATCTCGTGCTTGTGCCTGAAGAGCTTCTGGCGGGCAAAGCCCCTGCCATTGTCCAGCTCTCCATGCGTTAACACTCCCAATAGAGTACTCTTACCAGCATCCACGTTACCCACCACTGCAACCCTGAGGGATACAGGAGTACCAAAATATCACTTAAACTGTACTAGCAAAACATAAATTCCTCTCTTGTTAAAGAAAATGTAATCAGTGTAGTAATAAAGGTTGGCAATCCATCAACATAGTGGAAAATTATCTGGATGTCAAACAATGACCAAAACTAGCCTTCATTATTTACTTATAACACAATGTTATCTTTATTCTTTAAAAATGAACAACAATGAGGTTTGTTCAAAATTAATTCTATGTATTTTTTATCTGAAAATCCCTGACCAAGAGGGAAGACATAATAGGTGCACTGCTGAAAAATTGGTGGAGAGACTTGAGAAGAACAGCTGAACCGGTAAATGAACAGGAACTACCGCCATAGCTGTGGGTATTATGCGTGGAATCTAATACTCGACCGTAACCATGAACCCTCTATATTCTGATCTCTCACCTGACCTCCAGGAAGTCCAGCTCACCAACACGCCTGCGGATCAGATAGTCACGCACCAATCCAGCAGTCTCATTGCGCTCTCGTAGTGGGATAAGGTCAGCGTCCAGTTGCTCACACATAGAGCAAACCGTGGCCACTGAGGCCTCCATATCTTTCTCATCCAGACCCCAGTCACCACCATCTACAACAGAGGAGAACAACAGGTAAGAACATAATTTCATTCATTCATTCGTTGTATAAACTTAGTGGAAAAGTTTCATATACACTATTATAACTTTGTAATCTTTCAAAAAAGGAAGAGAAAAAGAAAGGAGATGATGAATAGTTTGTTAACAACAAGTGCACTGTCTATGTGTCTCTCACCTGAGCCCATCCCAACCACATAGATGGTCTCGCCACATCCCTCTTCCATCCTGTCCCGTAGCTGGCGTAGTAATGAGTCATACTGCTCTCCATTTGGGCTAACAAGTGCCAGCTATTGGGTTCCAGGGAAAGAGAGAAGGAGGGAAAAAACAGAAGGAACAATGACCACTGATGTTGTTATAACTCTGGCTGGATGGTTGTTTTAGGACTGACGCATAATCAAAGACAATCCTTTATCTAAGGAGTTCAAAAGTTGGGGGCGATTGCATCAGGTGTGGTTGCATTTAAGAAAGGCAGCGGCTGGATTTTAAAGTATGAATCACTCTGGACATTTTTGTTTCAGTTGAGTCTAGAGGGAATGGCGAGTTTAAAAGCTGTTCTCCACACACGAACACAGCTGTCTCTCTTCCCATGAAACTCCTCAAGGTTACATGTGAGCACAAAACTACCATCTCTACTCATGGACCTAAAAAGCTTGTTTATTACAACCAGTACCACAGTAAAACTGCACCTCTCTCATTACTGAATTAAGCACAACTGTGAAAGCAATTTATGGTGTGTTTTTAGAAATCAACTAAATAATTAATGATTCTTTTTGTACTAGGACCGGCTAATGGAACAAATGTGCCTTCCTGTTGTGGAAGTGTGGTTTCATTTTTTTTCTAACAGTCAAGCCAGTAGATCGTGGTTAAAATGTATGCATTTAGAGGTAAATTGATGGCACTGCAGACGCAAATAATGGTTTACTATCATTACACCAAAAGGCACATAGTGTAATGTCATATGAATAGTATCAACAGAAGTCAATAAAAGATTATTGACAAAGTTACTACAGAGCATGTCAGGATGACACAACCTGATGAAACTGACAGGAGCCAAAGGTTAACAGGGAACTGCCTGATGCAAGCGTGGGACATTTAATACCACTGTCATGTGCAATTTGACCCTTCCAAACACAAACCTGATTGCTGTCACTCTTATACCCACACAGGTTCAGGTTTACAACATGTAAAAACTCAAACTCATTTGATTAGTCGGAGTATTTCATAGCTACTTGTAGTAAATCAACAGAGGACTGCAGCCTGCTGCTGTTTTTACTCATAGTTATTGCGCTCAGGCAGCGGGAAAACCCCACCTCACTATGTTGTTTTGCTGAATTTCATCAGCCGGTGTGTTTTTGTATCGTGGGTTGACTCACCATGTCAACTTGTTGTTTTGGATTGTTTGACAACAGAGTCGTTCGTATAGGTTTCTTAGTTGTAGTTGCTTTGGACAGTAACAGCAGCTTCAGAGATGGTTAGCTCCAGACATGCTGTGGTAACATATGGTGCAATGTGCTCTGACTGATGAAGGCAACTAATGTAAACGTCAGGTTAAGCTAGCGTTAGCCACAACGAGCTATTTTACTTAACGTCAGCAAAAGGAATTTCCTGAGTCCACACAACCAGTCATGCATAATGATTTGGTACTAAGGTTCTCAGCAGCAACACTGTGGAACAGCAGACGATGTTTGGTAATTACATAGGTACTGCAAGAAGCACATCATTTGTTTCATTCATTCATTCCCAGCCGCAGCTAGCTAACATTAGCTTCGCTGCGCTGCTCTATTCATGGCCTAGCTTTACCTTGCTAGTAAAGTCAACCCCACGGTCCTCGGGCTCGCCATTGATCATGTCCGCGTCCTCGAAGCACTCGTCCCCGGCGTCATCCCCGAGTCCTCCCCGGTCCGGAGCAAATATACTCGCGGGGACTAAAGCATCAGCCAGCGGTACGGAGCCCGGGCTTGCACCTGGCTCATGCGCCGCTGCTATTGATGCCATTTTTATGCCAGCCTTGCAGTAATAAATTTCAAGCTGTCTCAATTATTGTGATGACGGTTGGCAACCAAACACACACGGTAGTCAGTACAACGCAAGCTCCACACTCCAACGTTAATCTGCCAGCATTTACTAGACTACAGATTAATTAGCGCCAAGTCAAACAGTATCAATCAGCGAACATTACATTAACGCGCTGCTAATTTATGTGCCGTCAGTTTGCATTCAAGCCATTTAAAAATAAAATTGCCACCGCCTCATTCATACTTATGAGGAAGGTGTGTGTAAGCATGTGTACACGCCCTTTTAATTTCTGTTCACCAATAGTGTTTCAGTCACTGTGAAAATATTAACAGTGGACCAATGGCAGTGAGGGGGTCGTTCATATGATTACAACGTGGCCCGTCCCTCACAGGTCAACAGGCCTGCTAATGTTTGTGTAGAGATGTAATCACTGGTTAACTACAGTTGACGCAATCGTAATAAAAAACAATGTAAGGTCCTTTTATGGCTATTCATTATGTTTCCTATATTCATTTAAATCACTTTTTTCCTGTTAATGTAACAAATATTAGTCCATGAAATAATAATTACATAATTCATTAATTAATCATTTTAGAAGTACAAAATAACGAGATGGTGCTGGAAATATGAGCAAATGACAGTTTAAGTTAAGTTGATAATCAAAACAAGAAATGATTTATCAAAATTGTCGTCACGGAAAGAATAGGATTTCTCAAACAAGAGGGATCAGGTAAAAAGGTTACACAAACATAACACAATTAATTCCAATGATTAATGTTTATATTTTTTAATGATTAACGAGTAACTTGTTGATTATTTTTCTTTTAGCTCTATTCTACTCCTTGATTCCCCTCTTGCTTTTGAGCACAACTCTTCCGCCACATATTACTAAATATAACCCAGACCTGTTTAACTGGGTCAGCAGGATAGTATTCATGAGTGGAATGATCCTTAGTACAAAGTGAGCTGAATTAACTCTTAAGAGTGATTACTGTATATACCACAAATGATGAAATGATCTAAACGTTTGAATGATTGTTGCCCACAGACATTCACTGTTGAAAACAGAAAATACAGTGACACTTTAGTTCATCTGAGAGATTTGGAAGAGGAATCCTCAGCAGACAGCACAGCTGCATAAGTGCTCTACGGGCTCCTCTTGTTGACAATAATGCAGTGAAGCTGGCAAAAGCCACTGTGTAATAACAGCTGTCTCTTGTTTGCTACAAAGTCCTGGACCTGAGACTTGGGTTCAGATTGTGCTGGTCTAAAGTATGTTGTCTTCATTTTCTAAATGTAAGCAAATAAATTAATGTTGTGTTGCACTTCCTCAGAGAAACCACTGGAGGGCAGTAAAAACTGATGATTCAAAATACACTCAGATCAACTGTCCACTCCACCCAGTAATCAAAGCAGACACAATACCATACTAATAATTCCAGTCAAAGCTCTTAAAGTGTGTCCACTGCCAATTATGTACAAGGGGATAGAAATATCCATAAAGGTAGTTTTAATTCTGGACTATTTCTTGACATGCAATGTTTAAAAGATTTTATAACAGCAAAGTGTAGCCTATATCATAAATACAGGTTAACATCAGTAAAGCATGAATACGAATACACTGTAACTAATAATAATAATTATTGCTATTATTATCTGTATAAAATAAAGATGTATTATAGTCTGTGTGTGTGTGTGTGTGTGTGTGTGTGTGTGTGTGTGTGATCATCCAAATTTTTATGTGAAAGGTCTCTGTATCAGTACATCTGCTGACTGTCTTGAGACTGGGTCTTGGGGCAAGAGGAAACATATCACATCTCTGTGCCTCATTGAACTTCTGTTGCAAGGGCTGTATTTCCCAGTGACAAGCCATGCTGATACATCTTTCCACAAAGCTTTAAATGAAATGATGTGATGATGAATGCACAGTTCTGTTTGTTGAGGTAGAGGTCAGTATAGATTGAGTTGTGTCTTGGACACTGTCTGTTCCTCAATTCCTTGGGTCACTGAGACATGCCAGCTGTTTGAGCTAAACACAGGCACTGTGTTTGTAAGCCAACATTCGGAACAGCTGAAGTACAGTAAAGTGCACAAATGTGCACTTGAAAACTGGATTATGTGCTTGTCTGTCAATGAACATAATGTAAAAGCAGATGTGTTGTTAGTAATAAGGGGGACATTTTGGCCGGTCTTCCTTACTTCAAAGGACTGTTCGAATGTTCAGACTTTGTTATAAGGTTCAGGTTAGTATTAGGTTCAGGTTAGGGTAAGTGTGGGGGTTGGGTTTACGTTTACATTTAGACATTTAGCAGACTCTCTTATCCAAACCAACTCACAAGTGCAGTAGGAAACCTTGGTGTAAGTAATAAATACTACATCTATCCAATAAGTGCAAGGAGATCAGGTAAAAAAAGTGCACCAAAGGGCATGTTAGGGTGTTGAGGTGTTAGTAGGTTGGAAGAGGTGCTCTCAAAAGAGACGAGTCTTCAACTGATTCTTGAAGATATAGAGGGACGCCCCTGCTTTGATACTATTTGGTAGCTTGTTCCACCATCGGGGAGCCACAGACAAGAACAGTCTGGACTGTGATTGCCTTGTGTGCAGGGACAGCAATGCCAGATGACATTCCTTTGAGGAACACAGTGACAGAGAAGGATCTTAAGCCTGTATGATTGAGTTCAAGTAGATGGGTGCAAAACCAGAAGTCACTCTGAAGGCAAGCATTAGTGACTTGAATTTGATTTGGCCGGCCATGGCCACATGATGAGATTGTGTCAGCAAGAACAGTCAACAGTTACATAGAGAGGGATGTTATAGTCGGGTTGCAGGGCCTAAACCCCTCATTACACAGATGAATGCACATTTGAGAGTTCACAGGCACTGGTCTTCAGAGATGTGGAAAAAAGTGATATTGTCAGATGAGTCATCTTTCTCCATATTTTCAACAAGTGAGCAAGTGCATGTGAGGCGTAGGCTACACCAAGAGAAAGATATCAGGCCTGAATGCTTGACCTCTACAGTGAGGGGATCCAGTGGCTCTGTTATGCTGTGGGGGGCATTTTGCTGGAATGGTTTAGGTCCACTTGTCCTCTTAGAGGGAAGAGTTACTGCAAACCAATACGAAGTTGTTCTGAGAGATAAACTTTATCATATGATGACATATTTTTATCCTTGTGGGCGTGGTGTCTTCCAGGAAAGCAATGTCCCCATCCAAACATGGATTATCCGCAGGGCCTATTGGGCTGGTACGCGGTGGCCTATGACCTCTAGAGGGCCTCCAAGCTGTGGCTTCTTTTTTTTTTTTTTGATCAAATCGCACAGGTTAATTGAGTTTGTATATGTTGAAGAGAGTTACTTTTATTTCCAAATAAAATTATCATAATTGGTTTGCTGGCAGCGTGGGTATCATGATGATGACGAATGAGGTCAGAGGTCAGGTGGTGACCGTGGGAATTTAGCGACACAGCTAACTCTTTATGGAAGACTCTGAAAACATCATGAAAAACAAAACGATGAAGCGGTGGAGCAGCAAAAGGAAAGGTGAAAAAGAAAAGGATTCAGAGAAACTGAAATTCGAACAAACATACCGTCTATCTCGACTTTTTTTCAAAAGTCGGCTACTCGGTTTGCTAGCATTAGCAAAGAGCCGGAAGAGGACGATGCTAACATAGCAGAGGGGGACAGTAA
Organism: Seriola aureovittata; assembly: GCF_021018895.1. NCBI lineage: Eukaryota > Metazoa > Chordata > Actinopteri > Carangiformes > Carangidae > Seriola > Seriola aureovittata. The sequence continues at coordinate 16,375,343 of NC_079380.1, read as the reverse complement.
CGCGACAGCAGCCACTAACATGAGCTCAGCTGAATATCAGTATGAAACAGGCAGAGAGCCACAGCCCTGCGACAGACACCTGTCCACCTGCCCCACCCTCATTTCCACCTGAGTAGAGTCAGTAGGTTACCAGTTTAGCAGCCCCAAAATTTTTCCACAATTACTTTCTACCTATTTTCCCACATTAAAAATTAACTGAGACCAACGATGAGGAAACCACGCTCGATCTCTTTATCAACACTGCCAGCAGAGTCGGAACTCTTCAGGACTTCAATGATTTGGAGGAATTTTCGAGGAGAAAAGCCAGAGAGAAGACCTTCACATGAGGTAGGCTCTCTTTCATATTATTAATCACACTTTATGGAATATATATTCTTGTCTTCAATGTGTTGTGATGTGTTTATACAATGAGAAGGAGTTGACATTGGTTGGTTTTGGTAATATTTCACTATTGTGTCATTGCGTCTCTATACCAGGGTGGTTGATATGACGGAAATCCTGTATGATACAGGTTACATACATTATTTGTTATAGGTCTACCTAAGATGAGCAGTATGAATTTAACTGTGTGTGTGTGTGTGTGTGTGTGTGTGTGTGTGTGTGTGTGTGTGTGTGTGTATGTTTGATGGAATAATCTGAATCATAGAACTGTATCGGAGCGGTATGTGCTTTCTCATGCTATTCAGCTGTATTGTAAATCCTGTATGATAGAATATATCTACAGGTGTTGACATTGTCCTTCATGTTGTGATCATACGCTGTAGCCTGTCAGTGTGAATCCTGTATGTTTCCAACAGATAGCGGCCTCAGCTCAGAACCTATCATTTAAAACCTTGGATTGTGAGGAGAGATGATTAGGAGCAGGGGCCCTCCCAAGATTTTGTGCCCAGAGGCCTCTGCATTCTTAACAGGAGCCCACTATACTTGTGGGGTTCGACAGCTTTATGGGAACCAAAATAGTGGACCTCACAAGTTTAAATGGCTGTTTGAGGGTTAAAACTTAGTTTTAGCGTTAAAATTACGTTAGGGTTAGGCTTCAGCATTCATTTAAAGGTAAAAGTTAGGGTAATGGGCTTGGGAATGCATTATGTCACTGATGGGTCCCTGTGAATATAGTAAGACAAGTATGTGTGTGTAATCCCCTGACAGTTGCTGTCTTGATTTTAATCTAAATTGCATTAGGTTGTAATACACTGCTGTGCAAGTGTATGGCTTTTTCCTTCTTTGAGCATACAGCTGTGTCCGTTGTATGTCAGCAGATGAAAGTCTATCCTTTTACTGTCTGTGAGTCAGTGATTCAAACCATTTTGAGGATTTGACTCAGTTTCAACATTTCACTTTGGTTCTTTTCTCTCATAACCTAAGTTTACTTAGTCCAGCAGACTGGTCCTAAACTCTGCCATTTGATCCTGCTATAAGTTACAGGCAATGTACAGTAAGTGGGCAGTAGGGCTACAGGCTGTGCTAAATATTTAGTCGTCTCCCTGGCAACAAATACATTTCTATTTTTGTCTGCCACTCTGGCTTCTCTTCCCTCTCGCTGTCAGACTCAACAACACCAAGTTACAATGTGGCAGTCTCATGTCAACAAATAATCTATCACAAATTGTCCTCACTTCACTAAGGCCTGCAATCACTTGTTAAGCACTAAATTGGTTATTTATGGTGTATAACTTCACTTTGAATCCACTGGTCGAAATTCACTAATGGCCCAATTGTATTCGCTGTTTGAAATGTCACTCTGGTTGAAGGCACCTCCCACACTGTATATATTCTCCAGTCGAGATGCAGAGAGGAAAGGCCCTGCCTGCAGCTCTCTCATTTCTTCTCAGCTGAACTCCTCGACCATATCTGCAAAGATGATGAAAGTAAGTATCATTTTGATGACTAAATTTTGCTGCTACATTGTCTTTTAGCCTCTGTTTTTTATGATTCAGATGGAAAAGCAGTGTTAGGAGATATTTTAAAAGCTGACTGACGGCTGGTTGAAATTTGCCAGCTCATTCTATGCCTTGCTGATGTAACTGAACCAGTTGAGCTATGTTTTAACAAACGTGACTTATTGCATCTAACTTTTATTTAGATTTTGAGAGTTCTGGCCGGGTAGATTTTCTTCATCTCCTTTTATGGTCAAAATATTCACTACTAAGCATATTGCACTGCCCATTAGTCACCTTTTAACTGGATTACAGCATGTGCATGTTTTTTCAGCTGCTGCAAATGCATAAGTAAGTCAGCTGTTTATCTAGTTATATTCTTCCTGCAATAATTTAATCACACTGCAATAGGAATGCTTGTTAACATGTGTCCATTTCATTGCAATCATGCTGTCTCTCAGTATCTAGAGCTGAACATTGGCAGCAATGCATTGTGGTTTCTTTGGGCTCATAAACTGAGTAGATTACAATAAAGGCCCTGTATCGTTCTGGCTTTTTTCTTGGCCACAAGGGTAAACATGTGTTTGGAAAGGACACAGGAGAGTGGGGGCAGCAGGCTTAAATCACATTAAAGGATGAAATGAAATAAAGTCATCATGCGGAGGTTAAAATAGACGCTATTATACTGTGATTCTCAAGTGTACCTGTTGGAATGAAGCAGCAATGGTATTTCATGCAAGATAGTCATCGAATGTCTCTTTCACTGTAAAATAACTATTTTTTATTTATATTATACAGAAATGTCAGAAAGATAACAGTAATTTCAGAGTAAAATAATTAATTCAAGTACAAGTAAAGTATAAGTAGTTTTCAAGTAAAGTACAAGTAAAACACATCATCACAAAACAGTGAATTATTTTGAGTGTTTCTAGTCAGTTGGTAGAAACATTTTGTGTCTCAGTCTTATGCAATACAATATGCAGTTTCCTTTAGACAGCAGTGTCTGTGCGATAGCCAGCTCCAACCTCGGCCCAGCCCCACACAGCTCCAGCCCCTTCACCATGTGTTATATACGCACTTTACAGTTGGACTCTAACATGGAAAGAATGTCAAACCCATGTCATCCTATCCTTTTACACTCCCCTTTTTTTCATTTCTAACTCCTTTTTTTTTTTTACTCCAAGTTAGCCTTTAAGCTCTGGAAGAGCAACACACCACCAACAACTTGAAACCATTTCAGCCTATGTCAGACTGAGGGCTATTTAATAGGCGTTCACGTGGACAATATCACTACTTTTCACTGGGAAACTTTACTATTTCACTCTAGTTGCTATGCAAGTTTGCCTCACCACTCATGCTAATCATTTTGACCCTGAACTTTATCATTTAAATAAACAGCCTTAAAAGTTATTTTCAGTGAGAAAGTTTGGTCTCTGTTTAACTGTATCTTAAAGTATATTTTTTTGGGCTTTTGTGCCTTTATTGGACAGGATAGTGGAGAGAGACAGGAAATAGGGAGGCAGAGAGAGGGGGAATGACATGCAGTAAAGGCCGTCCGATGCGGGACTCGAACCGGGGCCAACTGCAGCGAGGACTGTAGCCTCTACACATGGGGCGCCTGCTTAGACCACTGCGCCACACGACGCTCCTGTTTAACTGTATCTAACATTGTTGACATTAGCAAGGGTTTTTTCCATTAGGCTGCAGTGCAGAAAGCTCAATAAAGTTCTTGCTCCTATCCCCTAAAAAAGGGGGGCTGGGTTCACTCTCTGAAATACTATCAAGTAAAAATCACATCTGCACAAAAAAAGCTTTTTGCATATAAGGAATGTTTCTCAAATGTATGTGTGAATGATAAAATATATCATTTACGAGGAAATTAAAACATGTACATTTGTGTCGAAGCATTTCCTGCTCACTTGGCAATGTGTTCATGACCAGAGGATTAATGAATTAGGAGCTCATGTTTCTTTTCTTTCTATTGTCTCTGCTCAGAGTCAGATTTTTCTCATGTCCCGTGTCAACCTACCACTTTAGCACACATAATTAACATTATTGTGAAAAATTGTAAATCCTCTAAGGGCTGCTATTTTTGTACTTGTTAACTTGGTGACAGTTCACTCTTACCCAGTGGCAAACCGTTCAACAGAGGTGATCTGTGTTTCGCAACCAAATAATAGATTGCTCAATTATCATTTCCTAACAGCCCAGTATTCCCCTGCCACATGTACAGTAACAACTGAGCAGAGAATTTATGCTGTGCTCAGTCCTTTTTTTTCCCCTTTTTTTTTTTTTTTTGCCATCCATTATTGCACATAGTAAAATATCACTTTGTTTAACGGTCAGTACTCGTCATTTTTAACATTTCCAGCCTCTGCCAAAATTGGCGTAGTGGAAAAGAGATGTGGTAACAGTGGAACAGGAAAGAACTGTAATATGTGAGCCGTCCATCAATGGGAGTATAATTGAAAACATGTGTTCTGTAATTTCTAAGGATGGAGTGAGGATTGGAGAGTTGGCTGAGGCTACTGCTGGTGGTGTTCTTTTGCCTGTAGCTGCAATAATAATTGGATCTAGTAAAACCCAGTAGTATTATCACACAATAATGTACTGTCTCACTATCCTGCCTTACCTCCTGCCCTCTTTATCTGCACAGGATATGATTGTAAAGAATATGTCCTTCAAGGTTGGGCAGACACTGACTGTAGTTGGAGTTCCCAAGCCTGATGCTTCAAAGTAAGTGCTCATGTGAAACACTATCTCGCTATTTTGATATAAATGCATCACGGTAAAACTGAAAAGGTTCATCTGTAGTAGTTTATGCTTGTATTCCACAAACACATTTCATTCTTGTCATACGGAATGGTCATAAAGTTGAGTTATTTGTGTATAGAAAGTATTTGGTATTGTTATCACTATAATTTGATTTAAAGGAAACAAGTGTGTAGGTTCAATCATAAGACTGAAACCTTATGACCAAAATGTTTTCATTCATATGGGGTTTGTTCTTTAGTTATTTTCTCTAAACACTAATGTAGGTGAAATCTATAATCAGTTAATGACTACTTATTCATTTCCTCTCAGTAATGTGTGATGAACATGCTGATTAGTAAATGTAGCAGTATTTGAGCCCTTGTGTGGCGTAGTGGTCTAAGCAGGCGCCCCATGTTTAGAGGCCTCGCTGCAGTTGGTTCTAGACCCGCATCGGATGGCCTTTGCTGCATGTCATTTCCTGTCTCTCTCTACTATCCTGTCCAATAAAGGCACAAAAGCCCAAAAAAAATATACTTTAAAAATGTAGCAATATTTTGTGCACCTGCTCTCCTCTTACCCATTAATAAATGCCTATTGAATGTAACAAATGTCTTTTTTTCTTTTTACCACAAGTTTTTCTCTGAATATCGGCTCTGATGAGCAGGAGATTACATTCCATATGAACCCTCGTTTTAACGCCCACGGAGATGAGAATGCGGTGGTCTGCAACTCTTACCAGGGAGGCAACTGGTGTGAGGAGCACCGTGAGGGAGGCTTTCCTTTCCAACAGGGAGAAGAGTTCAAGGTGAAGCCTCGTGTGTGTGTGTGTGTGTGTGTGTGTGTGTGTGTGTGTGTGCGTGCGTGCGTGCGTGCGTGCGTGTGCGTGCGTGCGTGCGTGCGTGCGTGCGCCATATGCAATCCTTCCCATGCCTCTGTCTTTCTGTTAGTGACCTCTGCTGGAAAACGTGTGTCATTGTACCTCTGATAACTTCACCCTAATCATTTGATGATGAGTGCTAATTAACTCACAGGGGTCTGTGAGAGCTATATCCATAAATTTTTCATCAGATAAACTATTTTCAGGTATTTGTAATGACATGGTGTTATGTTTGAAATATCCACGACCAAACACTTTATCCAAGAATGGAGCAAAAGTTCATTATGTAACATCTTTGTTTCGATATTCTTCCTCCTTTTCTCTCTGTCTCTCGCACTCATCCTACTGTCTAGATCACCATTGAATTCACCCCTACGGAGTTCCTGGTGACATTATCAGATGGCTCTAATATCCACTTCCCCAACCGCATAGGTGTGGAGAAGTACTCGTGCATGAGCTTTGAAGGGGATGCTCGCATCAAAAGCATTGAGATCAAGTAAACCTCCACCCTCCCAGGATTTGTTGGATTCAAATTCTGTTTTCCAATTTGTCTGACATCAGGTTACGTATTACCCCAGCTTTTAAATTCCTGAATTCATGTGGTACCAGCCTTAAAAGCGTATCACATGTCATTGTATTATGCAAAAATGTAGCTTGTTGACATGCGCACATGCAAACAACCATAGAATGAAAGATAAGATAGACATGCTTTCTTTCAATAAGGATTGTAACTGCATGTCCTTTCTGCACACTTGACAGATTTACTTACTGGATAGCAAAGCAAAAAAGTAGTTCCAAGCCCATGTTATCTGACTGTTATTTGCTTTGCAGTGTTCAGTTGAAAAGTACCACATAAAATGTGATCGGTTGCTTTTAAAGGTGCCTGCTGCATGCTTTTCTGTTTTCCCTCCCAGACATTCCAGACTTGTAACTGACCATAATGCTTTCCTGGAACAACATGAATTAAAGAATTGCCTTTTATGAAAAAAAAAAGGACTTTGTTTATTCCTTAAACAGCCTCGTGCACATTTTCTTCAGTGCAAAATTATTTTTATTCGATTTCTCCAAAAAGCATTGTACTTGCATGGATGCATTGTACTTCTTACCCTCTCATTATTTCTGACACAATTTAGTGCTCTCACCGCACCGTCCTACAGTATTTATATGCATATTCTGTGCCCTATGCTCAGTTACACAATCATTCCTTACTCATTATTTGTGACAAAATTGGTGACATTGTTCCACTTTATTGATTGCTGTTGGATTAATAATTGGTCGGGCATCAACACTGGTAATGACCGGTTTAAAGTCTATGCAAGAGCAGTGCATTCACTGAGCACTTTATTAGGAATACCACATTTTGATACTGTGAAGGGCCTCACTTTGCTCTCAAAACTGCCCCAGGTCTCCGTGGCATAGATTCCACAAGATGTTTGAAACATTCTTCTGAGATTCTGCTCCGTGTTGACATGATTGCATCACATCATTTCTGCAGATTTGTCAGCTGTACATTCACGCTGCAATTTTCCTGTTCTACCAAATCCCAAAGGTTTTCTATTGGGTTCAGGTGGTGACTGTGGAGGCCATTGAATTACGCTGAACTCAGTGTCATGTTCATGAAACCACTTTGAGACAACTTTTGCTCTGTGACATGGAGCGTTATCATGCTGGAAGTAGCCATTAGACGATGGTAAATTGTAGCAATAAAGGGAATGCACATGGTTGGCAACAATACTCAGGCTGTGGCATTCTAACCATGATTGATTCGTTCGAAGAAAACATTCCTCACAATATTACACTACCAGCAGTCTGAACAGTTGACACAAGGCAGGTTGGGGCCATGGATATAATGCTGTTGACATCAAATTCTGACCCTACCATCTGCTGCCTCAGCAGAAATCCAGATTCATCAGACCAGGCTATATTTTTCCAGTCTTCAACTGTCCAGTTTTGGTGAGTCTGTGCAACCACTGCAGCCTCAGATTTCTGTTCTTGGCTGACAGTCTTCTCATCCCCCTCAAACTTAAAAATGTTGTGCTTTTCTGCTCACCACAGTTGTAAAGAGTGGTTATCTGAGTTACTGTAGCCTGTCAGCCTACTCTGACCTCTGTCATCAACGAGGGGCTTTTCCGTCCATAGAACTGTGGCTCACTGGATAAACTCTAGAGACTGCTGTGCATGAAAATCCAAGGACATCAGCAGTTTCAGAAATATTAAAACCAGCTCACCTGTCACCAATAATCATGCCTTGGTAAAATTCGCAGAGATCACATTTTTCTCTATTCTGATGTTTGATGTGAAAAATAACTGAAGCTCCTGGCCCACATCTGCATGATTTCATGATTGCATTGCACTGCTGCCTAATGATTGGCTGATTGGATAATTCCACGAATATGCATGTGCACAGGTGTTCCTAAGGAAATGTTCAGTGAGTGTATTTTTCTACAGGGCCACTAGGCTTCAAACAGTGAAGTCAGTCAGTTTCTCAAATAAATAGAAAATATATAATCAGCCATGTTGGCCACTAGATGTCGCCATGGCTACAATAATGTAATTTGACAGACGCTAGTTGGAAAATGTTTCATGTTTCAGATCTCAGGGCATTTGATTCTATATCAGTAAATTGTGATCACTTTGAATTTTGCCTCTGAATTTTGTTGTGTTGTGTGCCCGCTAGATTGTAAAATCTTAACTTGAATTGTGAACAAGGTGTTTCACCTCAAAACTGTGAAGAAGATAGTGAAGTATAATTTGACAGCTCTTTTGAACTCTTGCTGACCAGCATCATGTGCTCTAGTACATACATACAGTGGCACAGAGATGGAGATGAAACTCAGAACAAGAAGTAAATCTGCAGTAGTTCCAGCCAGACACAGTTTTTATGTGTGTGTGTGTGTGTGTGTGTGTGTGTGTGTGTGTGGTGTGTGTGTGTGTGTGTGTGTGTGTGCGTTCAGAGACTTGTGAGTATTATTATAATCTAATCTGATGTAACAGAAGGAAATGTGTGGCTGATTTGAGGAGAAATGGATAGAAGAAGAGGAGGTGAGGAAGAGAGCGTCTGTGTGTGAACAGGTTCCCGTGCTCTGATCCTTCAAAACAAAGGTTGACAGGCTCAGGTTTGAATGACCTTCCTTTTCTTTTGTTTGTCAGGATTCATTCACAGCAATGCAATACCATGCATGTGTTCAGTCTGATGTGGTTTCTCCAAGACATCAAGACTTGCAGGTGCATGTATGTACTCGGTGTGTGTGTGTGTGTGTGTGTGTGAGGTAATGAGTTCTCTGAAGCTACCTGCCTGTGTCAAAGGTGATCTCTCTGGAGGACGGGAGGGAGCAGATTTGGTCCAGTGCCCCCCCCCCCAGATCGCTTTCTGTCACCCCCTTTCTTATTCCACTCACTCTCTTTCAGCCATTTTCTCTGTATTTCTTTCTGCTCTTCTTTACCTCTGTTTCCTATATCTTTCGCTTTCCTCCACTCTCCCCTTCTCATTCTTTTTTCTCCCTCTCTTTCTCTGCTGGGTTGTCTCTCTTATTTTCCCTCTCTCTCTGTCATTCCTCAGCTGTAACCCATCCCTCTTCCCACACTCCTAATTGGAAATAACTAATTTTAACACTTCCCCTCTTCATTATTTTGTGGCAGACAAGATCAATATCCAGGGCTATGTTGTTAGTGTGCTTGTGTGCTCGTGTTTGTTCCGCATCCACTTGGATAATTCTAGCATGGATCGAGACTGACCTGTACCCCTGACTCTTTTTGTTCACTTTTACACACACTGATGGTAAAACTAATAAGATAAGGTGATGTGTGTGTGCGTGTGTTTCCGATTGACCAGTATGTTTTCTGTCTGACAGAAATGTTAGATGGGCTGTGTGTTGTTCAGCCACACTGATCCATTATCTCCTTTCTTACAAAACACTGTGATGCCTGTGTGAAGGACGACCCTCCAGCCGCTCCGCACACATCCAATCAATCATGTGAGGGCTTTGATTAACACATTCAAATCACCTTGCTTATTGTATGCCCCGGAGGAACACACGCACATGCACACAAACAAGCGCAGAGACACACACACGCATGCTCATTTGTGTAAATTTATGTGATTCCAGCAGGCAGACACCAGGCATATGCTGTGATGTCAGTTCTCTAAATCCATTTCATGTAATGAGCATCACAGATGTTTAACATATCCCCGTGTTTCCTTCACCTGTGCCATGTCACTTATGCAGTGTGTGTGAGTAAATGTGCTGAAATGTGTGGAAAAGGATGATTCACCTCAGCTTACATAAAACCTTTGTCTATATTTAGCGCCAGCATGACTCCAGATTTCTGCACTGAAGCTATCAGCCACACATTGAGATGTGCGTGGGCCCGCCCCGAGCTGACTGCGGTCCTGTGGATTCATATTCTACATGCCTGCCTCACCTCAGGCTTGGTTTTATCTTAGTAACATGATGATACACAAACACAAGCTGTTTGGTTGCAGCGTCATGATACTGTCACCTTGGGGATTTAGATATACACTAGATTATAGTCTATTTCTTTGTATAGGAGGCGTGAAATAAAACACAAAAAACAAAGATACAAAATAAAACAGCTGCGCAGGAGAACACAAAAACCCAGGTGGATTTGGTTATCCCCAAAGAGCAAACAGAAATGCAAGCAGAAAAAAAAAATGACATACACACACAAAACAAACAAAAGACACATTGAATGTAATGGAGGTTTAGGAAAGTGTGTATATGTGTGTGGATGGTATGCAACTGAGGGTAAGGGATATAGTGTATTGGTGATGCAATACATCCTAGATGATAGTCTGTAATTGCTGGTTTAAAAGATTACAATGAGTAGTCAGCTGGATAATTCTTTTAATACAAGGAAGAGAGGTTGGAAATTGGATCTCAAATGAAGTCATTTTCTATAAACCAGCTGAATCCTCATACAGTCCATCCATTTAACTTCCCTCACTTATTACATCAAGAAATTCCTAATCAGCAATTATTAGTTTAGGAATGATTTTCATTGCTACATTTTCTAATTCTTTAATGCAAATATTATAAAGTTCAGTATTTCATGGATAGGATGATTCAGTTGTTTATATAGCAGAATGAGGACCTTTGTTTACCTCACCAGTAAAAAATAAATGAGCCTTGCTGAACTCTGCATAATAAGTGATCATTATGAGCAATGACCATCCACACTGTAAACAGAAACATCCATGATTTTTAGAAATGTAGCTAACTGTAAAATTGTCCAGGCTACGCTACAGGACAGTAGAATACGAACTGATTTTTTTCTTTTGTGTTGTTTTTTTTTCAAATGACTTTTTCACTTCCTCACTTTCTTTGGTCTTTTCATGTTCAGAATATGATCTGTTTATCAGTATTAGTGTCTGATAAAGATTTATCATCAAAATGCAAAGTGTCTAATGAAGAGGAGATCTTGCAGTTCTTCACCTGCGATCTGAAATTCGAAATGTTATGACATGACATTGAGATTCTTCGGTTGTGCACCGTGGCTGATAAAACTTGAGCTGAGCTGTGACCCTGACACACAGCTTGATTCTCAGAGGAGTAGCATATAAAATATCTATCTATAAATATCCATTAGACTGAGAGAGACCCATTGTACTTTCACTTTTCTTCATTTCGCAACATGAAAGGGCTTTAAAGGAGTCAAATAGAAGATTGTTGCTGTAGTTAACATTTCTGGAGTCATGTGCTTCAAGTGTGAACCTACAAGAAATGGCTTGTTTGTGTTTTCTTGGGTCTGTCATTGTCTGTCTGGGTGTCTGTTTTTTTGTATGGCATTACTGTTCCGTGTAGCAGTCAATCTGCAAAGGTGGAAACCCAGGGGAACTTTCAGTGTTGTCCCGGGCAAACTGCAGAACAGCCATGACAGCTACACTGTCAACGATCTGCCATACAGTGACAGTGTGTGTGTGTGTGTGTGTGTGTGTGTGTGTGTGTGTGTGTGTGTGTGTGTGTGTGTGTGTTGTGTGTGTGTGTGTATGTGTGTGTGTATGTGTATGTATGTGTGTGCACGCAGACGGGTGTGCACAACAGCACAGATGACCTTTTACATAGAGTAAGCCCTTTCAGATATAAAGTATCGGTCCTTAGCTGCACTGCACATATCTTGTGTTATCTGCTGTTACAGCCTGTTAAAGAGGAATTCAAGTAAAGTAATGAATGTACAGTCTCTGTGGCTGCATCTAAGAGAAATAAATGTACTGCATACTGTGTGTGTGTGTGTGTGTGTGTGTGTGTGTGTGTGTGTGTGTGTGTGTGTGTGTGTGTGTGTGTGTGTGTGTGTAACAGAGACAAAGAACAAGAGAGGCTATGCCAGTATGATGCAGAGTTTACCACCTATAGCCTCCAGCCAGTTTTGTAATGCACCTCACACACATTGTATCAAAGTCACTCACCCTGTTTGCTTGAGTTGTCTCCTGGGCAGGAATGAATCCCATCACTGTGGAATACTAACACACGTGGACTGACCACCTTGTAGATTTGATTTCAGTGGCTTTCACAGACTAAAGCGTACAAACATCAGAACTGCTGTTTTAATGCTGCAGCCTAAATTGAAACTGACCTCCAGTGTCACATCCGAAAACTAAGGTCTGATTTCGAATTTCACATGGACCCTGTTCAGACCTGGTGTTGACATGTCGTCCCTGTGCAATTATATGTTTCTATCTGACATTTTTGTCAAAATTGAGTTATTCACATATTTTTCTGTGACAACCTATTAACATTATAGATTTTGTTTAAGTTGTATGCATTTTTGGACTACTTATCTAGAAAACAAAAAGGCCCGATCAGGGCCCATAGAGATATATTACAAATATCTTGGGCGATTTAGTTTGCCTGGAACACGCCAAGGAATAGACCCATGCTGTGTCTCAATTCACATCATTCTGTTAGTACACTGACATATAGTACACTGTGTACACAGTATACTCACTGGCAGGGTAGTGTTGTATCAAACATTGCCATTGTGCACCTATCAGAAACGATGATTGCAACATTTGACCGAGATTGTCACCCACCAAAATTCCCACTGGCTGTGTGTGCCTCCTGTTCATGCGACATGAAACAGAAAATTGGGCTGCCATTGGCGCCGACGACGTGTCCACCCCACTAGACTGCCATTTTCACAAGCTTGAAAATACGTTAGTGGTCCCTCCCCTTCTGCTACGTAGCCAAGATGGGGACTGTTGAGGGTGAGAAGTGTCTAGCATTTCAAACTCAACTTTTAGACCATTTTCAGTGCACCATCCGGGTACTTATAGTGCACTACAAGTGTTCATACTTTGTCAGTGTGATTGCACTTATAGACTCAAAATAGCAAGTGTGAGTATGGAGGTACGTGAATTGAGTAAAAGCACTAATCTGTATTGTTTTGATTTCTTTTTCTCATTTTGATAGCAGACCAGGCACATGAAGTGCATTGCTGCCTGCCAGTAGTTAGAAACAACAAAATTTTGGTCTTTGCAAACAGAACTGTACGTGTTTATTCGAGACGCATGTGCAGATGCATTCTAATGTCAGGTGTGAACTGATGTGCTCAAAGCTGTCCACTTGTGAGACTCATGCTAATGCCAGGTGTGAACAGGGCCAACAGGTGTGAACAGGGCTACCAGTCCACTGTAATCCCACAATACATCAAACCTTCAGGGCATGTGGCAGGAGGCACTGACCTAGCTGCTCACCCAAATCACTGCAGGCTTATACTGAACATAGAGTTACAGCCCTGTATCCTTTCATGAACATTTTACATTTGCTCTTTCACCACTGAAGATGAACCTTTATTCATAAATGTACCAGTCTTTCACAGCACTTAGAAGTATCTATTATATGCCAGTGTACCATGTTTATGCCTCAGGAACATTCACTTACTCCACAAAGTCAATTTGGATAAATGTGTTTGCTAAATGCCTAAGTTTGAAATTTAATTTGGGCCAGGGATCTCAGACTACAAATAATGGTTTTGTGAGTCAGGCCTTCATTACAATGCATTGATCTGCGTTTATGTGCAATCTAGTGAGAACATAAATTTACCTCTAGCAACTGTGTAATGAGTCACAATCAGGCCAGGCATTCATAATTTAAATGCCAAGTCCACCTTAAAACAGAATTTGTATTTAATGTCCCCATAAACCTGGATAGCACCATCATGATGCTACAATATTTTCAATCTGACCACCTCTAGATATCCGTAAATTATACTTCTGATCTATTACAGTGTCCATCAGGCAACTATAAATGTTGAGCAGAGAGTTAAATTTACTGCTCCAAATATTGGAGGGATTTTGATGTACATCAAGTAAATTGTGGGCTAAGTTGTGGGAGTTTTGTGATTCATATTTCAAATATGTCTGTAAGAACAATATACCACTCATCCGTGGAGAAAAAAAAAACAAAAAACAGGTTCTTCTCATTTCTAACAACTCAGGAATAAAAGACGATGCTTCATAAACTTTTTTTCTTAGCAGAACTGTCAAATGAAACATTGTTCTAAATGACAAAACTACACTGATGGAGCTGACAAGAAACACATTGTGATTGTATTGTGATTGTGGGTGTGTGCCAGAGATAAAATAAGCATAAGGGGCCATAAGCTCTACTGCGGTCTAAATCCAGATAGCACTCTGCACACTAGTTTGCTTACTGCTGACTGTAAACACAGGGAGAGAATTTCATATGTAATGTTCCTTTGACGTCCTCGTCCCCATCTGTCTGACACTGGCTTGCTTTGTCTGGCAGCTTGTGTGCACACAGTCCTCCTTACTGTCTCCCAGTTGCTTTACTGTACGTCACTTCCATCCTCTTGTGTTACAGGGAGCTGCATTCAGTTGCACGTGTGTCTTTATTTACGTGCATGCATACTCAGTTAGGGAGCTACTGTGACAAGATGCCACACGTACGTGAAGAAATTTTGGTTTTAATCGTAGTATTTCATCAAAGGATGATCATCTAAATGGCGACTATTCATCATACTCTCATATTCAATCCTTTCTCTGCGTAGCCATGTGCTTCTTTTTTTGTAGCTATCCTCATCTTGCAGTGGCTAGTTTGTGGTCACTGAGCCTATATTTGGTCAGGACCTGTCTTTGTGTTTTACTTCTGAATGAATGCATACACAGCAAACTGATCATCTTTATTTAGATCCAGGTAGCAGTGACGTCCGTGTTGTATTTTTGTATGTATAACAGAATTATTTTCTGTTCCCCTCTCCTCTCCCTCCTCCATGCCTTACCTGACCCCCCCCCCCCCCCCCCCCCCCCAGGCTCCTTCACACCCCTCTCTGAACTCATCTCTTCCTTTATCTGCTCTGTTGCCTCTCGCTGCCGCCGCCGCCGCCACCTTTCTCTCCCTCACCCTCCGTATAACAGCGTCTCTGAAGAAATGTCCCTCGTAATCTCTCTCTTTTACTTCAGGTTTACTCACACTCGGCCCCTCAGGCAGGGTGAGTCAGGTGTGACCGCATCTCTGGTTGCAAGTACTGCCTGGGTTAAACATCTACACACACACACACACACACACACACACACACACACACACACACACAAACAAACTCCAATCTTAATGCTGTACACTACACGTTCCCCACAGATTCTCTGTCAGATATGGGTTTTTACATCTGTCCAGCTCTTGCATCCACATCACTTGTGCTGCGGTTACTTTCCGATCTCTGTCCAGGTTGTGTGTGTGTGTGCGTGCGTGTGTGCGCTTGTGCATGTGTGTAGGAATGTGAGGCGATTTCCAGGTCTCTGCACTGTTCAAATGATATGCATCCTGTCAATTTGAATCAGTGTGCTCTGGACCTCCATACGCCCACGCAGTCAGTGTGTGTGTGTGTGTGTGTGTGTGTGTGTGTGTGTGTGTGTGTGTGTGTGTGTGTGTGTGTGTGTGTGTGTGTGTGTGTGTGTGTAATGTCAGGACATCAGAATACACACATGCACATGCATTTCTCTCATGTGCACAGTATTACTTGGAAACATGCAGGACAAAGTAGTATTGCATAAAATAATAGCATATGTCTGTGAGTGTGTGTTTCAGTGTGTTTCTAGTGTTATCTTTAAATAATGTAACTGTTGTATTGTTATAGAGATGATGAGGCTATCAGTATGAGTGTGACATAGCTTTGTTTTTACTGGTGGGTACAGGTGGAGTTTTCCCCTCCCTTTCTCATTTTTCTATCCCTCTGTCCTCATCCCTTTATTTCCCTTTACCCCCCCCCCCCCCCCCCCCCCCCCCCCACACACACACACATCCCCTTCCCCTTCAATCTCCCACCTTTTCCCACCTCCACCCTCAAACAACAGTGGCCTCCGCTGGGCTCCGCTTGCTGCTTTTCTTGCAAGTCGGCCTGAATGTTTGGATCGATAAGAGCCGGCTGCGTAATAGAATTAGGCTCTAATGGAAAGTACAAACTAGCTTTCTATTTACTAAATCCCTCCAGGGGGGTACTGGGTAGGTAAAGAGCAGACTGTGAAATGAGACTGTATTTGAAGACGCATGTGCACAATTTTCTTGTGTATGGGTGTGTGTGTGTCCGTGTGTGCACATGTTTGTCCATGAGGGGAAGGGAGATTCTGTAAACAGACTTGAAATCCAGTCAAATTGGTTTAAATTCTTCAGCTGCTGTCTCAACGTCACGTAAATGGATATTTCCACAAGTGATGAGTGTGTCTGGGGACGCAGGAGTTCATACACGTCTTCAAATATGTGGTTTTCAAATTTCTTCAAAGCATGTTTCGGTTTTAGAATATTAAAAATGTTAGGGGCCAAGTAATTACAAGTAAATTACAGTATTAGCAGAAATGTTCAGTCAACAGATTCCTTAAAGACAAGTCAATGCTTAAACAATACTGGAGATAATAAGGTTATATACACAGTAACTGAAACCTGATAGGAAACAATTAAGAATAACTTAAACTAATATGAAAATATAAATTAAAATAATGCAATGAGACATACTGTTTAGATGGTATGATTTTTGCTTGAAACAAAACAATTCTGCCAAAGATGAAAACTAACAGCACATAGCTAAACAAACAATCCATCAGTCCACTGGGCAAAAAAATCACAGCTGGGGTTTAATGGAAGCAGAGTTGTTGTGCGAATTGTCTTTGTTGCGCCAGTGTTTAGATTTAACAACCCAGGCCTGTTAAATGTGAACATTTGAATTGAAAATAATGGAATTACTTTTTCTGTGGGTTTTCTTTGACTTTATTGTTACTTTTTCCTCTTCTCAAGTCCTAGCTCTTCTGCCTCTCAACCTCACTTGTCCTCTCTTTCTCTCTTTTTGTCTGTCTCTTCTTACCACTTTTTCCTGACATGACCCTTTAGTAAGGACGCCTCAACGTTGCATAGACATGACTGATGTGAAACACACCAACACACACAGACATTGAGGGGCTTATTCACTCAAAGATGAACACATGTCCAGTCAACTGGGTCTCTGAATGTTTCATAAAAACACAGGGAGCCACAGTTCATGTTTCAGTTGGGTTGGTATAATTGAATGTGTGTGTGTGTATGTGTGTGTGTGTGTGTGTGTGTATTTGTGTAAAAGGGATAGAAATTTTGTGTGTGTAACAAGAGAGGCAAAAACTGACAAGGAAATTTTATGTCACAAGGAAACTTCAAAGTGCTTTATTATTAACTCATCATTAAACTCATAATAAATGTTCAGTGTTACATGAGATGATAGAGATGGATGTAGTTTACATCTTAACAACTAAACACAACTGAAGTCATTAAACTGAACTCCTGGAGGTGTGTCTGCCTGTCTGTGTGTGTCTGTGCATGACTGCCTGTGCATCTGAATATGTAAGACACACACCAACAAGGTACTTGAACGTTTGCGCACTAGTGTGTATTAATTGTGTTTTCTCATTGTTAGTGTGGTGACAGTTTTTAAAAGAGTTTGTATAGTGAGTGTGAAGGCTGAGCCTCTGGCATTAATCACTTTCATTCAGATCCCTCCCTGCTCCATACCTCCAGGACCCCCCCCCCCCCCCCCCCCCCATCTATACCCAGAGAGGGTGAGAACTCACCACACTTTGACACATAGACACAACTCACTCACACATATACACACATCTTGGAAAGCAGCCTATCTCTTCCCAGCAGCCCTGAAGGTTCCGTGCAGCTGTGTGTGTGTGTACAGCATCTCTGTGGAAATGAGCCTCTATCAACGTGGTCATCCAAACTGACATACAGTACCTGCTTCAAACCAACTTCCACATGACTTTTCAGGTATGTTTGGTTTCTCCTAAAGACTGCATTTTGAGATTACCATAAAGCAAACTATCTGCACTGTATGAACACTGGGCTGGAGGCTGAAGTCTTGAGTTTTTGGATCTGTAAGCAATGGGCCATAGGCCATGTGGGTGTTGCCGTGAGTCTATTCATTAAACATAAGCAGTTGTATATGATGGCTGGTACAGAATTGTTACCTCAATTCTGATTAGAATACAGTGCTCTTTGTCAGATGCATTCAGATGCCAAAAAACCAGGGAAGTCAACACTATTTCTCAGTAAATAAGAGTAGTGGGGGTAATATATCCCGGGTGAGTAAATAAATAAACCTTTATTTTCATCGTGGCAGGTTATTGTCACATTATTGTCCTGAATAATAAAGACCACCTTGTGACTCCTGATGATGCAGTGTTCTGTGACTTCTCTCTCTTGTGCTACTGTGTTATTGCATTGCCTTGTCGTGATGCCATGCAGTGCGACATGAAGTGACTTGATGTGACGGGATGTGATGTGACACTAGGTGACATGATGTGCCATGATGTGATGCAGTGCAACATGATGTTACAATTCTCATTAGACATAGACATTCCCACAGTGTTTGGTAACTAATGCAGCCTAATGAGTTTTGTTAAACTCTCACGCCAAAGTGGTTCTTACCAAAATAAAAGCCCCCTAAGTTCTAGACAGAGTAACTCCAAGTCAGTGATATATCTGATCTGAAGAACAAGCAACTAAAGTAGAAAAGACTACTTTGGTGGCTTGTGTATCATCAAAACACACAGGGTACCTAGCTTTGTTTCTTTGTTATTCATGCTAATTGCCAGAACCAAGCATTGTATTTCCTCATAAGTGCCAACCCAGACAAAGCACAGTCAGCAAATACCCCCCCCCCCCAGTTCCAAGTAAGCTCCCTAAACTTCAATTATTCACAACTTATGAATAACGCACTTTACCTCAAGCTGGCAAGTGGGGGTATTTTTGCACATGGCGCCTTGAATTAGTCATAACCTCACAATGGCAAAACATACAATTTTCATGCCTCCAGCCTTTTTCCTTTGAGGGGTATAAAAGTGCCATAATAAGTATTTTGCTGTCAATACATGTAGAGAGTGTCTAAAACTAACCCATATGCTTAATATTCAAAGCAACTTCCTGCTTTCAGCGTGACTGACCTGGCATGTGAAGGAATGCAAGTTATGTTTAATTGATCTAAAATCTCTGCAGCCTCGCTCTTTACATTGTATGGATCAGCATTATTTCGAATTACCAACAAACAATGAAAGACATTTTTATCTTGAATCTTATCACTGAAGTTTCTTGTCCCAGACATTGTATATCTGGGAAACAATGTGTTGTGACCTTGGATCTCCAACTTCAATCCGCCACTATGACCTTCTCACTAGAGTTGAATGAATAACTATCAAATTAGCTGCTGCAGGCCTTTATTTTATTATTGTACATATTATTTTATGTAGTATTTGATGGGTGACATAAAATAGAAGTGAGATTTTTCCTTCCCCTGAGGTGAGGAGGAGGATGACTTGACATTCTAATGACAATCACTCTGACTATTTTGGAAAAAGTTCAGAGAAAAAAGTAAAAACTGACACTTGTCATCTTGACTGTGATAAGGCCTGGTGGTTAAAAGCAGCAGTTAAATCCATGCCAGGAAGCATCTCAAAGAGTTGAAGAGAAAGTTGACCGAGCACTCTGACCCATCTGTGGAGGAGGTTAAGGCAGATAAATGGAGGGAACAAGAGAGTAATGGCCTACATTAGTATGAGACTTTCCAAATGAGAAGTTTTCAGCACGCTGGACAGCGCCCAAAAGAGCCTGCGCGCCTCTTAGCTGTCCATGGTGCTGAAAGAGTAAAAGACTGTCCATAAAGTAAGTAAGTAAGTGTGTGTGTGTGTGTGTGTGTGTGTGTTTGTGTGTTTGTGTATCTATGGTAATTGTATTACCAAATATTTTTCTCAGCTTGTTTTTCATCTGCATAAGCACGGCTCATCTCTCTCTCTCTCTCTCTCTCTCTCTCTCTCTCTCTCTCTCTCTCACACACACACACGCGCAAACACACACACACCTCTTCGGGACCTATAGTTGAATCTACTTTCTGTTGCTATAATGCATATATGCAGTATGTTATCTTCACATATGCCGAGGTGTCGCCACCCCCAACCTCGTGTATTTGTTCGTGCATGAGTCTTTCGCGTTCACGCTGCGATGGTGCGTTCGCTTGTCCGATCTCATGAAGACCTGAAACACTCAGCCTGATTATCCACCGCTGTGTGCTTGTCTACGCTATTTGTGTGTGTGTGTGTGTGTGTGTGTGTGTGTGTGTGTGTGTGTGTGTGTGTGTGTGTGTGTGTGTGTGTGTGTGTGTGTGTTTGTTTATGTGTGTATTGTGCATTGCCACTTATGCTATGTTACTCCCGTGTCTGGAATCACGGTGCTGGTGTGAACTGGTTATAAAGCTATAAGTATGCCCCATCAAATATTAAATCCGCCACACACCCTTTTCCCACAGATTGCGTTTCTGCACGCCACAAACACACGCGCACGCACATGCACAAACACACACGCATAAAAGCGGCCGAGTCCTTTCCTTCCCCTGTTTAGAGGCTTCAGTGTAACACTCAATTCAGTTCAGATTTACTGCCATAACCGAAGCACTTTCAGATGGACCTTGCCCCCCAGTCGGCATTGTGTTACTCTTCATGCAGGAGCCCATTATTGCCCATTTGCCTAAATGTGACTCTCTCCCTCTCTCTCGCTCTCACTCTCCCTCTCTCTCCCTCCCTCCCTCTCTCACACACACACTCGGAACTCTTCGCAGAGAATTCAACCGCAAGACGAGGTTTTGACGCGCCGGAGTCAAATGAATAAACCCATAGAGTGCGGGAATGA
Organism: Seriola aureovittata; assembly: GCF_021018895.1. Classification (NCBI taxonomy): domain Eukaryota; kingdom Metazoa; phylum Chordata; class Actinopteri; order Carangiformes; family Carangidae; genus Seriola; species Seriola aureovittata. Next base: position 16,354,659 of record NC_079380.1, on the reverse strand, counting down.
TTAATAAAGATCCACTTTTCTGAGCAAAGTATTTACCCATACATTTGTCCGAGGCGATCCTTGGGTGAACCTTGTTGGGATATTTTGGCTGTACGAAGAGGCTGGCTTGACTCCCTCGCTGTATTCCACCGGGAGGAGGACTAGGAGGGCGCACGACGAAGTAAAGCCGACACTCATTGAATTTTTTTTTGTTGTTGGTATTTTAAGCTGCAGGTGATTAACTGTTGCAGCTGGTTTTGAAAACAGACACGCCTTTTGGATACAACGTCTGGGAATACCAAGTTGAGGTGTGAAATTGGTGTCGGAACGATCTGAGAAGATGTGAAATATTCTTCGTGCCATTTTTTTTGTGGGAACTGGGAGACGGGGGAGATGGGTACGTTGTTAAAACACGCTAGTTTGGACAAATATTTTCCTCTCGCTTCTTAGGATTTTTTTTTTTTGCAGTGTGCTCAGTCAACGTGACCGTGGTTTAAAAAAAAAAGTGTTCCCAAATTCCTCAGCGCATGCAGCTTAAAGTGGAACTCAAAATATTGATTATCTTTGACATTTACTGGTTGGAGATGGTCGCCTAGGAGCCCCTGAATAAAACTTGTGTGGTTGGAAACACTGTACGAATTGCCGTTTGATTTTCTTCTTGGCATTCCGTGGAAATGTGAGTCCAGTGGAAAACCAGTGCGCACAACACAGAGTCGCCAAGGCTGCAACGCGCAACCCAATTTTCCAGCGGGGAACCGGGGCTTTGCGCCGCAGCCTCGCAACGACGCTCTCGCCTTTCCTCGCCTAAATGCCTCCTTGTGCATCGCTTTTATAAATGGCCAGTGGATACTGATTCTCCATGGTGTTCACCGGCCAGTGGTCTCAGAGAAGGCGAAACGACGGCTGTTTTGTTCAGTAAATCCTGGACACACCTTTTTTAATGTCAGTCAAGGTAAGTTTGGCCTATTTCCACCTGGTGTAAATAGACACGCGATAAGCATGTTGCTGTTGGCTCCTCCTGGGCCCCAGAGGTTTTTAAGAGAAGCTGTCAGAAAGCGCGCAGATGAGGCAAAGGTGTTGCTTGTTCATTAGACCTGTAGCCTCACTGATCCGACAAGTGATCGTTTTACCTTTGTTATCTTCAGATTCCCGCAAAAGTAAATAGTGTAACACGGTCTTAAAAACAAGTTGCCATGAGGATGATACAGTACGCTAACCTTCAAAAATTAGATTGGGAATTTTAATGTTTTTGAACATGTTTGGTTTTAAATGGACTCAGTGAAATTAGAAATTAAAATTAAAATTCATTTGCTGATCTGTTCTCTACATAAAAAACACATTACCCTCTTTGCTTTAGATTGCAGTCAGAAAATACAGTAAAACATGTTTGGCCCTCAAATTTTCATGATGCTGAACAGTCACATGCACTAATGCACACAAAGTTGTTGGTGCCTCCTGTGTCATATTCTGAGGACACATTTAGAAGAATTACACTACCTGATCCAGCCATGAATTACCAGTAAAAAAAAAAAAAAAAAAAGAAAAAGTAACGTTGGAGACCTCACTGCTGTACATTTTCTAATACTTTCAAAGAAATGTGTTCAGTTCAGACAGTGGTGCAAACATCTGATCAGAGAGACTATGATCTCACTAGAATGACCGTCTCCTCTCCTCTCCTCTCCATGCACACATATGCACATCATTGTCTTTACTTAGCACCCACTTATGTATCTGATCATTTAAGGATAAAGGGACATTTGCCATCGTGTATTTATCATCTGGGCGTGACTGACTGAGTCTGGCACTCTCCACCCATGGTTGCTTGTAATTTTTTCTTGAAATGTAAGCTCACTCTCCTGCTGCACCCATTGTAAGTGACTCCGCATAAAACTGCCATCTTAAAGTCTACAACATAATATAATTGGATTGCACACACAGACACAGACATTGTCTCCGCATTGCTCCCAGTTAAGGAGCAGTAGACCTCCAATCTGCTGTCCTTAACTGAATCTTTTTGTCCATGCTGGTAATGGCAGAATTCCTGCGAATGCTGAGGTTGCTCTTAAGGCCCTCTAATAATGAAATGCCCCCGAGCTGCACAGTGAGAGGCAAGTGGCAATTGTTTTGAGTGAACCCTGACCCTTGGAACAAAGCATCAATAAGCCTGATCATTCATATCTGCCCTCCCCTCCCCTCCCCTCCTATTGATATTAGCTCATGCAGTGGTGTCTAACCTCAGGCTACTGTTGAGAGGAGTCCAGCTCTGGCATGAGCAAATGTCTGTTAAGTGTTAGGTTTACATACAGCACGGCTGTCCAAAATTCACATTACTGAATGTATAAAAAGATCCAGTCATTTTAGTTCCAATCAAACTCTGAAAATGACTAATATCTTTATATAAAAACTGTTTAAATATCTCCTATCTGGGAGCAAAACTGTTGAAAAACAAGATTTCTGGAATCAGTGACCATGGTGACGATCAAATGTCTTATTCTGGAGACGTCAGCGCCACTTTACACGCACTGAAGTGCACAGGATGGGATGTAGATTGTGTCCTTGAGACTTTTGTGTCAGGATCTTTGGCAGTCAAGGACGGTCAGCTAACCAATTTTTTGCTGCTGTTAAAAGAACAAACGCAGCAGGGAGCAATGCAAAAATCGTTAGAATGAACACAAGTGGGAGCGATGCATGATGGTGACAGGCTTTTATACACTAGGGTGAAGGTGCATTTGCAGTTTGTTCCATTGAAGATGCTTACCCACGTGTATGCTTTTTTTTTTTTTTTTTCTTTTTTTCGCGTACATAGAAGCACACACACATAAATGGGCGTCAGCTCTGGCCTGTGTGAGATTTTGTTTTATGGTTCACCGTAGGGGAGAGAGAGGGCATTTATAGTTCTTTTGTAGCAGCAGCTCACAATGACCTGAAAGTAATAGGGGGTGGCACAAATATAGAGAAAAGGTGTGTGTATAGGAAATGAGAGGGGAGGAAACAGAGAGAAAAGACAAGTTCACAATCGGGGGGAAAAAGACAAGAAAGGCTGTTAAAGAGAAACAGAGGGAGGACAAGGAGCGAAGTGAGAAGATGAGGATGAGAAGGTACAGGAGATGTAAAGATCAAGGGAGATGTTGGCAGACATAGGGAAAGAGAAGAGGAGATGGAAAGGGTGAGAATGACAAAAGGCTGGAGGGAAGCACAGAGAGCGGGATGGGAGTGGGTCTGCAGTGAATGCTGGTATTATTCAGTTAGGTGAAACGATCGGTTTATGCTCGACAACTGTGTGGTGAGGGCAGCCACATACTGCGCCGTGAGAGCCTCCTGTGAAGGCCAGACGAAGTGAGAGGCAGCGCGAGACAGAGAGGCAGAGCGAGCGAGGGGGAGAGGGAGCAGGGAAGAGGTTCAGTCGCTCCGACTGTCGATATTCTATGATAGAAAACAAAGGAGGAGGAAATGTGACGGGTGGAGGGACGAACACCAGCAGCAAGAGTTAGACACAGACGAGACACAAAATAGAGAAGCGTGAATTGCCAGAGTAAAAATGGCTGAGAGCGAGAATGACAAAGAAAAAAGATCTTAATTGTCTGACAGTATGTAGCTGAAGCGTTTTTAGTTTGTCTTTCACTTCAATGACATTCTCAGAATTTGCATCTGTGCAGCAAAAATATAAAGCACAGTTTGATGAGTATTATAAATCAGGTGGTCTTGACTTTAGGCCTCTCTTTCTCTCTATCTCTTCTCTTTTCCTGGAAATGTGAGTCACTGTGAATGCCACCAACAGGCAAGGCTGTTGACTCATATACACTCACCCACAGGCTCTGCTATTGTTTTATATTGAACGTGATTGTGGCCAATTGTGTGTGAGTGAGTGAGAGAGTGTATGTGTGCGTGTCTGTGTGTGAATGCAAAGCACTGCAAATATGGTAGTTCAAAGAAAGAGATACATGGGTCAACAAATCAACAAAAAAAACACAATTACAACAGCAGCTGTTCAGGTGAGTCAGATTAACTTGAATGGTATGGACATCAGAGTTTTAACAGACTGCTTAAAGGCCCAATGAATAAAATAAATAATATCTTCAGTTATTAAAAACCTCAAATATTTAATGAGATATGGGGTATAGTCTGAACAATTATGACAACATGTGCCAAAAGATGTTTGCAGAGAGGAACAGCGGGGCAGACAAACACTTAACAGGCTAGCTGATAAAGAAATTACACACTCAAATATTAACACAGAACTGAATCAATACCTCATTGACATTATGTATATATATATGTATATAAACCTTTATGTCAGCTTAACAAAGATAGTATTTCAGGAGGTCTGTCAGAAATGACTTACTGATATAAAATGTTGAACCTATAGAACAAATGATAATAGAGTAGAGTCTGATGGTCTGTCATACTTAGAGAGAGCTTTTGAGCCACAGTAAAGGTATGTGCAGCCTGCTTGTCCGAGAAATTAGGTCTAATGATAAGTCTGTGATGGTTGTATAACTGAAAAAAATACCATATATACCGTACGCAATTCAAGTCCTGTGTGATATCGGTACAATGAGGATTTAAGTTGATCAGAAGGCAATAGGTGACCGCAGCACTTACTTCCTTCATTAAATATGCATGTACATACAGTATATGCATGCATATGTTTGTGTTAAATGTGCACGTGTACTTCCCTGCAGTTCAGTGACAAAGGAAGATGCCAGCACGTTCTTTCACACGCGTCACCTTCTTCAGCTTTATAATTGTCTTCCTCCTCTTCTCTTCCACTGGAAGCATGTTAAGAAGAAATCTTTTAATGGCCAGTGTGAGCAGGAGTAAAGTCAAGTCCAATTTTATTCATACAGCCTGATATCACAAATCACAAATTTGCCTCAGGGGGCTTTACAGTCTGTAAAACTTATATGACACCCTCTGTCCTTACATCCTCGAATCAGATAAGGAAAAACTCCACCTTAAAAAAGAAATGAAAAGCAATAGATGTCGCGTACACAACAGAGACATAGTAGATTTACAATAGGAGGAATCATTACAGCAAGCAGAAGGTGTTTCAGTGTACAAATGGAAACCTGAGCATTGTTTTAAGGCAGATTTTAAACATATATTTTTGTATATGTCTGACGCAAAGTTGCGTGCATGTGCTCAGCCAAACAGGATGCACCTACTCAACCCTAATGGGCCTGCCCTTATACAAGAACAACAGCTGCCCTTTTATCTTATCTGCTTTTCTTTGACAGCAGCAGACGACAAAAAAAGACCAGGTTGGCTTCATCAGGACATTTTCTAGGATCTGTTCTTCCTGGATCCGCTCGGCTGCTTTGGTGGCCCCACGCTGACACTGTTTTATTTTCAGCTTGCCCGGGCCTTTGTCCAATAAGCCCGAAACAAACAATAAATATTTACCATATAGTCTATATGATGATTGCCTCACGCCGGCTTTTCAGAATAGGCACAGAGACCGTGACTGATGGAGGTTGCTGTCATGCCTGGTGGAGAAAAAGTGAATCACACCTCTTCTGCAAAACACAAACAGAAATAACTCCTTGCTATTGGAGTCTGAGGAGCTGATATGATATCCTGACATTAAATTCTGGTGTTTTATGAGAGTGAAAATAGTTTTTCTTTGTAAAGCCAAACCTCACCGCACTGTAAATATCTTTTATGTGACATCTAGTTTCTACTTGTAGCCACACATAAGGAGAAATTAGTGTCACAATAGTGTTTGTGTGGGTGTCTGTGTTTTGTGTCATTTTATTTTAGCATTTGTTTACATATAGACAGACGCTCCATGTGTGTGAGTGCATGCACGTGGTGTGTCCTTACAGTATCGCATTTAATCCAGGTGCTTTCATTGAGTGTGCTCAGGTGCAACAATGGATACAAACCCACACACACACACACACACACACGTCTGCAGCTAATCTCTGTTGACAAGCAGCAGTTGTCCCATCACACACCACCCAGTTACAGACGATTGTATGCTGCACAGCATGTGAGGGTGTGGATTTGTGGTAACTGGGTGTGTATGTGTTTGAAATGATGTGTTTATGTCAGGGATTATTGTGTGCTTGCTTTTGAATTGTCATGACAGCTGATCATTGCTGGTGAAGCTGCAGGTCATTGTAAATAAAATGTGCTGTTGGATTAAGAACTGAAGGCTTAATTCAGAATTTAGATTTTCCCTTGACATATTATCGTGCTGATAACAGAATACTTAAATCTATCCAAAGGTTATGTTTCTGATTTACTTTAGTACATTGAATTCTGAATATGTGAACCTGTTTATTGTTTGTAAAGTAGAAAGAGTTGAATTAGTAATCTTTAAGTCACTAGCCTGAAGTTCCCATCTTTAAATTATTTCTTTTTTTTTTATATACAGAATAATGTATTTAAGTTTTTGAGCTTAACATCACCAGTAGCACAAATATACATATACCACATAAAAAAATGTAGTTACAGTTCTGAAATTTGTTTTAAAAATACTGTATATAGGGTTTTAACATACTGGTTTTGTATAGAGGAAAGGACTCTCCTTTCATATGACATGTGAATGAGTGAGCTTTAAGGGTCCTAGTTGGCGTGTAGAATTTCTTTCAGCTGAACTACACAGCACTGAACACCACACAGGAGCTTACTCTTGTCATAATAAGTGAGTGCCTCTAAAAACTAGGCTTTTAGAGTGTGTATTAGAGAGAGTGTATCCCCTCACAGATGTTTAGTTGAAATTCGACTACAACACCCCCTGAAGGCACCTCAGCACGTTCTTTTGTCCCACTAACATCCAACCTCACACCTGCTGTCCACATTAATAATCAGCTACACTATCATTACACAAAACCTAACATGCATCCCACTACACCATCTTTATTTACTGCCAGATTTCCTTTGTTCTTAACAAATGCAACTTAAATCTGTGTTCTATGACCAACATGTAAATCTCACCTTACTGAGATTAAACAACCTGTTTCACTATTTAGGACACCAACATGTTGAACTGTTAGTACATAGTTGTGATATAGTGATGTGTCAACCCATTAAACACAGCCTCTTAGGTAAATTTTATCATCTGATGTTTCTGTATTGAAAACACAGAAATCTCTCTCTCTCTCTCTCAGTCTCTGTCTCTGTCTCTCTCTCTCTCTCTCTGGCTCTCTCACCCACCCTCACCCACAAAGGTACACTCACACATACCTATTCTTTCTCTGACACACACAGACACACATGTGGTCCTTTGGCGTGCCTCTTCCACAGCTGTTTTGTCACCTGTCAGGGCTGACACCAGTAAAGAAGGCCATCTCAGGCCCGCTCTACCGTCACTAAGTCATTTTGACGGACACCGCATCCCGCCGTTCAAACCCACTCTGCTCACTGCTCAGTGATGTGAACAAACGGCGGCCTAGCCGTCAAGATTTGTGACCTTTCAGAGTCAGAGTGTCACTTCCGTAGCATTATTGTCTTATTATGTTCTGCATGGCCGACTGCATGATTAATGGATCATTTAGCACTTGTGAGGTAGAGTAACACCATACAGTAGTAATTTAGAGTAATTTCGCTTTTAGATTCTTCTGGGAAATTGTTATTATCATGCAAGATGATTTTTTTTTTAGAAAGGACTTCTTAAATGAGTCACCTGTTACTTGAAAAGGAATTATTCACACAAGATCATTGACAGCAACAATTGTTGCACATTACAGTAATTTTGTTCAGGGCGGTAAATTACTTAGGTCAAGAGAGCTTTAACACTTAAAGGCTGCATCAGCTACATTTCATGAGATACTGTGATACTACTGAAAATAGATGCACACCTTTAGGTAGCAATATAGTCTGTCCACAGATAACTCACATCTGGACATTCAGTCATCAAGCAACTTCTGAAATTTCCACTGCAAAGTTGTAAAATCTAAGTTTGGATATAATAACTCATAAAAAAGAGTGGGGAGGGCTGTGGACTATGGACTTGACAGCAGCACTTTATGCACCTCGGCTCACTGAGCCACCAGGACTAATGCCAAACAGTTTTTTAAGAGTCAGCTTTCTGGAAGCAATTTGGAGACCCAGGGACGCATATGACTGGAGTCAGGGAGACATTTGACTGGATGATACAAGTTATCACTGGAAAACAGCTTTCTGCTCTATCTGTTTCCATCTCTTGTTTTGCCTGGCATGCAAGCTAGAGAATCTAATGCAGCACCAGATTCAAGAGGCAGGCACCAAACAAAGCAAAAGTCAGCAGTTCGGTGTCAGAGGTTGGCACAAAGTGGCAGTATTTTGTTTAGACTTAAGAAAAGTGGCATTAAAGGCTGTCATAAAAGCAGCTGTGTAACTAGGCAGCAGCATTATAGCTGAGTAGAGATATTTCACAGGGTATTACTTCTCAGTGTTAAAAGGGTTTCATGAAAACCTAATCTAGACACCAACAAATCCGTGGCAGTCTAAATGCCAGCAATTCCTTTTATTTTCGCTACACAGCACTAATAGTTGATTAAAATCAGCGTATGTGATTTCTGATCAGACATGACATTGATGTTAAATCAACAGCCTTGACTGAATTGATGAATATAGTACCACATTTTGCAGTGAATTGAACATGAGCCTGCTATAGAATTGGATCTGATCATTTTTATACTATAAAACTGGACAAACTCACACATATACATGTAGACACATCCTCCATTCTCTCTGTCCCTCTACTGTTTTCTGTCAGTTGCTTGTAAATTAAGGGGATTAACATTGACTGTTGCCAGAGGGTTTGTGTGAGTTTGTTTGTGTGTGTGTGTGTGCATACGTGCATGCGTGTGTGTGTGTGTGTGCATACGTGCATGCGTGTGTGTGTTTGCAGATGAGAAAGACATCTAAGAGGAGGGGAGTACAAAGAACATTTGCTTTGGGCTGGAAGCCCGTTATATTCTCTCCACAATGCTCTCCTCCTCTTCATGCTCCCACTCTTTAATAGCACTGTAACTCACCCAACTCCTCTCTGCTCTCACCTGACACATTAGAAGAGATGTTGGCCACTTATTGCTTTCTTCCCTTACAAGATCACTTTGAACACCTTCAAGGTTATCACGGTTTATCGTCACGGTTAAACACTGTAGCATGATCATAAGCATTTTCATCGCCATCCTCATCCTCATCATCACCACAAATACCTCTGTCATCGCCATTATCATCTCAGCCATCATCACATTCACAAGCAGCGTCAGCAGTATTACTGCCATTATCATCGTTGTAATTATCATTACCATCATTATGAAATCATAACCATCTCAGCTCCTCTGTTCGTCCCCTCTCCTACTCCTGGATACAACCCAGAAGCAACAGCTTGACAATATAAAATTATTTTTCTCATTTCTCCTTCTGCTTTATTGTCAGCATGCGCCAGTCAGAGGGACCTAAATATGCTTTTATTGAGAGGAGAAGCCTGACACACACGCACAAACATGCGCGCACTACTCTAAATCTAACCATCACCACTACCTACTTAAACCTAACTCTAACTACTGACCCAAAAATCTGCTTTTTCCTGCTTCGGGACAAAGCTTTTGACCCCAGTTGGACAAGCTGTCCCCAATTAACTGGTTTTTAGTCTGAAATTTGTCCCCAAAACGAACCTAAAAGTCAGACACACAGACAGAAACACGAACACACACATGCACACACACGGAAAAGAAACTGAGAGCTGCAGGGCTGTAACTGTCAGCCCTCACTCTCTCTATTTGCTGATAAATTTGATTGATCGTGGACTTTGTGTGTGTGTGCATGCATGTGCGTGTGTGTGAGTGTGTGTCCATGTGTGTGAATTACAGCACACAGATAAGAGAAACACAGATATACAGACTATAGTACTATAATACAGACAGTTGTAATTACTGATGGTGTTTTGGTGTCATGAGTTTCAGTCCAACAGAAATATCCACCAGGTACTTATTTTGTATATTGGCTACATTCTGGTCATTTCCATTTCTTTCTTCAAGACTTAGTATCAAGACTAATGCTCCCAGCCACCCATCACAGTTGAAGTATTTGGTGATTAACAGCTTGTCAAATCCGACATGTAGCCAGATCGTCTGGAAACAATGTCATCTCCCTTGTGACATTTGAATCCTGCTCCTTCTTCCTAAGTGTCACTGGCATGTTGCAATACATTAGTCGAGTATCATAATGATGTGTAGTACGAGTTATGGATTATGAGTAATTGCTGCAGTCATACAACATGACATACAATATCACCCGGCGAGGACGTTGATGGAGTTTGGAAAGGAGACGCCTGGAAGGCTGAGTATACATGTGTGTGTGCTGACATTTTGAGGCCATAGAAAAAATGATGTGATGTTGCGCTGGATAAATGACAGTACAGACTCAGGACATGCTGGATCTTTGTAAAAAAGTTAAGTGATAAAAATGTCCATAGAGATTTTTTTTTCTGTGTCCGTGAGAGAGTGTAGCTTATGATTCAGTCAACATTTCTAACCCCATCCATCCATCCATCCATCCATCCATCCATCCATCCATGGTCTGCCGCTTATTCGAGGTCAGGTTGCGGTGTCAGCAAAGCAGTCCAGACGTTTCTCTCCCTTGCAACGTTTTCCAGCTCCTTCTGGGGGATCCTGAGGCATTCCCAGGCCAGATGAGATATATAATCTCTTCAGTGTGTTTACCTTGGAGCCTCCTAACAGTTGAACGTGCCCAGAATACCTCCAATGGAAAGCACCCAGGAGGCATCCTAACCAGATGCTTGAACCACCTCAATTGGCTCGTCACGATGTGTCAGAGCTCGCTGCCCTATCTCTAAGGCTGAGCCCAGCCCCTGCGGAGGAAACTCACTTACAGCTTCTTGTATCCGTGATCTCATTCTTTTGGTCACTACCAACAGCTCATGACCATAGGTAAGGGTCGGAATGAAGAGCGACTGGTAAATCAGGAGCTTTGCCTTCCAGCTCAGCTCCCTCTTCATGGTCCGATACAATGCCTGCTTTACTGCTGATGCTGCACCGATCCACCTATCAATCTCCTGCTCCATCCTACCCTCATTTGTCAGAATGACCCCAAGATACTTAAACTCCTTCACTTGAGCAAACACACCATTCCAACCCTAAGAGAGCAATCCCCCGTTTTCTGACAGAGAGCCATGGCCTCAGACCTGGAGGTGCTGACCCTCATCCCAGCTGCTTCACACTTTGCTGCAAACCAACCCAGTGCATGCAGAAGGTCAGAGTCTGATGAGGCCAACAGAACCACATTATCTGCAAATAGCAGAGAGGAAACTCTGAGACCTCCAAACCGGGTCCGCTTTTCCCCATGGCTACCCCTTGAAATCCTGTCCATAAAAATCCCGAACAGGATTGGTTACAAGGGACAACCCTGGTGGAGGCCAACACCTACCAGGAATGTGTTTGAATTCCTGCCAAGGATACAGACACAGTTCTCACTTTGGTCATACAGGAACTGGACATCTCATCTAGTCGGGGACTCAGACAGACATTCCCAGTTCACCCTCACTACTCGTTTGGGTTAACTAATTCTGTCCAGCCACCTCCCCTGCTACCTGACCACCAGGTGTTGATCAGTTGACAGCTCTGTACCTCTCTTCACCTGAGGGTCCAACATTCTGTAACAGATCAGAAGATACACCCACAAAGTCAATCATTGATCTTGCGCCTAAGGTCTTCTGGAACCAGGTGCATTTATGAACCACCTTATGCTCAGACATGGTGTTTGTTATGGCCAATTCATGGCTGGCACAGAAGTGTGACAAAACACCACTCGGGTTCATGTCAGGCGCCAGGAACTTACCCACCTACCAACTCCAAAAAGGCTGGATAGTCTGAACTGCTGCTTAGCGACTTCCAGTTGCATAGAGAACCCCAACACAGCAGCACCCTGACTTTTCCTCTAACGCCACCATGAGATTCACATTTGTAGTTTTGAGTGAAATATCTTGGATTGACATACACACATTTTACCAGCTGGTAAAAGCGTACTATGACATGACAGAGCTGAATTGTCTGTCCTTCTGCTATGCCTCTCCTCTCTTCATCTATCACTTTCTTTCTCCCTCTCTACCTGTCTGATCTCTCTCTCTAATGCCAGACATGTTTTCAAAGGACCGGAGTGGGGGCTGAAAGACATATGGAGCTATTGTGGTTGTTGATGGTGATGACACCGCGGTTCCTTTGAGCACCTCTCTGATTCATTACCCCTGGCCACTCATAAAGCTACCAAACACACACAAGCATAAAAAGGGAATTCACAAATATACACAATGCATAAACAGGCATATACAGACTTACGCATGTTATGGATGCAGAAATTCACTTTCGTGCATCATACACAAACACATGCAACACACGCACCTACACTAAATGCAACCCTAATAAATACGCAGTCACTGATGCAGAAATATTTTAATGAATTCATACACACTCACACCTGCATACATACATAAACATACATCATCTTGTCCGCACATGCACACATTCACTCCATGCAAGATGTGCTGACACACTGAAGGCACTCTGTCCTCTCTCCCCCTAAGGATTCTGGTAATTAGATTCCTACAGGCCAAGTCTCTCAATTTCACTGCATTTAATTGGAAACACACACAGACACACACACAGACAGACAGACGCACAGACACTCAGAGTAGGCTCCACAGGTCCACGCTTGTTGATCACAAGCCAGGGCTGTGCTGCTCTAGTAATTAATTTCTACGCTGGCCCCCCTCACACGCCTCATTTACCAATCAATCCCTTCTTTGTTTTATGAATTCTATTAAGTCGGCCTCTGTTCTGCCAGGAGAAGATGGAGGAACAGACGAAAGGCGAGAGTCTTGGGGTGAAGCATTCTTGTTGAACGGCAGAGTTGAGTTGCATATTAAGTGCTCAGGGATGGGTGGGCTGCATGGAGGTGAGCGTGTCGAAATGTCTGCATGTGGGTGCACACCCTGAGGTATGAGGGCAGACATAGGGAAAAAAAAAAATCCACATGCTGTTCTCTGAATGCCATGACACTGATTGACACTGACATCTCAGCCCTGGGCTTTCTTCAGTGTTAAAAGCTCTGGTGCACCTGAATCCAGACAGGCATTTACTGTAGTTGATCAGGTGGTTTTGTTCTTTACACGGAGCGCGATAGAAGCATGGAGAAAGCAATCATGGCAACAAATTGTTGCTCAGAGGATAGACTTTCATTGGACTGCCTCATGATCTAATCTCACTCCTACAGCTCATTGAAATGCAGTTTTAAACTTTACACTTCAATGGTCTGCAGCTGTTGTTGACTCAAACTTGAAAGTTCTAACCAGGCCAAAGTTAAAGGGGATTTTGGAAAATAGCTTTATGAGCTCTCTTGCTGGGAGTTTAAGATGGGAACACTGACACCACTCTCATGTCTGTAGGGTAAACATGAAGCTACCGCCAGCAGCTGGTTAGCATAATTTAGCATGAACACTGGAAATGGGGAAACAACTAACCTTGCATAGAAATATTAACCTATTACTTTAAGTTCAGGATTTTTGATATCGACTACTTCTCTCCTTTTTATCATATGAGTTATATTAACATGAAAGGAAAGAATGAAATTTAAAAGGGTTGGCTTGCTTTGGAGCTATACTTTCTGCCAAATAAATATCTCAATGAAAAATGTTCACAGCAAGGTCTGTGGATTATGCTGAGTACCTGGAACATTATCTCTGGAAGAGCAGTTTGCAGTCGTGTGTCTTAAATCAAAAATTTCACCCCTCACCTTTAATCAGGCGGCAGCAGGTTTGGAGCAGAATATCAAGTTTAACTGTATGGCAGGACACAACCGTGAAGTACATGTTTGTTAGTGCCTTGGGCTGACTGAACCTTTAAGGTCGTGAAGGACAATAATTATTACATAATATGTGATATCTTGAGGAAATGCAGGAGAGAGAAAGCAAGGTACTGCTGACACCTTGCTTGGCGGCAGCATCTGTAGAGTCTATATTCCACTGGGACTATGACCAGAGACCATCTGTCAGTCGCTTACATACACACACACCCACACACACACACACCCACACACACATACACATACATACACACACATACACACACACACACACACACACACACGGATAGAAGAAAAGGCAGGATCACCTAGGCAAATACAAAGCATTTGAGGATAGATAGATAGATAGATAGATAGATAGATAGATAGATAGATAGATAGATAGATAGATAGATAGATAGATAGATAGATAGACAGACTGCTCTACTGACTGAGACAGTATAATTAGAGTCGAGCTACTCATTAAGAGCTACATAACAGGTTCCAACACAGTGTCCCAATAATGGAAACAGCGTCATGTAATATTTCTAAATTATTCTTATTATTAAGAACTGGAGCAAGCAATTAAGGAAGACAGTTTAATCTGTTGTGGATGCAGACACAAGCAGTGAACTAGACCATGAAAGCTCTCTATTTTTGACGACACCTCTCATCCCTGGAGATGCAGCAAGCATCCTGGGGCACTCTCACTGCTGCCTACACACACACTCACACATGCAGTTGTACACCCAGGGGTGGGAGGCTATACATGGTTGTTCGAGGACATACAAACACACAAGGGATACATCTATATGTGCTAAAGTTGCTTTAGGAACACGAGTGCGGCGTATTTTACCCAATTCGCTACAGTGCACTGAATCCTTTTGTGTTTGGAAATGAGCCATTTGATCATTTGGGAAGTTTGGGTGACTGTAGCCAGATGTCAACCAAGATGTTTTATGATTAATAAAACGTTTGCAAGACAAAATAGCTTTTGCTTGAGTTAGAACAGAATAAGAACTTGTGCTGGAATTTTAGCAAATACACACTTGCAAGCCCTGGTAAACGCAGAAATACACAGGTACACACTCACATAAGTCATATACCCCTACAGGGATGTTTCTATACATATACACATACACATGCAATGGTGCCTTACACGCATCAGATGTTTCTTAACTACAGAGTTTTTTTTCTTTTTTTTTTAAATGTTTCAATCGAAAACAAAACCGAATTTACTCTCACAAACACACACGCATAAGGACAAACAAACACAAAAGTGGCCTTGTGGTCGAGCTGCCTCGTCTGACATGACTCGTTTACAAAGTCAGGAAAGCATAAATAACATCATGGTATGCTGAATGGACCCTACATCGTTCAAGGGTCTCACACAACAATGAGGCTCAGCTACAACAGCCTTTGACATATAGAAAAATGCTTGTGTGTGTGTGTGGGTGCATATAGAGATGAAGAGGGTTTAATGTGTTTTGACGTGGGCCTTACTCTTAAAAAGACAAAGGTCACTCTCTAGAGCAATGAGACGTCACATCAAGCTACAAAGCTCCGATATGTAACAGGCAATATTCATAAAAAAAGAAGCAAATCCTTTTACTTATTCTGTCGATATTTTATGTAGCCTGACGCTCAACTTTCTGTGTGTGTGTGTGTTTGTGTGTGTGTGGTTGCATCTGGAGACCTACTGAGTAATGAGATGGAGCAGAGAAGCATTAGTATTTTTAGCCCCGTTAGCTTCACAGAAAACAGGGTGTTTTGTGAATGGTAAGTTATCTCTCGCTCTGCCTTTTAGTCTGCACCGCTTGTTAGGGAGAACTGCAGAGGAGGTGAAGGGGGGGGGTGGGGGTGGGATGACAGGAAGAGAGGGTGAAAACTTCAGAGGGAGAAGAAAAAAAAGAATAAGGGGAAAAGAGTGTAGATCCTTGAACACACACACACACACACACAGAGAAACACATGAACAGGTTGAGAAAAAAAGAAAATGGGGGAGTAGAAAATGAGTCAAACCCGAAGTACACTGTCGCTCCGGAGTGTTGCTATAGCGAGTGATTGAAAGCTCTGTGTAGGCCTTACCTGTGGATGGTTGTACCACTGCAGCGAAACCAGATGGCAGTGTTGTGCATTCAGGTCATTATATACAATATCTATATTTTATATGATTTACTCAACGGCCAGTGATGAAACTGATCTGTGCCATTCTGAGACCACGTGGGCTGTATCAATATGCAGGATTGAAACTGCAATAATTTGATTGTTTGGTCACTTGGCCAGTTGGCAGCAAGTTGCCCTCTGGCAGACATGTTAGAGTTGTTTGTTTTTTGGCTGGAATTGCCCTTTAATCATGAATGTTCGTGACTGACTGACTGAATGATCATAATTCCACCATTGGTAAGCAGAATGCCACGTGACTGAGTTTCCCACTTGGCCATTGCTCTTTCACAATTAAATGGCGCATAGAGGCGGAGCCGCAGTCAAAATTGATTGATCATTTCATAAGTAAATATAGCTGAAATCACAGCACAGTCTCTGTCTTTAACCTGTGCGTTTTAACCTATGTTGTGGTTATAAAATGAGCAGCAGCTTGGAAATGGCTTGGAAGTTAACATGTAGTCTTAATGGGCCGCGTTTAAGTCACTGTTTCATACTTGACAGAAGCAGAAAAACACATCAGTGAGAACGGTTTTATTGGGAATTCAGCTGTATTAGACTTAGATACTGTATATGAGAGCACAGAGAGTGCGAGAGAAGCAAACAGATAAAGATCTGAAACCAGCTGACGCTAGGCAGAATGCAAATAATGCAGATAAGATTAAATGATGTCAGTTGTTTACGGCGGTTCCATAACAGTTTTGACCTAGTCTTGTTTTTACACATTTACACATCCAGCAGATACAGAGCAAACGTTATCATTCATTTGGCGTGTTTCTTTAGCTGCTAAGGGCTCCACTGTGTTCACCAGCTAGGGCTGTTTCTATATAAAATATGAGCTGAAAGAAGCTGTGAAGTTGATGTGGAGGTGGTATCTTCAGAGTTGAGCGATAATTGTCTGTGCGGTTCATCATTGCAAATAATCATTTGATTGATTGTTATTCTAAAAAATATGGATTATAGCAGGTTTAATAAAATATACACTGTATATTTTAATTATTAATGTTGAATTAAAAAATGTTGTTTGACTTCTTAACTGCCTCTGATGCATGCTTGACTTTGTGCATCAAACATTCAAACTGAAGTTGATGTTCAGTGAGTCCACAAGAAAAGTCTGGAAAATCTGGCTAGGGAAATACTACACCTTTTCTTCTCTTTACTTCACCAAGCTTACAGGTGAAGTAAGGAGAAGTAAATAACAGGCTAAAAAGAGGCTTAAAAGAGTGACAGAGACAACAGAGGAGCGTGGTACAGGCTGCAGCAGGGAGGTGCAGTAGGAGGTTGCATAAAGAGACGGAGAAAAGTGATATCAATTTTTTTTCATTGTACCTCTCCTCTGAATGAGCAATCGCCGGCGACAATATTAATGTCATCCGTCTGCTGTGTATTGAAAAGTAAACCTTACCAAGACGCAAAAAGCTATCACACTGAGAGTGTCGAGCGAAAGACAAAGGAGACAGAAAGAGATGGGATAGATTGTGAGACAGAGAAAGAGGGAGAGACATCAGAAGTGACAGATGAATTGAGAGGTTGAGATGCAGAGGGGGAGAGAAATGAGAGATGTATTGAAATGACGGGAGACCTTTGAAGATCAGCAGGTGAATCATTCCTTTGATAATAGCGTCGGCTTTTCATTGTGGCGCTCAGCAATGGTGCTTATGTGTGTTTGTGTGTGTGTGTGTGTGTGTGTGTGTGTGCGTGTACACCGTGCGCTTGCATATGCGTGTCTCTTTCACCCTTTGTAATCTGGGACACATTACAACCATGTGTTAGAGGCTGAAAGTCTTCTCCTACTACATGTTATAAACACAAATCAAAGACTTATAAATAACAGATCACACGTGAACTACACACGATTAACAATACCAAAAACGCTTTATGGAACAGAAGCATGAAATTTCAACCACTTGTCAGATTTAATACACAGAGCGCTGCATGTCAAGCCAAGATGTTTACTGTGTTGCACCCGTGTGTGCAGTATATGTGTCATCATGTGTCAGTCTTTCTTTGCATGTGTTGCTGCCACCATAGTGTTCCACAAGTCAAAGAGCAGTGTGACCTATAGGGGACTAATGTGTGCCTTTGGGGGACATCAAAGGGTATTTCAGCCCTGTTCTTCGCGGATGATTTGACACAGTCACGCTGGATTACGCGTGTGAGTGTGTGCATTTTGAGAATTCTTTTTGACATGTATATGCAGTACATGAATCCCGTCCTTGTGTGTGTTTGTGTTCACACGTGGTTGCCTATCTGGTCGAATCTACTTTGATGTCGGGGGGCTCTTGGACTGGCCCAACACCTACAGTAATCAATGAGCTGAGCAGACGCTGCACCCATCACTGGCAGCATGTGTCGGTTAATGATTGACAGGAGTCGATAGCTTGAGGTTACAAAGCTAGGCTGCAGGCCAAAGCATCGGCTCACCACTAGTCTATAGAAAGTAATGCATTCTCATACTGAGATGCACTCTGAACTACTCAAGTCTGAAGTACTATAATATCAAACTAATGCGGTTTCTCTAAGTGATGGGTTAATCGCTTCTCTCACTTCCAAACCTTCATCAGATGAATAATGAATATATTTAAAATATGGATTATTTTAATTTAAGAATGACAACATTTTCATATTTTTATACACATTTATTTATTACAAGGACTGCAGCTGGATCCCACAAATATTATATCAAGATTTCATATCCAAAGTTTACATACTTAGGCCACTCCACAGGCTTTTTGACAAGTAGGCCGCATGATAAATTTGGTCTTCTGTTAGATTTCAATATTATGTAAAATTAAACCGCATACATCTAGTTTGACATTTTTGTAAGGTCATTGCTCAACAGTTTTCTCTGCCAGGTCTGGGTTAATTGAATTTTGGATGCTGTGTTGCCTACAGCCATCCATGGATTACTTACAGGGCGTGCAGAGCACACATGCAGGTGCCCAAGACTACCGTGTGAACTGAGTGCCTGCAGATAAAATATGCTGATGATCAATAATAAATGACATACGTGTTTACGATAATGTGGTTTCAACGCTGAGAGCTCTGAATACTCTTACTCCTGTCTCTCCTTCACTCGCTTTGGGTACTCAATATTGATATTTCTATTGACTTTTTTTTCTAGCATACTCTTTCAGCTGTCTTTGATAGTCTTTACTGTTGGCATAACTTATCTGACTTGCTTAGGTGGATGAAGGAGCTTGTTTTTGGCATCCAAGGTTGAACAGATTGAGCAGTATTTGAACATAGAACGTGTTCGGCCCTCAACCCTTTGATGTGTGACCTTCACACACCTGCTCCTCTTAGTCTTTCAACACTGTAATGAATGAAACTCACTGGTCAACAGGTCACCTTGCAAAGATACAGTAGCGCTGCCTGAAAGAGATTGTTGAAGTCTCCATTTTTTCACTGCTTCACATTTTAGTGCCACGCAACATGTAGCTCAAACTATTAGGTGGGTGTCTCTCATAATATAGTTTATAACACAATGTGTGTGTATGTTTCTGTACATTCATTCCTAATCATCAGGAATGTCAATTGCTGCTCATCATTTTATAAACTAACCCAGTCTGATCTGCCCAACCACATGTGTACGCTCAGTTGTTTGTGTATCTGTGTGCCCTGAATCTTGGCTAGTTTCTGTCCTGAAGCCGAAGTGCAGCTAATCACCTCACTGCTTCCCGGTGGATAGCCCTAATGCATTTAACCACTCCTGAGGGAGCTGATGCCTGACAGTGTAGAACGGCTTCTCTGCCCGCTGTCACAATATCTCTGCCTTCCTCTCTTCCTCTTCTTTTTTTCAATTATTCTCTGTCCCTTCTTTTAAACTTTTTCTTCTCTGTCTTGATTTCTTTAAACTCTCCTTTCTAGTCAACTGTCTTCATCCTTTTGTTCCTGTCACCCGGTCTGCCTCTCTCTGTTCTCCTTTCCTCTGGCACTTCAAGTTTAAATCTGAATCATCCCAGTGGATGAATTGGGCCGTTTTAGCAACAGAAAGCAACAGTACCCTTTCAGAAATAAATATAGTAAGACGAAAAGTAAACAACAATATAACAACTGGATGAAAAATGACAAATATAACATGGAACATATGAGTAAAACATATGTTTCATACTTTTAAGAGGATGGGCAGAGAGCCAAATGGATTTATTCAATTAAAAAAAGAACAAGGGATGAACATGACCAGATCAGAAAAGTGACATAAGTGATGTTGAAAAGTTAATCATTTATTGCTCATTTGCAAAAGATTTTGTTTCATTTCTCCTAGTAAGAATATCAGTTTTAAGCTTATGACTCCCATTATTTTTTTATTGCTTTATTTGAATAAAACAAACAAAAAAAAGAACAAAAAAAAAACATTAATTGAACCACATATAATGCGTCATTTTCTTCTTTTCATCTCTTCCTCTATTCCATCTGTTTTTTTAAAAGAAGACAGTTCATTACCACTCGACTTTTATGTTTTCTGATGGTCA
This sequence comes from Seriola aureovittata, assembly GCF_021018895.1. Taxonomy (NCBI): domain Eukaryota; kingdom Metazoa; phylum Chordata; class Actinopteri; order Carangiformes; family Carangidae; genus Seriola; species Seriola aureovittata. The sequence continues at coordinate 16,334,251 of NC_079380.1, read as the reverse complement.
GCTCCTTTGTCTTTTTCATAGTACTAAGGTTTGGTCAATTTGATTGCGATGAGCTGGAATAACTGTGTGGGCCCAAAATGTTCGGCTCATCGGCACTGCAGAAACACTCTGCGGATCTCACTTTGAGTCCTTCTATTTGAATATCCATAGCAACCTTTCTGTTACTGAAGTTATGTAACACGCACACACACGCACACACAGCAAGAAGGACAAAGATGATTCATCTAAATGAGCACCTGAGCATGAAACAGCATCACTTATATCAAGGCTTGTGGCTTAGTAAAAGTTAGATGGCATTATAAGTAGTTAGAGGGAACAGATGAAAGTCACATATGACACATAATAACACCATAAAGAAGACAAAGAAATAAAGATTTGTGTTATGCTATTTCATGTGCTACTGTAGACGGCGCATTCTAAATTATGGAGTAATACTGAATGACTTAACAACAGAGGACTGCCACATACCGTATACTCTTATGTTCTTTTATTAATGGCTCCATCTTAAAAGATTGCCAAGCACTCAAAAACACATATTCTACTTTCCTGTCTCCATATGTTATCATCAGTGCTAAAACAGTTCAACAGGATGTTACGCCGGCTAAGTGGGACTACATTAAGTTTGTTTAAATTCTCAGCCACAGCTGAGGAGAGAAATAGACAGTGTGATGTACTCGGCTTACAGTGCAGTGCGCAAGTGTCAGAGACATAAACCTTATTGAATAGGCTCACCTCATGAGAGTGTTTCTGAAGCCTCGAATGTCCTTTCTTAGTCCCTAAAGCTGTGCACCATCCATCCTCTTTGAGCGCCAATCCTGCTCTGTCTCTTATATCTAAAATATTTTTTCACTCCATGATATGGCACACTGCTTTTGATCCTGCTCTCTCACGAGTCCTTGGGATTCCTCATCTCCATCTCTCTTCAACTTCTCTCTCTCTCTCTCTCTCTCTCTCTTCCACCTCAGTTTGACCTTCAGTCTCCTCCTGGAAGACTACAGCTTCCTGCTACCTACCTCTGCGAGAGGCTCAAAGAGCAAACAACACTGTGGATTTAGCGGGATTAACATTTTAGCAGATTTATCTGCATTAGCTAATTAGCAAGTTAATGTAACTTTAGTCCACGTGAAGAGACGGAGATATTTTGTTCAGCATCATCAAAGCCGCATGGCAAGACAGAGCGATCCCGAACAGAAGGCTTATGATATTCAGGGATAGAAAAATACCTGCATTGCCAGCAGGATGACAAAGTGAGCAGACCTTTGTTGAAGCACTCGAGCAGTTAAATGACTAAAGTGTCTTTGGGTGCAGAGTTAGCTGCTCCTAAGACACATTTATTATAATTCATGACGGTATCTACTTACTAAACTACACTGTTCGCCTTACATTTCATGAAATCAAATCAGCAAATGAAAGTTTTCCTGAAAAGGCTAGCTAGCAGTTCAGTCAACTATGATCAAACTTTCCTTTGCAAGCTAACATGCTAACATTCATGCAACTGCAGTGTTAGTGGACATTTGGACATTTGGTTAGAAATCTCAATTCATTTAGTGAGTGTTATGTGCAGTTTTACAGAGTTGGATGACTTTGACTTTCTTATTACCAGCCGTGAATAAAAATTAAGTGACATAAAGAAAAACTTTTAGTTTGTGAGTCATAGGTGAAACCCTTTTGGAAGATGACAGTGTAAAGATTATTACTTTATAAAGCAATGATTATTAAAGGTATTCATCATGATTAATTAGGTGAGTAATGACAGAGACTGCACATTTTATAAAAACGGAACAGAGTTAGATACCTACCCACAGTGAGCTGAGTCCATGAAACTTCCCATTCACTAGATTCGTAATTGAAAAGCAACCTTTGGCAGAGAAAGATGAATAGAGTTTTAATTAAAGAAGGGAGAGAGATGGCGGAGTAAAATGGGGGAGAGGTAGTGATCACTAAAAGCTGAGTGGGAGGGGAACAAAACCAAGAGATGTGTACAGTAATGATTCAAGAGATGGAGAGAGAGAGAGAGAGAGAGAGGTGGAGAGGCAATGTAAAAAATTTAGTGCATGTGAATAAGAGTGTTTAAATTTGGGGTGGGGATTAGGGGAAAGATGGGAGCATTAAAGTCAATTTGTTGCTGACAGGACTTCTGTACTGTTGCACCACTGTCCCACCTGCGCACCACATTAACACCGATATGACCTCAACGGCAACGGCAGACATCCACATCACGTCAACTCAAATTAAAGACCAGCCAAGCAAAACCCGAATGATCTCCCAGTGGCAACAACAGCATGGATTTTAACATTTTTCCAAAGGTACAAATAGGTTAGTTTTTTTTTCTCCCAACTCTAATTCCTTCCTTGAAGCTGCAGTAACTTTATTGATCAGTAAATTGGTCATGAAAATAAGCAGAATATACATTTTAATACATTTTCTGTTAAATGCTGTTGTTTAGTATTTGCTCGGGCTGTGTCAGTGTCAGTGGGCCTTGGGCTGGATCAGATTGGAACGTTGTTGATTTAATAATGAAAGCAGTTAAACCTCCAGAGTCCTTTCGGATAACCTCAAGTCTTGAGCACAATAGAGAGGGAGAAACAGCCGAGTAAGGAAGACGATAAAATATTTAACGATAACACAAAAAAGTTGACTTTCCCACCGTTGCTGCATTCCGCTCTGCAGAGCTTCATGCTTAGCCTACACCATGAATGCCTTCCTGCCTATTAACACGCACACACACACACACACACACACACACACACACATGCATGCACTATAGGTGTGCACATACAATAATTTGCGTTTCCACATGCACCCAAACACACAGTGTAGATGCAGAGTATATGCATGGCTTTGAACTTTCTGCTTCCTCAACACATTGGGAAATGGCTGAAGTGAGTGTGTGTGTTTTCCACAGAAACACTACATGAGATGGATGTACAGTAGCTTTGCAGTCTTGCTGTTAGTGCTTCGTGTGCTGTGATTCTCTTCTCCCTGTGATGGGAGATTATTCACGCTGAACATTTCAAGTCATATAATCGAATGACTCAGTTTGATTTGTGATTAATCACACAATCACAAACTATCTCAATATTTCTGTGTTCAGAATCATCTGAAATATCTAAAATACAGTATTAACTGAGATTGGACAGGATAGGATGAGCTTCAAAAGATGAATAAAACTTTATAAGGCGAGATTTTCCATAGAAAAGTGTGCGATCAACTATAATTCAGGAGCCGATTATTCCAAAATAATTGGACCATTGAAAGAGAATGTGCTGTGAATGAGGGCAGAATGAGATGCCTGAACATGTTGATATGAAATATGAGTACACTGTGTTCAAATTGTGGGAGCCACATCAGTTTAAAAATATATTTTTCAGTGTCAGATACAGCAACTGAAGACTGAGTTACTTCCCTTCAATAGTGAAAAGGGGCATAAACAATTATGAAAACAGTGGAAGCAGGAAGTCACAAGAAAAATCATAATAAAGATTTCATGAAGTACAGTTCAAAGTGGGGAGGACAACCCACAAGAGCTTCTTGTAAAGTATGATATGATTCATTTATAAGGTATCGAAAAGTATGTCATTCAGTAATGTGGGCACTGACTCCCATTCTCTGATTCATTTACAAAAGATTTATGATGATGAGCTGCATTTACACCTTTTGGTAACAGAACTGTGGCAGCAGAAACTGTGAGGTGGAGGAATTGTATTATTAATCATAGCAATTGTACGCAATGGCAAGCACTCACACTAAAAAGCCTCCTACAGCTTTTACACTTAGAACTAACTCATGTGGCTAAGTCAAAATGAACTGGTCAGTGCTCGGCAACCGTGTCCTAAAATGCATTCTGTGGAAGCCAGGAAGCTGTAAGAGGCAGGACGGGTGCTTGGAGGAATATGCAGCGAAATGTGATTGATGCAATTAAAAATTAACATGTTATTCCTTTTGAAAATGAATGCACTCCTTCCACAGATTTACTCTAATGGCTCTTTTACTTTCCCTGTCCGAGAGATAAATTTCAGGCTTTTGTTATGTGCGTTTCCAAGTGTGAATGTGTGTAACCGTGTGTAAGGAGCTGCATTGTTCTGCTGATGTGTGTTCAAGTTATCATCGCAAGCACGTCTGCACGTTCGGACCATTTATGTGGCGTGTGTTCCAACCTTTTCCTTCTGCTCAACCGCCTGCTAAAGCAGCTGACAACATGCAAAATATAACAGATAGGATGATAATAATAACAGAAGGATAGAATCAGAGGAGAAGCGATGGATAACACCCAAGAATGTGCTTTCTCCCTATTCTGCTATCATTTGGTCTGTTTTTCTCTCCCTTCCTGTTTTTCTCACTCCATCTTTCTGTCACCTGCTCCATCCCTCCTCGCACTGCAAGGTCAAAGGTCATCACCACCTGGTTGATTCTATGGTGCCCCATTTTTCATTTTCTTGCCAGGTTCATTGCAAACCACACGCCGACTCTATGTTTATATAAACTGTGGACATTGGAGCCATTGGTGGGAATCTAACAGTGTTTACAGGGTCATTTCTGTAATGTTGCTTTGCCTTGACGTCCACGCCAACAACAACAGCATTACACACAAAGGTCGGGGTTAAAGAAAGGTGTAGGGTTACGTTATTTGGTCCAGATCATTTATGTGTAGAATGAGAAGAGGGATAAAGGCAATTCTTCGCGTACTCCTGGTTAACCCTTCTGCGTGGGTAACATTAGCAATCCCAACGTGAGAGATGTTTAAAAATTAATGTATGAAATGAAATGCCTGTGTGTTTGTTTCGGTGCATTTAATTGCTTTTGTGTATCTCACAGTGCCATAATTTTGTAATTACAAGGCCCTACCTGGGTGGAGGGCAATTATGAGAAATGAAACACTCAAGGGGTGACAAGCCGTCTGACAAACTGTCACAGTCACACATTTTGTATTCTGCTGTCTTAGGTTTTAAGGAAATGTCTTTTGTGGAAAACATACCATTACACAAGCACGTGCGCACACACACACACACACACACACACACAGATATACTTGTTTTACTGTATTCATAGGGACCATCATTGACGTAATGCATGTCCTAGCCCCTTACCCTAACCTTAACCATCACAACAGCCATTTAAACTCATGGTATAGTGGATTTTCAGACCTCATGAATATAGTAAAACCCACACATACAGAAAACACATGCTGAGACCCCCCACGCCCCCACCCCTCCTTGTTTTTCTCTGGAGAGAGGCCAGCACTCGACACTTCATGGCCATTTTATGCTCAGCTCAGTTCTTCTCAACTCTCCCCTCTCTCACTCTCTCAGTGGAGGGTTTCCATTCAAAATGCAAAGAAAGGGGCGAACAAGAAGGTTAGCGCATTTAGATGAAAGTCTCTCCATTTGTTCTCCACTTGATCCCTATCTGTGTTCCGCTTTCATCCCTTTCACAGTGTTTCTCTCTGGCTGATCCCTTCTTTATATTCGTTTATATTCTATCATTCTGCTTCTCCTCTGCACTACACATCTCCCTTCTCCCATGTCCTCCCCTCACCTTCCCATCCTTCCTGTCTCCTTCAGCTCCCTCCTATCATCCCTCCGCTTTCCTTCTCCCCTCCCTTGACATGTGAGTATGCACTCGAGTAGCGTCACAATCCTTTATCTTTACGAGTGGCCTTCTCTTTATGTGTGTGTGTGTGTGTGTGTGGACGAGGGTAGGGGGGTGCAGGCAAGCCGCAAATGCTCCAAGAGCCATATTCAAATCTCATTTCACACTGCTGAGGGTGAAAAGACCTGACACAGCACTCTGGAAGAAAAGGAGGAGAGGAAGAGAAAGAGAGGGGGAGAATGAGAGGAGTAGCGAAGGGAAGAAATGCGAGAGATGGGAGGGAAATGATGGCAAAGACAGCGCTGAAAGTGGAGGAGGAGAGCGAGGGACACGACGTGGGAGAGGAGGAGAATAATGGCTGTTGGCAGTGAGCTACCTACAGTATGGCAAAAGGAGCAAGAAAAGAGAGAGAGGCAGGGAGCAAAGAATGAAGAGCACACAGCCAGTTCTAAAAAGGGAAGAAGAGAGGAGGATGGAGAAAGGAGACGGGATGAGAAGAGAGGGGTGAGAGAGCAGAATGTCATCAGTGTAGAGGAGGAAGACAAGTTTTGACGCTTTTCTCACTGTCAGCAAGCACCGTGTTTTCTGTTGCAGTCTCTTCTCTATTTCCAAAATTACCTCGCCCTACCTTACTCCCTCCCTCCTCGTTCTCTCCAGGTGAAGCTCTCTCCCGCTCCTTCTCCTCCACTAAATACAGCCCACCTCCTTTCCATGTGCACAATGTGCATGTTTATGCAAATGAGGTAATTAGGAAGCTGCTTGGCTTCCTGCGAGCTTTAAGGTTTGGTGGAGAGGTGTGAAGGGAGGGAAGAGGGAAGTGGACGGATCAGGATTCAGGCTTTGGTGTTTTGTTAGTTTGAAAGAAGGCTTGAGTGTGTATGTGTCTGTATCAGCATTTCACATCCATGTTATCACATATTCCCTTTAAAGTATCATATGTGTGTGTGTGTGTGTGTGTGTGTGTTTTAGATGCTTCCCTATATTTCTATCTTTGTTTTTGCATGAGATGCAGCCACAGCTGTCCAGAAACACTCCAACTCTCTCTGTTTTTCTCTTTTCCCATTTCCTGTCTTGTCTGTCTGTTTTCTTCTTCCTCCTCCACCTCCTCCTCCTCCTCCTCAGCTCTCTCATCTCCTCTCATCTCCTACCTTCTCTCTGTCAGCCTGGCTTATAGCCTTCCCTCTTACAATGTTGTCTTTCTCTGTTTCTGTCTCCTCTGTCTCCCCCACCTCCTTTGCCCCGACCCTCCAACTTATTTTCTTCTTCTTTCATCCACATTTTCCCCCATGCTTTTTGCTAATGCCCCCCCCACTGCCCTCTCACAATCCTCTCTCAATTTTCTATCTTTGCCTGATTCATTCACATGTTCTTCTGTTTCATCTACTCTCCTCCATCTGCATGTCTTGTCTTTATCGTTGCTGTTTCCTTCTCTTGCTCCAGATTGTGAGTTATCGCTAATCAGATGTGCAGCTCCACACAAACGCACAAACACTCATACATGCAAGTGTACGCACACTGTACTCAGACACACAACATGTACTGTATTCTACAATGACAGCGCAGGAAGCGTGCATAATGAGACCTCACACGCACACACATGGACATGCGCTCACATACGTGCGCTGTCAAGACAGCCCTCGTTTCTCACACTTGCCTCCTCAGGCTTGATACCAAGGCTTTGTCTCTCTCTCTCTTTCTCTCTCTCGCACACACATATACAAAGCTCTACACAAACGCATGCCTGCACACACGCACATTGCCTCATGCCATTTCTCCTCGAGTTTTCAAACTTTGGATGGCAGTTTCCTGTCAGCGAATGAAAGCAACGGGGTAAGAAATTTCTAAGAGGAGAGGAAGAGACGGTGAAGAGACAGGGGGTGAGGAGATAAGGAGTGCTGACAGATGTTCAACTCAACGATTTTTTTGCCCCACAGAGGAGAAAAGGAGGAATGGATCTGTCGTTACTTCTCCTCCTCCTCCATCACTTCCTCTCCCTTTGACTCTCTGTTCCTCTCCTCCCCTTCTTGTTTTCCCTTGTAAAGTTAAACAGAATTGACTTCTTCCCTTTGATCTTAAGGCATTGAAGCTTTTAGGTAACTTGAAATAGAATACAACAAAATGGAACATAATAGAGTTGCAGCCCCTAACACAGTGATGCTGCAAAATTCAAACAGCCACATGTTAACAAGGAAGTCTGAGTTCAACTTAAAGTTAAAGAGCGAGGCTGAAGGCTGCACACTAAAACTAAATCACAAAGTCACTCAAACGCAATCACAGTCTCTCTAATGTTTTAAATTGGGAAGATAATAGTGCTTCTAGCCAATTAAGGAACACCTGTGACAATGATGGCACCCACTGTCCTCATTACTGTTACTTACTAGCTACCTAGACTGAGCGTGTGTGTGTGAAGCAGAGGAGAGGAGGATAGAGGACATAGTGGCAAAGGACAAAATCTGATGGAAGACAGGATATCTCTCTCGCACACACACACATACGCACAGAGATGTGCACCAAGCACACATGTACACCAACAAACTACACACATATTATATGAACACCTGCAGCTGTGCAGCATCGTGTCCCTAATGTGAATTGATTGTCCTCAGTCCCTCTGCCACTGTCAGTGTAGTCAGCAAAGAGTAGAGAAACTGCTTGATCTGGTTTTGAGGTGAAAACACACACACACACACACACACACTCCCCGAAGCTGGCAGTCTGCAGTAGGTGCACTCGCACGTCAACCTATAAGATTGACCGTTTGTTTTATTTGGCACGCCTAACAGTGTGAGCTCTCTCTGCCTCACACATGGCATTTATCAGGGTGAAAGAATGACAGCGAGAGGTCTAATAGTAAATCATTGGCAGCATTACTGGACGTCCCCTCCCTCGCCAGTATGGATTTGTGTTGGGAGGCAGGGGGAGCCTGTTGTAAATATATAGTTATGAATCAGTCAATCTCACATAGGATTGTGTGCACAAATACTTCCACAAAGCACAAATCCCCACCTACCCCCCATTCCCTGCATCTCTTAAACTGACACATACACACACACACACACACACACACACACACACACACACACCACACACACACACACACACACACACACACACACACACACACATCAACATATCAGAGATGATAATAACTGTGCTGATAACCAGTCCTTGACAGGAGCTGACTTCTTCCTCCTCTTCCTGTCCCCTACAATCCTCAACTCTTAACATGGATCAGATTAAAGAAAATGTACAGATAGAAACAAATTTGGGCAACCTATAGATATGTATCATGTCATTGGGAGATTATATTCTACTACATATTTAACCTTGGGCATGCCCACCCAAAATTCAAAATGCCTAATGAGGTTCATCAATATACTTTTTTTTATTTTCTTCCAAACTGTCGGCTGAGGAAACAAGTTTAGATTTTAAAGCTTGGTTATTACATTTACAGTCAAATGGGGAAATGAAAAGTAAGATGAGTTCAAGTAAGTGAATTCATATTACACTTGAAATTTAGCATGACACAAACTTTAAAAGCTGTTAGCATGATGCTAATGCTTATAGTTTTGAGCCTCTTTGAAGTGCAAAGAATTGTATTAGCCATGTCACAGTGCTGAGGAAGGATTTACACAACAGAGCACTCGTGCTGACTGAAAGACACAAAGATGCGCTCAATCTCCACACAAACTGTGCATGTACAACGATCATCTCGGCTGCTTGGCTCGAGCTAATGCTGTTAAAACAGATTAGGCCGATGGGGCCACTGCTTCAGTGTAATCCACTGGCAGCCACTCTCCAAAGATGATTTCTGACACAGCTCAGTATCCTCTTCATCACAGAAAGAGAGAGACACAGTGATCAAGCGAGAGTATTAAAGAAAAAGAGAGAGAGCTATAGGGATAGAAGAACTGCAGAGAGATGTGGATAGAAAAGGAGTGTAAGTTAAAGGGGCAGCAGAGAGGATAAAAATATGAGAAAAAGTGGACGGCGGGGACGGGTAGAAATCAAGACAGATTAAGAAACTCAAATGGAAACCATAGATTTAAAATTCCAAAAGGAAGATATGAGATTAAAGAAGAATCAAAGGAAATCTTTAATCTATTCCTCAGATCAAAAAGTTAATTGCTTTGAAGACTGAAAAAAACTACATTTGACAACATACAAAGCAGAGCTGTCAGTTCCCTACAGAACTTCAAAATGTCAACCATTTTAACTGAGAGGATGATGTATTTTACTGTTGATGCATGAAAGCTTTCAGGGACTGGATGGACAACAGTTCTTTCACTTGCTAAATGTTGAACAGTTTTAACCAGTCACTTGTCTGCTTCCGTTCACCATCACTCAGTGGGGCAGTGTTAGATTGTATGAAATTCTGTGCTGGGTGTAGATGCCACAGTTTTAGTGGATTTATTTTGGTCATGTCGGTCATTAACGACAGCTGTATTTAGAAATTTTAAGGAAAAACCCCACAGAATTATTTCTGTTAGAGGTCGAAACACAAAATTTGATGTGGAAACTGTCGAGAAAACAAAATCAAAAGTTTTGATTTCACATATTTATGATGCCTTAGTTGGTAGACGAATTGGATTTTCTTTTAAAAATGCAAAAAGAAAAAGAAGCTTAATATCAGATTTACACTGGATGAAAGCAAATATTATTGAAACTGAAGTTGTTTTGAAACCAATGGTACCAAACTTTGTAGTTTTTGAGATACAGCCATTTCTGTATCATATTTTATTTAGTTTGTAGAGAAATGAGCTCAAAGTGGATGGTAGCTGCAGAAAGTTGGGTGCTGACTCTCAGCCACAGGAACAACACCCAGCAGGAGCCATTGATTCCCTGTTGGTATGAAATATTGTGTATAAAATATTGCAATTACTTTTTATTGAATTCATCAATGTAACAATTTGTCAAAATTCATTGTGAGATTTTATTTTTTTTTGCAACTTGTGATTTCAGTGTGGATCGATGAAGTGTCATTTTTGCAGAACATATGGCTGTTAGGGGGTAAATCTGTCCACTCGGCTGGTCTGTGATCCATAACAAATGTCAGGGCCAATCTGGATATTCTGCCGAGTCAGGATAATGCTGCTGGAAGCATAAGATGGGTCTGTCACCCATATGTCACCTACCAACTGAAATACCTTTAAGTGTCACCACTGCAGGGCCATTTCACTGCAGTGGTTGTGGATATTTTATCCCATTTCAGGTCAGAAAGTTAAACTACACCAAACATACGCCGTACAACACTGTGCGAGTGGTGATGCAGGATTTTCTGAGTGGAACTAATCCTGCTTTTGGGTTGAACCATATGTTGTCTTACATTCAAGTTCATGTATTTATGTAAATCAGTAAAGAAGATAAATATAATAATGAAGAAAAAGATGCTCTTCGAAAAAAAGTCAGCTGGGAGTTCTGGGATGTCTCCAGCATTAGATTTGGTGGGGTAAGACTTTGTGCACACAGAGGACTCTGTTTTTTCCTTATTATATGAAGCTAAGTGGCACCAGCAGTGTTCAGAGCGACATTTCCCAGAAGTCTCCTTCATTATTATTCCACCATAAGCCAATGAAGAACAGCAAAATGTATAAGAGGCTTTTGGGGGGCTCAGCTTTGCTCATCTAAGTCTTAGCATAGTTTTCAAACAAAATACAGTGGATTTTGGAATTTCCCTAAAAACCTTTAGCATTAATATACTTCTGTCTTTAGTTCAGCTCGGTTTAATTTATTTTGTGACTCAAATTCACCAGAAAAGTGACACTCAGCTCTGTTGATGTTGCATGTCACGCTCCGATTGTAACTAAAATCTGAAAAACCACAAAGCCTTAAAATTGCTGTAGCCTATGCACGGTGCGCTGTGACAGCCTGTCACAGATAGTGTTAGTGTTGTCGTGTTAATGCAGCATCCTGTGCCTCATTTACTGTCTTAGGAGGAATAATCTAGGTGCCCTGCTCTGGCGACAGTGTCTGAGGCAGACAGTTGCTCTGATTTAGTTGAGCATTTTTTTCCGCCTCCTCTTTAGATCTCTTAAAGGTTATTCTGAGTTAATCACATGGATCCTTATTTTGTGGTGCTGTGAAGGCAGGCTGGTGTAATTTAAGAAGGGGACAAGTGGCGCAGGTGAGAATAAAACAATGATGCAGTGATGCAGAATTTTATAATGGACAATGAATCTAAATAGGAATGCACTGATTCATTTGAGCTGTCCTGTTATGTCCAGTAAAACCCTTTTAGATTGTGCAATAATGGTGCTCGGAAGTCCATTTAAGATGACATATTTAACAATGGCCCTAAACCAGACATATTAGGGTTTACTTGGCAAGGTAATGTTGCAGAGTGGGAATTATGTTCTTCTCCGTTTTGCAAGAATCACATTTATCATATTTTAGAAGGCTATTTTATAGTGCTGTCAAAAAGCCAGCTATCTTATTCAGCGCTGGCTCCCCTGTCAGTGGCCAGTTTATAAATACATTAGACTCTCTCACTGAATATATTGATAGTCTCAATAACAAAGTAATGTGTTGTTTTGATCACTCAGCAATAGATCCCAAAGCTGGTTTGTCTCAGGTCACTGGATGAGGCATTGCCTGACATAGCTGACGAGATAGGGTGTGTGTGTGTGTGTGTGTGTGTGTGTGTGTGTGTGTGTGTGTGTGTGTGTGCGCACAGGGTGTGTAGCCCAAGTTGTGTTCTCGAGAGACCCCTGCCCTCAAGTGATTCTAATAGCATTAGCCACTGTCTGTGTCTGAATGGGCCAATGGTGCATTATGTTTCCTCTCACACATATACATACATACACACACACACACACACACACACACACACATACATCTGGGACATTACCAATCATCAGGGATCTGCCCCATGTTTTCTCATATGCTCAATGTTCTTGTTCATTTTTCAGCCCAGTCACACACAACTGTGTGCACACTTGTGTGTGTGTTCTCAAGTGATAATATTGTGTTTTGACTCGGTGAGAGAAAGAATTTAAGAGATGTGAGGAGCGGGTGCTATGTTAAGTTGGTGTGACAGTCAGATCCCTGGCTGTCTGTGAGTGCTGTGCTGGGCTCAGCATTGTCCCACATCATGCACTCTCCCAACCCAGCTGTATTTTTGCTGAAGGAAAATAAAAAAAGAGACAGAGAAAATCTTCCCCTGTAACTTTCCACACCAATTTTTATAACTTCTGGAATTCATAATGCAACGTTACGGGGAGGCACTTTTTAATAACTTTAGCCCTGTAGAAACTGAGGATTATGTGCCACATTGTGTCAGATGCAGTATCATTTCTCTCCCAGATGTCCTGATTTTTCACAGTAGGTTCAGACTCTCTTCCAAAGCTACACAACTGACTTTAAACATAGGGATAGTATAATGGGATACACATTTCATTGATTACCTTCCTGTATGAAATTATGCAACAACTGTTGCTGTTATGTGAAAGTGAAATATAATCCAAGCTCAGTAGAGGACCTCCTCTCAGGTGTGCAAGTGTAATTGTTTTCTGTTGCTTGAGGATCACAGGATGTGTCTTTTATAAAGGTCACTTATCACTGCTGCTAGCTGCTGTTTCTCTCTGGAATACATGTCATGCTAGCCCGAGCCAACAGTCTATCAAAGTCTGGCATGAGGTAATGAAAAGATGAGTATCACATACAAATGTACCCATTCACCAGCAATTGCACTGGTTTCCACTTCCAGCCAGTTACAAGACTTGTCATGTGCCCATAAACTAGCATGACATTGTAATGATTCTGCATGTGCAGCCTCACTTATCTGTGAACAGGAAACCTGTGTATTGAGTCATGGTCATGTGACAGTTAGCTAGCATGGACAGTAAAATGATGTTGACACTGAAGCAGTTGAATGGAATTCACCTATACCTGTGCATGTGTGCTTTCTGGGACGCGTCAAAGGGGTCTTCCATGAACAAAGCATCTTGCCCAAGGGACAGTGCCACCTCTGCCTAACTTCATTAGATCAATAATTTACTCACATTCCTGGTCAGCCAGTGACATTTTAATACAACTGAAATAGCTTCACAGATGCACTTCATGTGCCATCATCTTTGCTGTACTTTGAACATGCAAAAAGGATTGATTTTAGCTTCATGGAGGCGAGCATCAGATTTTTGATCTCAGTGTAAACACACATCAAGGACTGAAAACATAGATTTTCACAGCTTTTTTTTAAATATTCAAATTGGCAATGTGAAATGATTGTAATGAACACTGTGTTGCTCAAACCCCTTATGGATCCACAGTATGTTTTCACTGTTGTTTTCCATCCAGCCTCTTCCCGTGTCTGTCTCAGACTGTCGCAGTGAGTGTGTGTGGGAGGGGCAAAGCAAGTTTTTTCCGTGGCTCATCACAGCCTTTAGCTCATAGTGCAGCTAAATGGGTGACTGTGTATCCGCTACCCCAATTAAGGGTGTTAATGTGTGAGGAGAGTGTGCATGTTGAGAAAGTGTGAAATGTGTGTTTGTGTGCGTGCGTGCGTGTGTGTGTGTGTGTGTGTGTGTGTGTGTGTGTGTGTGTGTGTGTGTGTCAGTGCTAATACAGCAGTGAGAGCCTTGTGGATAGTCTCTCTCTCTCTTTTTCTCTCACACACACACACACACACATTCATCAATCGTCATCATTATACAAAAAAAAAAAACATTGATAGGAAGCTTACCCACTATACAAGAATATTGCAAAAAGGGAGTCAGAGTAAAAGGAGCAGTGATGTTATGGTGCAGAGAATTTACTACACACACACACACACACACACACACAGACAGACAATAGTCTTACACAGAATGCACAGAGCACACTCCTTCCAACCATTTCTGCAAAGCTGTCTCCTGCTTAATTGTAGTCGCCGGTAATAGCTGCAGGGTCTCTCTAAGAAGCTTTGTCATGGGAAATAAAACACAGCAGAGTAAGAATAAACTTCCTGCCTCCACAGGAAGCTGCTGTTGCTATGGTAAAGCTAATTTAAAAGGCCAGTTATGGAAACGCAAAACACAATGGCCTGGTTTCAGAGACGGTATCTATTTGTATATACTGGGATAATAAATGGATACATAGGTACACTAATAGATGATTATTACGCACAGGGAGAGAGACTTAACATATCAGTGTGTCGCTGTGTGTGGTGGGTGTCGTTCTCCATTCTAATGTTTTTAATATCTCCACCTGGTTTTAACACCTTGTCAGAGGATTAGCTCCAGAGCTGTGAGATACCAGCTACTAAATCACCAGTGCCCTATTTTCTTAGCTTGTAATGAATAGCCTTTAATATCGTTACCCTATAAAAATTAAGACTGCTCTCCCACTGGCATTTAATCCTATAGGATTTAGTGCAAACAAACACTCGTCCACACACACACACACACACATAAAGGGAACCACGCCTACACATACATGTTTGTAGTCAGCTCCCCATGTTCGTTGTGTTAACACACATATGAAAAATCATATTAGTGATACTAAAGATGAACATTCATAGACACACAAATCACATCACATCACATCACATCACGC
Source organism: Seriola aureovittata (assembly GCF_021018895.1). Lineage (NCBI taxonomy): Eukaryota > Metazoa > Chordata > Actinopteri > Carangiformes > Carangidae > Seriola > Seriola aureovittata. The sequence continues at coordinate 16,319,131 of NC_079380.1, read as the reverse complement.
AGCTTACGAGCCTTAAACAATAATATGTTGTCCGTGTGTGTATGACAAGGAGAGATTGCATGTGTGTTGTGTATGTGTGTGTGTGTGTGTGTGTGTGTGTGCGTGCGTGCGTGCGTGCGTGCGTGCGTGTGTGTGGGGGGGGGGGGGGGTGCAAGACTGTGTATGTCCAGCATTTGATATTCTGCATTCACTCGCATTCGCCGGTTCACTAGTTTGATGCACGTGAAAGCTGGTTGTCATTCATTGTCTTTTCTTCTTTTTTTTTTTACTCTTTTTTTCATCTCATATTATTCCTCAGTTTGCATTTAAATCCTCAAACACAACATGTGGGCTTCCTCACCAGCAGAAACAGTTTTTAACATGAGCTTATTCACAGAAAGATTTTAATAAATCAAATAAGTTACTGTATATGCAGTATGGACGTCTCTGTTGTCAAGCAGTTTTTTAGATATACAGGTATGTGTAAACCTAGACACTTGGACATAAACCTCAGGAAGAGCAACCAACAAAGGAGGGATCTCTCTTCCAGAATGGACAGACGTGCAATCGATGTCATCTGTACAGAGCAGTTCAACAAAGTAGATCAACTGTATGGACAATTGGGATGACAACAGTTTAGATTGTAAACGTTAACGAAGAATATGATCTGGGAGGACATCGAGCAACTTCCAGGTGCCACCAACAGACGGGGCCAAAGCCGCACGACCTCCTCTCCACCGTGAAGACCTGGAAAGAGGACTGATTAAAGAAAGAGGCAAAACCAAGCGCATCATTCACAAGTCCAGAAGAAGGAAACCGACCAAACAGAAGGAGATAGAGACAAGCACGAGGCTGGGACTCCCCGGGGATGATGATCCAGATCTAAAACATCAGGAATGAGGCATCGACAGCCAAGAGAGGGAGGAAGGTCCCAAGAGGAGCCACAGTGAAAAGAGATGACGGGGAGTAGAGTATCGGGGGAAAGAGAGAGAGACGGAGAGACAGAATGTGAAGGAGAGAGAGAGCACAGCCTGGACACGCTTGTATTTGAGGGAATAAACAGAGGGTTAGAGAGATGCAGTTGTTATCAGAAAGTTTACAGTAATCGTATCTGCAGGACAACATGAACTATATAACAGGTATCAGACCTGAAGTAATCAAAGAATAAACCACTAACTGAAGGTTAAGGCATAAAGATGAGTTTTAAGATGCATTTTCCTCAACAGAGTCAGACAGTCTGATATCAACAGGGAGGTTGTTCCAGCTGAAGGGGGCCTGATAAGAAAAGGTTCTGCAGCCTGAAACTCTGGGAACAGACAGGAGCCCTGCATTCTGAGATCGCAGAGCACAGGATGAAATTTATGGTTTAAGGAGATCAGACGGGAATGAGCAGGGCTGCCCATTTAGAATTTTGTAAGTCATCAAAAGCACCTTAAAGTCTGATCTGAAATGGATAGGAAGTCATTGATGTAATGTGGCCAGATTTTCTGGGCTTGGTTAAAATTCTTGCAGCAGCAGTCTGAGCCATTTGAAGACTTTTAGTATAAGCATGTAGCAGGCCAGAAAATAAAATATGCAATAATCCATTCTGGGTGACACAAAAGTGTGAATTAGGGTCTCAGCATCTGCCATAGACAGAAAAGGCTGAATTACAGCTATTTTACATGTATGGAAACGATCAACAGAGAGGGCAGGATCAAACGTAACACTAAGGATCTTGACTGTCATACTTTGAGAAATCATACAGTTGTTAAGGTTTTTACTTACTTGATCAAATTGTGTCTATGTTGGGCCAGGCCAATGACCAGCATCTTACTTTTATCTGAATTTAGGAGCAAGACATTTTTTTGACAGCAGACAAACAGACCTCTAATTAGACCGTTTGAGGAGGGCCATCAGCTTTTACAGGAAGATACAGCAGACTATCATCAGTGTAAAAGTTGAAATTCATTCTATGACTACGTATAATTTGGACAAGAAGTGAAATATGAAGAGAGAAAAGTAGAGGGCAAAGAACAGAGCCCTAGAGTACTCCATAATTCACATTAAAAAATATTGATGTGGTATTTATTATAGGAGACACATTGTTTTCCTTCATATAAGTAGGACTTTATGTCCGGAGTTTTGAGTGCCAGGCCAGATTGGTTTGGTTTCCCAATCACTCTAGGAGTATACAATGATCTGTGGTATCGGAAGCTGCACTGATATCGAGTAAGAGAAGCACAAAGGTAGAATCTGAATCCATAGAGAGCAGAAGATCATTTACCACTTTAGCGAGTGCACTTTCAGTGGAGTGACAGGCCCTGAAAGCAGATTGAAAAGGTTTTAAAAGATTACTGCTAAGCTACTGAGACACAACTCTTTCCAGTACTTTTGAGATGAATGGAAGGTTAGAGGCTGGGCAGTAATTACTTGGAGATCCTGGATCAAGGTTTGGTTTCTCAAGTAACTACAGCAGTTTTAAAGCTGGTGTGGATGATGTCAGATGTAAATGATAAATTAACAATATTTAGTATTATAGGTCTCCAGCTGGTCAGAGTCTTTAGCTGGTAGAAGATCGAGAAGGCAGGTATGGATTTCGACAATAACTTAAACAATGATTCCAGAGATGTAGTCTTAATTTCTTTTGTGTATGTGTATGTGTCTTATACTTATAGATAAAAGTGAATCTATTCATGAGCTAAGTGTTAGGAGACGGAAAGCCATTTCCTCTCCCTCAGCACTGTGATAGGGCTAAATGAATCATCAATGAATCTGCAATGACTGTTGACATTGATTTACTCTCTGCTGTCATATCCCTCTGTGTGTGTTTGATTGTGAGAGGTGATTGCTATCAGTGATCTAGGCGTTCTCTTATGCAGACAAGTGAGTTTACGATAAGAGCATTTGCTTTTGCAGGGCAAAGAGAGAGCAAGAGACTAATGGGCCTTTGGGGCTAGAAAACAACAAGCATTAAATACATGTATCTGTGAGTTGTGAGATGATGTTATGACATGGGGGTGATTTAGCCGTCTGTGGGAATGATTGTATAGCCAAAAGCTGTTTGTCCAATCAAACTTTCATGCAATAAACACATTCAATTAATATTTATTTCCTACTAGTGCAAATGCTGCATGTTAACTAAATCAAAACAGGCATCTATAGTCTGTAGTGCATCAGACAATATGATAATCATTTTATTTCTTCAATCCAGTGTTGGGCTTGTTACTCTTTTAACTCTTTACTCTTTTCAAGTGTAATATTATTACTTTATTTATTACTCCCTGCCCACTGTATTTTTTACTCTACTCGTTATACTACTTTTCTGTTATACTCCACAAAATTGGTCCAGTCTTCCTCAAAATTCAGGCTTCGCATATGCGCCTCTGTGTGAATGTCAGGGTGGCTAATCGCTAAGCACTGCTAAGGCCTTAAACTATCAGCACAGAGCCTGGCAGCACAACTGGCTCAAACGGATGACGACACACAATCGCATTTTTATCAGTAAACAAATGCACTGGTAATTTTAAAATGAAAGTTAAAATCCAGTTTTGGTTGTTTAGCCATTGTAGGGCTGCTCTAATCTCAGTGTCAACTCCTGTTGTCTTTCAGATCTCGGCTGGGTTGCCATGACGAGCGAGGAGTGTCCTGTGCCGCTGGGGAGCATTTCCTCAGCAGTGCCAGGGCAGAGCGAGGAATACGGCTCGGCGCATGCTGATGACATCATCGAGGAAGTGGGTCCAGGTGATGATGTCAGCATCGGCAGTGACCTAAGCACTATCGTGGTGCCCTTCCCAGAACTGGCGCCCGTGGTCTTTTTCTGCCTCAAGCAGACCACCTGTCCTCGCAGCTGGTGCATCCGTATGGTCTCCAGCCCATATCCTTTCATTCACTGCTAAAAGTGACTCCTTTAACCTTAAAGATAACCTTTACTTTATCCCTTAATTTTCATCAATCACCTCAATTAGTCACCTGTCCTCATCTGTTATCAAAAACATCAGCGCTTCCCTCAGTGGTTTTTAAAGTCCCTAAGCTTCATTAATCCCCCTCTTTTTTAAATCACTCCCATCATTCTTAACGTCTTCTGTTCGTTGGTGCACCTTTCATCCAGCATTCATTCCCTCTCACTCCTCCACGTTCTCCTTTCATCTCCTTATCCAACACTGGTTCTCCTTTCCCTCTATATCCAGCTCTTTCTTTTTTTATAGAGCCTTTTTTCTGCATACCCATCTCCCTAACTCTTTGCACAGACACAATTTCTCTTCTTTGTGATATCTTTTGTCTCTGTTTTGTGTTCTTTTGATACATTTTCATCCATCTTGACTCTGACCCCCCCCCCATCCACCCTCGCTCCTTTATCTAGTAGATTTGCTACCACAGTGCAGCAGACATCTCAGAATCTTCTCAAAGTAAGTGTGTTTGACATCCTTATACAACCACGACTGCAGTGATCAGCATTTTACTGCTTGAACAATTGAACGAGCACATTTGTATGTGTGTGCCTGTGTGTGTATGTGTATGGTTTTTGCCTGTGTCCAGAACAAGCAGTTGTCTGTTTGCTGACTAAACTGACAGTGGCACTGGGACTCAGGATGATCCTTTCACATCAGGGACAGACAAGACCACACTGCTGCATAAATGTGTGTGTGTGTGTGTGTGTGTGTGTGTGTGTGTGTGTGTGTGTGTGTGTTTGTGTGTGTTTGTGTGTGTGTGTGTGTGTGTGTGTGTGTGTGTGTGTGTGTGTGTGTTTTCAGCACCTTTTCATTCACTGACATTAAGTTAATGGTGCATTTTTAAAAGGTATTTTTCACTTTAGATGACGTTATGGAGCACATATCTTTTGAACAACTCTGCTCTGCAAACTGTTTCTTTTAATATAAATCAAGCGTGGGTGTAGCGTTGGATTTTCATTCAACAATATCCAGGTTATGTTGTTTTTCTCTCTAATATGTATTTCCACTGTCATCAGCTACATCGAGAGCCCATGCCCAGAGTCATACTTACAAATTAAACAAAATATATTGCTGGTTTGTTGTATGTTGTACAGTTTCAATAACACACAGTAATGAATGGGAAATTATCTGGTTTCTATTTTACACTACTGGTTTCTTGTCATACTTTGTTTAGACGGAATTATATACTGTTATGTAGTTGAAGAATTTAAGAAATGAACGAAATACTGTATGCACTGTATGTTTGTTAATCATTAGTTTGATTTAGTTTGATGTATGGAAGGGTTTGAATTGATGAACTCAAAGTTTACACCAAAACCCAGATGTCAGACCAAGACAGATTGCAGTGATGGTGAGTGAGCAGAAAAATCAGGAGGGCAGGGAGAGTGTATCCAGTCAGATATACAAAAACTGGACAGCGAGACTTTCTGTTTGCCTTTCAGACTCCATCTCTGATGTTGGAGGGAAAAATGGTTTCAGAAGGATTTTACACTGCTTACTAATGGCTGAGCTCTGCTACTCTCAGTTGGCCCCACGCCACAGGGTACAAACATGCACACACTCTCCCCACACATACACTCCAAATCTTATTTCACATCGCCTGAGCTTCTATCGCAGCTCATTGGTTGCCGGACACCCATGGTGGCTGAAACTGTAAGCATGTTATAACCCAGAGAGACACATCAGTGTGTGTGTGTGTGTGTGTGTGAGAGAGAGAGAGAAAGAGAATGTGTGAGAAAAATATAAAGCAAGTGTGAGAAAGGTGAAAAGGACTGAGCATGTGTGTGGAGGTTTGAGGGAAGGCTGTTACTGCTGTAGTTGAGGTGAGTTTCCTTTGGTGGAATCAGCTGGAGAGCCAAAAAGACGCACGCACGCACGCACGCTTCAGTCACCATGGTGGCTTGTGAGGTGTTACTTTTGCCTACTGTGACCGTGTGAGTATAGACAGTTTTGAAGCTTGCTGAAGCGCGTGTGGGATGGCAGTATATACACAGGCTTTATGCCTTCACTTAAGTAGGACTACGAGGGTGTGTGTGTGTGTGTGTGTGTGTGTGTGTGTGTGTGTGTGTGTGTGGTGTGTGTGTGTGTGTGTGTGTGTGTGTGTGTGTGTGTGTGTGTGTGTGACTTAAACTGAAGCAAGAGTTTGTTTTTTTTGACGGTTGTTGCGCCGGAACAATGTTTTGTATCTGTTTGTGTGTGTGTGTGTGTGTGTGTGTGTGTGTGTGTGTGTGTGTGTGTGTGTGTGTGTGTGTGTGTGTGTGTATGTATAGGGGGGCAATAAGTAGTTGTTTCACAATCTCTTTTTAGATCAATAATCCTGTCCACCACTCAGCAGCTGGGAAAGGCCTTCAGTGACATGCACACATGTGCACACACACACTGGCATACAACGATGTTCTCCCACGCTTGCCTGCAGCAGAGCACCCAGAGCACCTCTCTATATTGCACCCCACACACTTCTTCTACCTCTCTCTATTGTTCTTGCTCTTCAGAGTGCACACTTACACTCTGAACATATCATACAATATAGATAAACCCTATTCCTTCTCTCGTTGTTGAAACTAGGTGGTAAGAGATACTACTAGCAGGTAATTCTTCTACCTTCTCAATGTTAAATCTTACCCGTTTAAAGAATATGTGTTATTACTATTATTGGTCCCTTGAGCTCCTCACTTCCTCATTGTCTCCTCTACTGGACTGCAGTGAATTTAACAGGCAAAATAATCAGAGGGGTCATAGCTGTCACTTGGTCATTGTACTGAATGGAAAGAAAAGACTATAATTGCGCGTGTACAGTGGATTATGTCCAGCCAGTCGGCTGCATTGTGTCTCAGTTACGTACAGGGAAGATTAACTCTCATTTCCCGCTTTATTCTTCAGATCAAGAAGAGAACATGTCAGGTCAGTCACACTCCGCAATCAGCTGCATTCAGTGAAGCCTGACCTGTCAACACTTACTCATGCTGGAAACACAGGGAAGGGTAGATAGCAGTTTATAGCAACTGTCATGTACTGATTTATCTGAAGGTACGATATCTTCTGTGGAGTTAAAAGCTTTGTGCTTTTGAATATTTTATGTTTCATCATATGGTAGAAATCTATGATGAAATTCTACATCTGCAAGAGTAATAATTCATTAAATTTGTTACCGTTGCATTGTGGTCTGTCGAACATATATTTTTTTTGATTAATTTTTTTTTTTTTTTTAGGACTTCGTCTACTGTTGCGTTTTTTTCTGCACCTTTTGTTCCAGATTCCTCAACTATGGTTATAATTGCAAAGTAGCCACATTGAATAGTGAAAATTTTAAGCTGTATTTTCAAAGTGGAAATGCAAGGGTAATTACTTGGAGTATACAGCATTTCTGAAAGGGAGTGTGCTGCGATGTGTGCATGAGTTATTTAAAAGCAGAGCATTGATTGATGTATGGCTCTGGGCGCCGTCCTTTGTCTTTACACGTCCATCATTACACTTGCATGCGCTTCACTATATTTTCTTTCCCCTTCCTCTCTATGTCTTTGTCTCCCCCTGAAATTAGTGTTGTCCGGCTGCTCTCACATGTTTGGCACCTCTCTTGTCATCCTCTTCTCCTGCTGTCAATTCTTTGCGGTTTCTTTCTCTTTTTTTTTCTTTTTTTTTCCCACGAAGAGCTTGATGCCAGTAACTATGCTTGTCTTCACTTTATCTCACCCTCTCCTCTCCTCCTCTGATTGGCTCCTGTGGTGTTCAAGCAGAGTGACCGGCCTCTGTGGCCCATGATCCTCTCTGGCCCTGACAGCTTGTTATCTCCATGGTGACGGATGGCTGAGGCGTTGCCGTGCCTTGCTCTTAACTACAGCTGAGGATAGAGCACACACCTGGGACACATCACCTTCTCACTTTCTCTCTCTGTGGTTTTCTTACTCTTTTTCTTTCTCTCAACTTTTGCTCTCTGTCTTTCTGCTTTCTGTGGTTCGAGTTGGGAAAGTTGCTGTGGGGCTACATGGTAGATTTTTGTCTCTTCTTTCACAATGACACTTGACGCTGTGAGGTGTGCCACTTGATGGACGTGTGTGTGTGTGTGCGTGTGTGCGCAGATGTTGAATAGTTGTTCCCCTTGTTTTGACAAATGTTTTATTAAAGGACATCAAAATTCTGTCTTGAATTCAGAGCGACAACTGTGTCGATGTGTCTTTCTTTTATCTTCTGCTTGTTCTCCTGTCTCTTTTCTGTCATTTCTTCTTTTTTGCTTTCTCTTTTCTTCTCTCACAGATTCATTCACTCCGTTCTGCTTGCGTACATCCCTCTCCCTCCTTCCTTAAGATGTCATCATATCCAAAATTTCCATTTATGCCTTCATCTTGTGGAATAATAAGTGTTCCACTTATTTTAATGAGCCTGTGTCAAGTATGAACTGTTGTCCTTTTACCACAGGGAAAGTCTTCCTTATAAAAGAGTTGCAAACATTAATGAGAGATACCTCTGTTAAGGATAAATTAAACGTATTAGAACGCTTATACTAATGCTTATGCTTCGAAACATAAATCACAGCGCTAATACAAGTACCAAAACTGATTCTAATGATCCCCATTCTCATCACTCTTTCTCACTTTGTCTTTCCTCCCTCCTTCTTTCCTTCCCCTCCTCCACTTCCCTGTCTCTTCTCCCTCAGGTCTAGTCTGAACTCCATTAGTGCCTCTGCTGTCTGAGAGAGGAAGAAGAGATGAGAGGGGAAGAGTAGGGAAGAGATGAAGGGCTTAAAGTGACTCTAATAACTACTGTAGTACCAAGCCTCGGTGCATACACACTCTGTGTGACCTCTTTCACATGCATTACTCTTCCATCGTAGTTAGGTTGCACTGAACATGTGCTTTTTATACGATGGCAGCTCGAAGTTCATGTTTTTTAAATGTTAAAAGATAAAGAGGAATTCTAACAGCGGATGTACAATGCCACATTATATTACTCACACGTCTCATTTTGTTTGTTCCATTTCCTTTCTATCTAAAAGACACCAGCATTTCTCAGAACTGAAGCGATAAAAGTCTCTGAATTAAATTCAGGTTCTTTCAAGAGTAGATTGGACAACTAGTAAAATAAGCCTAACCCACCTTCCTCTGAAGCTTTTTTTTCATAATGGATATGATGCCATGTGTCTTCCTCACTGATGCAGTATGTTTGTGAACAGACTCACAACCATCTGCAGTTCTGCACATCCGCCATCATGGAAATAGTAAATTAGAAAATACTTTGTGTGTGGCTTAGACCTGCTTATGCACTATTTAGATTTGCTAGATATGCTATTTAGGCAGTGCGTTGGTATGTATGTAGATTGTGAACAGTGAGCATTCGCTGTCCCCGATGTGTTTTATTTCTCATTTGTATTTGTCTTCCTCTTTATATAGTAGCAAAATGAGGGTGCATATGATTGTTATTTACATGTGTTAAGTACTTTTGACAGTGTCTGTGTGTACATGTGCATGCATACATGTGTACAAATGTGCTTCAGAGTGTGTGTGTGTGCGTGTGTGTTATCGCAATCCTCCACTATTGGATTATGGATTATGTAGACACTATTCTTGAATTGCAGCCCATAACTGTGTTATGGTTTAGTTCAATGTCACATTCTTTGAAGAGAATTACATCCAGATGGCTGGCTGACGTTATCCACCAACTGCTTTGGCATTGTGTTGTGCTATACAGTATGGTGTATATGGCAGCAATATTTTAGACAGCAGTGCCTATTTGTCTGAACTCAGTAACAGCAGGGCAGATTGCTTTTGGATAAACCGTGCAGATAAGTGTCAGAGGTGCACAAGGAGAAAAGCACACATGCGTATTCACACACACACACACACACACATGCAAACATACACTTTCACGCACACGAGCAGGAACAAATACGTTTTTGTTTTTTTTAACCATCTTTTTGTTTTCCACCTGTCATCATCACATCCCTGCTGCCTTATTTTTTATCTTATAAAAGAATCATGTCTTCCTTTTTTATGTCAGCTCAACTCAGAAGTATTGCTTTACACAAACTGGGACTCTTGAGAGAATTTAATAAGTCATTTAATGGCTCCATCACCACTAACTGCAGGGTACATTTTATCCAAGTGAGTGCTTTGTAGTTTGCTATTTCTCATCTATTATCCACAAAGTGCTATATAAATTGTATGAGTCATTCTGCACTGCAGTGAGTCTGTTCTTTGCTGCCGACCTCCCTAAAATTCTCCTTAACAGATATGAAATTTTCAGATGCATTTTTCCTCAAAAACATCGATATAATTGATTGAAGAAAGTGACAGCACAATAATGGAATGAAGCGATGATGCCTGGTCAGGTTAGGAACACACCTTAACTAGTCCTCGGTCAGGAAGAACACGAGTGTGGCAGATATCAAAGTTCAGTATGAGGCCAACAACTTGTCCATATCTCTACTGATTCAGGTCAACATACCCGCCTGCTAACCTCTGCTCGCATGCCCATTTATCAGTCTGCAGCTTCATGATGCCATGGAGTATATATACACAGCACGTCGCTACATCTCATCCATCAACATGAACTCTAGATGAAAAAGTGGACAAGCAGTCAGAAAAATGGTTTAATGTTCCTTAAATGACCTGCGCTCTCTGGTCATGACTGCAGATCTGATCCCAATCTACTGTTGTTGGCTACTTACTGTTGGCTACTGTTACTACTCCACAAAGTATCATATATTTCTGCCTCTTCACAATAATCACGCCCCACTGAAAAAAAAAAAAAACTGAACCTCTGCCACTCTTCGTTTTGAATGCATAAAATATGAGTCTGAGGTAGTGGCTCTGAATGAGAATGGTTTCATGGAAGAACTGTATTGAATGATGAATTTCAAATACTGTCAACAAACTAAACATTATGCAAAGTGCATCCACTAAGTTTTGTCTGGTTAATACAATGCCAGAATTCACTAACTGCAATATGGAAATAAACAAGCCACGAGCCAGTGCTTAGCCTCGAGTAAAAGATAGTTCATGTCCTACGATAAAACATGTAATAAGCACTCTGCCTTGTATTTTGCTTCTTGTACTCCGTCAGAACAGAAGGGCAACTCTCTGTGGCATCGTCCTTAAAACAGAAGGAAAAGCAACACAAGCTTACATGTTATTAGTCTGAATATGAAATCCATAGTTATTACCAGAGGCAGCTGGAAAGACAGCCACAGATAAGCAAAGCAATAATTATTCTACTCCAAATATTCTTGTCTTATTATAGGAAGAAGCTAAAGTGCCAACAGACAAAATTACTAATAAATCATACTTGACAGCTCAAAGTTTGTCCTTATTTTGTAGAATAAATTGAAGTCTTTTCAGTATACATTCTGCTGTGTTTTGCCCATGGTTAATACCGTAAAAACAACAAAGAGCGAACTCTAGCTGCATGTTTAAACATTTGAGACTGTAAAAGATATTACTGTACATACACATGTATTTTAATCACAAATAGAGGGAGATTCATTCTTAAATGAGATGTTCAGGATTTGTGGAGAGAAAGCATCTCCAGCCAAAATGATTCATGTGAAGAAGCAATGGTACTTTTTGTTAAAGTGCACGGGCAGCTTTGACTGCACTTTAGAAGATAGAATAACTTAAGATAATTACTAATGTGGCTCTGTAGAGATTGTGTCAAAGAACATAATGTTTTATAAAGGATAACAAACAGCTATTATGAACCCAGAGAACACTTCTAGTCCAGTTTGGTAGGTTTGTAGGAAGTGCGACGATACATGAGTCACTAAGGGATGTTTATGAATATTCTGCTTTTTGATTGATCGTCAGTATGTTTCCGCATGAACCATTTGCCCACTTGCTGTGCAGGCTTTGAGGTCTACCCTTCGGTAATGAATACTTATGAGCACATTAGCAGACCAAGAAGATTCATTACAATATCAAGGACAGCAGCAGATCACATGCCCTTTTGGTGCCTTTGAGTAGAGTATCTGTCTTTGTGTCCATGCTATACGAGGCATGAGCGTCATGTTACGAATTCATGGGTCACAATTATGCCAAGCTCAGATGTGCCCCCCCCCCCCCCCGATGCAAACGCATCCTTTACACGCTGGAGGTAAAGTCATGGAAACCTTGCGGAACATTTCAGATGGTCAAACAGAGTTTCCCTCCCTAGACCCTCAGTGAGTGATCGACGCTCACTGCATCACTGCACACGAAACTCCGGTATGCAGTTTGCATAAAGTAGTGCGTGATTCCCTTTCCCTCTGGCTGTAATGTGTATTGGTTTCCTCGCCGCACCTCGCATGAGATGAATGACATACAACTGCCCACAAGACCAAAATGGTTGTGATGTACGATTGGCATTTGAAGTCTCCTCTGATGAAAAGAGAGTCGGAGGCTCATGGCCGAGCCGGTGTTCACCTGGGAAGAGATCAAAGTGGTGTTTCACCGTGCAGACAGATGGAGGAACTTCATTTCTTCAGGGCACTCAGATTTTACAATGTACCATCATTTCAGTATTGCTTAATAGGTTGAGAAAATTCGAAGATGATCATGCAAATCAAGGAGTTTATTTTTGAGAAGGCCGTCGTGTTGATCTAATATGCTTGATAAAGAAGCTTATTCTGAATTTTTCTTGACATTTACCAACCCCCCTTTCGAGTTAGTGCTCTTATAAGGTCATTTTTTCATAGAATCAAAATAGACACATTGAAGATATTATGTTATATGAACTTCTACAATATTTGTTTTCAGGTGATTTGTGGATGGATATGTGCACTCACTAAACTCTATGTCAGAAGATGTCAGAGTTGACCAAATCAGCGCTGCAAATGCGTACGAATTTACTGAAAATATATGCAATAGATTCAAAATGAAGGAAATGAGTATGATCAATAAGCAAATGAGAAAAGGGGGAGGGGAGAGGAAGATGGAGCTGGTGGATGAGAAGGGGTAATTATCATGCAGATACACAGGGAAGGGTGGGAAGTTACTGAGAGGCACAAAAGCAAGACACTGAGTGAAGGACAAGCTTGTAACTTCTCTCTGAAAGGCAGATGAAAGAGGAAGAGAAAAGATGGAGACGAAAGAAAAGGATGGTAGCCCTCCGAGAGGTGGGCAGGGAGAGAGGGGGAAGAAGTGAGAGATTGCTAGTTAGCACTTTTCTTGAAAAGGCAGAGTGTGAGAAGGAGACAGTGTGAAGGAGGAAAAGAAAGAGGAAGAGAAAGGGAGATAGTTAGCACAGTGGCAGAGTGAACTTTTGCCCAGTGCCTGTCAGTACAGAGGACGACAGAGGACGGCGTGTGTGTGTGTGTGTGTGTGTGTGTGTGTGTGTGTGTGTGTGTGTGTGTGTCGTGTATATGTGTGTATCCTTGCCTCCTCTTGACAGTGAGGAGGAACATGAAGTCTCTAATTGCTCTGGTGACTGCAACTTCAGACCTCTTCCACAGTGAAAGGGAGAGAGAAGGAGAGTGGGAGGGAGGGCAGAGTAACACTGACATCAGGACAAAAAAAGACAAAAGGTCTTGGTAAGAGAGGAAGAGAGACTAAATGAAGTTATAACTGAGCGATACACGGAAATCTTCAAACAGACAAATAACAGAAATTACACACAAGATCAGGGTGCAAGGGCATTAAACCAGACTGTCCTCCAAAGAAGGAACCCACTAAAACATGTTTAATGACAAAGCCTCTACCAGCCACTGTTTTTAAAGGGATAGTTGAGGTTTTCTGACGTGAGGTTGTATGAGCTAGCCATATATAGTTGGTACATTACCTGCAGTAGATTCTTATCAGCAAGCTCCCAGTTAGGGAAGCCGACCGGTGGCATCGGCAGAGTGGTGATGACTTTACAACAAAGTGTCAAATTCTGCAGAGTGAAGAGGTCAGGTGGATTTCAACATGGGACACCGCTGTTCTTTTCCCACCGACAGTCTCTATTTACCATGACCACAATTATTCCCAAACCTTATTGAAAACTTGTTTTAACCCAAATCATGATCTTTCTCGAAGTTGTTTCTGTTGTTTCGCTACTGTAAAACTATTTTATTACTGGTCAGTTCCTTGGAGTAAGTGTCTCTGACTAAGAATGCATTACTGGTGAAAAAAAATGGAGGTATGGTGCAATGCCAAAATATGATTACTCGAACAAAAGTTGCAAAAATATTCAGCAATCAGCATTTTTGAATATGGAAGCTCTCCACCCTCCCTGTTCATCTACATCTCCTTTTCTGCCTTTAAATGAGATGAGATGTGTGTTTCACGGAAGAGGCGGGAAGAGGTGGATGTAGTGTTTTGTACACTTGTGAGCATGCCTTGGTGATTTAGTGATTTTATCTGCACCTTGACCTGGTGGAAAGATGATATATCCATACCTCAGTCTTTCAACATTGACCCACGACATTTTCCCCCGACTTCTGTCCAGTGACCCTTACTCTCTCCAGGGCGTATTCCTTTATCGCTCTGTCAGCTCTCGAAGGGGAGAGAGACAGAACCAGGATGGAAGGAGGGGGGCGGTTGACAGGGAGAGAAGAAAAGAGACAAAGTGGAGCTTAAGACGGAGAGAGAGAAAAAAGACATGTAGAGAGAGGTGACAAAGAGAGAGGAAAGAGTTAGTGACCACTAGGGACCCACTGAAATGGCCCTGCTTTGTCACTGTCTCGCATGCACACACACACACACACACATACACGGACACACAAACACGTTAAACTCTCTCTCACGTTGCACCCTCTCATATATACACATAATCCTAGCTGTCAGATATATGTTACACACGTATGGATCATACTCTGCCTCAATCCTTCTCCAGTGTTTTTCCACTGGCTGTGGTGTGTTTGTTGATGTGTGGGCGGCATCTGTCAGGGCGGATGCTAAAACCCTTCCTCTGGCCAATGATAAAAGCTCAGGCCTTGTGTGTGTGTGTGTGTGTGTGTGTGTGTGTGTGTGTGTGTGTGTGTGTGGTGTGTGTCTGTGTGTGTGTGTAACCACCCAGATGTTGGGACATAAGTTGACTGCTGGTATCTGCAGCTCAAATGAGCCTTGGGGCTTAGGTCATTAAATATCAGCTTTAAACTTACTAACACACACACACACACACACACACACACACACACACACACACACACACACACTCATACACACACACACTCATACACACACACACACACACACACACAAACACACACAACCGGTTTTGATGTTCTCCCCAAGCAGCTGAGTTGGTAAGTTTCTTCTCAAACTCTATAGACGTGTCATGTAATAGAATCAGCGCCTGAGTCAGTGACATTACCTCAGCAAGCGCAAGTGATATGAGCTCGCAGAGCAACAAACTGTTCAGTGGGGGAGGGAGGAGGGAGGAAGAGGAAAGGGGGAATGAATAGAGTTATAGGGGAGTAATAAATGCAGTGGTGTTGTAACATAGGGTAAATGGGGCCATTTTCACCTACTTCTCATGTAAAATGATCATTCAATAAAAATAAAAAAATGCTTGAGAAGCAGTTCAGAGGGAATCACTCCGCCGCTGCAGGTGGGAAGCCAGCAGGGGATTGTGTCTCTACATCAGATTCCTACACAGCCAGGGCCCCTCCTTAGGGAAACAGAGAAATTGCTGGAGTGTTAAACTCTCGTGGTAAAAGTCCTCGTCTGGTGACTCCGTGTGTGCATGCGTGCGCGTGTGTGTGATGGTGGTGGGGGGAATAAAAATGCACAATAATTTTATTTATAATGACTGCATGCAACTAAACAAAGGGAGAACTGCCATCCAACACTCTTTTTACACTTGTCTTTACTATGTCAGACATACCATGAAGGCAGGGACGCACGCTGATGTGTTCTCTTCTTCTATCTCTTCTTCCTGTTCTTATTGCATCATACTGTACCAAAGACCACTGATAGCCTTAATTAGGGTTCTTGGTAGGGGTCAATTGTGTGCGGTTGAGTGCGTCATTGTGTGTGCTGTGTCACGCACAGATTTGCACTCACCAACTCACAGTACATCCTTCCACACATAATGTTTTTTAGGCGATCACACATACACATACATACACACACATTTTCTTCGTCCTTCAACTAGGAGCGTACACATTATGACCCAAGCCTACACACACAGAAATAAGATGATTCGTCAGAACTCGCCAAGCAACCTGCTGTCTTCAAGTAATACCCAGTGCGCTATTTCTCTCACAAATAAGACTTGACAGCACAATTTTGTACAATTTAGTCTCTTGGCAGGGGATTGGGGGGGGGTGAGAGAGAGAGAGAGAGAGAGCGAGAGAAAGAGTGCGTGTCCTTTTGGCCCATCCTTTTGGCCATTTTCCCAGTCAAACGAATGCGAGCGGGAGTGTAAAGACAGCCAGGGCCCTCAGAGAGCCAAGCACTGTTTAAATGATGTTATCACAAAACATTTGTTTCCACTCCATCTGTTTCACTCGCGCATTCTCTCACTTCCACTCCCTCACCCTCTTCATTATTATTTTTTTTTTCTCCCTCAACATGTCACCATAAACGTTTGAGCTGGCCCGTCTAAAGTTACGTGAGAATGTGACCACGCGCGTTCTCATTTTCCCTGCGCATGTTTGTGTTGATGCATTTGCAGCCCGAGAGACATGAGGGATACTGTGACCCTTTTACCACCACACCAACACATGCACACACACACACACACACACACACACACACAAACACGCGCCTCAATCCTACCTAACATCCTTCAGGCCGCGCCCCTCGTCATCAATAAGTTATTGATCAGAACATGCGTCCGGTACTACAGGACCTTTTACAGTCCCAAGACTAGCACTGGTGTGTGAGTGGCTGTTTAATTGGTTCATAGACCAGACACTTAAGTGACGGATTCTGGTACATGCTGTATATAGGTTTCCTGTTCAATACCTATGTCAGGTTGTGTCACAACTGACGTACTTGGGTGTTTTTTTTATGGTACTTCCCCTCGTGTATGCCTCTGTTTTTGGTTTGTGTATATCATTTTGATCTGAAAGGGTTCACATTGATTGCTGCTCATTTTGTGCGCTTTCACACTTTATATTAACATGTGTTTTGCCTCGTCCACGTAAGATAAACACGTACAAATTGCACATTAATAGTATAAATGAGGCAAGAGAATCAATAGTGTTGGTATAATTCCACGGCCAGTGCCATCAATATATCTCTTAGTCAAACAGAAGCCCAGACATTAAACGCAAAGGGTTCAGTAATGGAGATATTTCTTTAGTAGGACATTAATTAGAGGATAGAGTTGCTGCTGATGTGCCAGTTACTCCCTGGAATGTGCTGAATCTGCGTCCTTGCTACATGTGATTAATAGGCTCCCCATCTCTTCCTCTTTATCACTTGCCCAGGTTTGTCACTCTTCTTCTCTTCCATCCTCTCTTTGCCTGCTTCTTTGAGTTACAGTTTCAAGACAAAGTTAAGCAGACGGAAGAGAGCGTAACAGAAAAAGGGACAGAGAGTGTCAGCATGACAGACATCACTCACAGAGCTGTAGGCAAGTCAGTGAGCAGATGTCATGGTGAATTGGGCCAACGCTGGTATTGAGTGGGTGTAATTCCCCACATTTCCATTGGTATCCATCATGTCATGTTAGGCAATTTTAGGACTGGGTTAGAAAGGTTGTTAGTATGACTGAAATTTTACTAAGAATAGAAACTAGGGCTATATACGCTCATGGAACTCAGTATTTACAAACAATAACAGACATCCATAATGTCCAAATGATGGAGAAGAGCGTGTTCGTCCAACCTCACCACTGTTCAGTTAAACGTTAACAACACACTGCCAAGCTTCATTTGATTGTAATCGCCTCAGTGGTGAAGAGCCACACTGATCTGCATTTAATTTGTAGCTGTCAGATTATTTCAACAACATTTGCCTTTAAACTCGCTTTTATTCCCCGTCACTCTTGCCCACACACCTGAGGTTTAGTCTTGTCAATACATGGAATTTCAGTGAGTAGAGGGAGCTCCTCATTAGAATAACAATGTAAACATTATAAGAACAAATTATACTTTGTTTAGGTTGAGTGAGAGCTGAGTGTGTTTAGTGTGTTTAGTGGTGCTGTACATCAAGGAATCAAACTAGAGATTTTGTCAAGTACGTTCTGAGAATTTGTGAGAATCTAAAGTGTTATTATTCGTCAACAAAATGAGGAAAAGATTATTATTTCAAAATATAATTTAATGCTTCTGCTAATGCAACAGTAGCATCTTCTCCCCCCCTGTTATGTGCCTGTGTGTTCACATGAGAGCACGTATGAACCGGCGTGTGCTAATGCCTTCAAATGCCTTGCCGCACTGTGGGCAGGTGTATTGTGTGCGCACATCTTTGCGTGTGTGTGCGTATGTGTGTTATTGTGCTTGCCCATACCTGAGCCTGCCAACCTGCAGAGATGTGATCCCACAGAGTACAATCACTGCCAGTGCCTATTAATATCAATGGAACCAGTTGAGCTGCAATGACTGACCTTGGTTATGCTTTAGCTAACCAGTGAGCTAATGTAACCTGTGTTAAAATCTTTTCTGCGCCTTGTAGGCATTGCCCGCTAGTCTGATTTTATTTCAGAACTGATTTGTAATGTCACGTGACAACCACCTATGAAATGTTGACCTCAATGTTTACTTTTGATGAAAAAGGAGGGCCGTGTTTCTAGCCTGGCCCCTGCTCCAGATCATTTACCCAACAAGACCTGAAAAATGAAGCTGACAAATGACTGCTTTTCAAAATTTTGCGTTGTGTAGTTTTTAGATACTGATACACACACACACACACACACACACACACACAGCTTGTCTCTAGACTGAACTCTGACATCGCCTCAAGGGAGGATTTAGCCCCAGCACAGCGAGAGAAGGACGAAACTTCCTGAGAGAGGGAGAGAGGAGAGAAGAAGAAAGATAAAGCAATACGATGAGTGAAATTGCTCCCATTTAAACAAACGGAATGAGGGGAGAAGGGGAGAGAAGTTCTTTTGTTCCTTCATGTTCATTTTTGTGTCACTGCAGTGTGAGCTTCATAGGGCTTTTTGAAACTGCTGCCATATTTGAAGCTGGGGTATGAGATTAAAGTGTTTTCATTGAAATGGTTGGCAAAGGGTGGACCTTTTTTTTTTTTCAACATATTTCTGTCACATCTTACAATTCCTCGATTTTTCTATCGTTCTCAAATCAGACAGGTGAATAATGACATCAGTGGAATGATTATTGCAAAAGATTCATAATGCATTGGGCGTATTTCTTATTTTACTGCTTTAATACACAGAGAGCAGTTTTTTGCAGCATGCAGGCATTTGTCAATATCGCTGTGCTGTATAATTTGAGAGCTGCATACTCACACATTGGAGCTGCCCAGCACAGACACACTCTTGTGCCAATAACGACCAGGACAACCGGAGCTGTTGAGGTTTACATGCCTTGTACAAGGGCACCTTGATGTCCCAGAGACTTTAGATCATCTTAGATCTACGTTCCCTGCCAAACATTCCCTACTTTCCCCAAGGACTCGCTGACAAACCACTGGTGTTAAAATGACTCATTGTTATTGCACCATAATGTTTAGTCTTAATATTTGGTATGTAAACCCATTGGCGAGTGTCCTGCCCTCTTTTTTTTTTTTTTTTTTCATTTTGTTTTAGTTAACATTCTGGCCGAGAGACTTGGCAGCTGTGCTCACATTCTGCCCTTCACAAGTAGGCTGATTATCTGGCACATTAAAATGAGGGAATGGCTGTTTGACTCTTATAATGATGGCAATGAAAACGAGAGTATGGGTCAGCCCTGTGGAGAAGCTTGGACGCATTACAAATGGTAGTTATGAGAGCTGGGAGCGACATACAGCCATTGCCATGCCATTGCTAAGCTAAGCAAATGAATAATGCAAAGCTAAACAACAGCTTGACATGTTTTTTTGCCTCTTTTGGCAGAGAAATCTTGCTTTATGGCCCCACAGAGAAAAAGAAGAACAAGTCTGACCTCTGTAAATATTACATGTCATGTAATGTCATGCTTCCAGCTCACCAAGGTTTTTGCTGGGTCATGCTAGCAGCCTCTAGTTGAAGCTAGCAGCTTGGCTCGTCATTCTGCCTCATCTGCTTCTTCAGTGGCCTTTCTGTCCTAACCAAGCATGAGTAAGTAGAAGTGCAGAGGGTATATATGACAAATTACTAGCTTCTTGTAGCTACTTTGCATGTATGTGCATGTGTGTGTGCGTGCGTGTGATGAAATCTGAGTAACTGCAAAACTAAAAGGATGAGATGTCAGAAGACAGGTGTGTGCTTGAATCAAGGTGTAATCGCATGTGTTTTGTCGAGTAGTTTAATGGAGGTGTGGGTATGTATGGGCAGGCAAATGTGTGTATGTGTGAGCATATGTGTGTGTGTGTGTGTGTGTAAGGTAGTAATTAATAAAGACGGGAACATTGGCTTTCCTGCTGTGCTGACATGCCTACAAGGGACTTGCCACCAGTCCAAACACTCACACAGACACTGGAGATAAAGACAAACTTATTCCGACCAACTGCACTGAAGCTAAAACTTTCTCCGCCAGTTAAAAAGTAAACTTAGACCTCATTTAGCCAGTCAAGCTTGCTCTTCATTTCAATGTCCTAATTTTTTACAAGCTTCACCTGAAGCTAGCAATACTGAAGAGGGTGCTATGCATTATTGAGTCCCCTCTTCTACTTCATTTCAGTCTTTCAGCACGTGAATTAATATTGTAGTAGTCTGATAAGGACAGAAAAATGAAGGAATGGACTAGAGAGAGCCAGAGAATAGGGTGTGTCGACTTAGAGACCTGCTGAAGTACTTTACTCACCCTTTGAGCCCTCTCTCAACAAAGTTAACTTGCAAACAAATGGGAATGGCAAGTCAGGGCAAAACCACTTAGTGGGACACGAACTTGCAGGGTTCAGCGCTTCCTGCGAACTAACCACTGGACCTGCAGTGTTTTCTGCACACTCGCTGCGACAGAAGCAATCAGAATTTTCTGAAGTGAACCAACTGAGAAAAATATAATAGAAGATTCTGGTTTATGGTGAAACAGGTGATGAAGTATTGTGTTTGTGTGTGTGTGTGTGTGCGCACCTGCACCTGCTTTCTACATACCACATATGTCCTTGTAGTGTGTTGAAAGAAAAAGAAAAATCCCCTGAAGTTGTAAAATTTCACATTGAGGAAACAAAGATGAGGGTTTATTTTCATTTAGTTGCGGTTGAGTTAGCGGCTAGCAAATAAATTTACTCAATGAAAGGCTTGTTTTGATAACATGAAAACACTGAGTCAATGCACAATCAAACGCTTTGTTATACTACTATCATACTGTATTCCCTTTGTGTTTTAAATAGATAAACCTGGTTCTTTGCATGTGTATTTTAATTGTCACAAACCCTTTTTTCTTTTAAACAGCTTTAAGCAGGTAAACCATGCCTGGTTTAAGACAGAAAAAAAGAAAAAAACAGAAAGTTTTTCGATTTTTGTTTCCCTGTTGACTGGGTAGAAATCCTTTATAGACAGAAGGCAGGGTCACAGAGTCACCTCTTCATACTTAGAGAGAAACAAGGGAGAGAGAAAAGAAGCAAGGTCAAAGAAAAAAAGGACAGGGAAAATGGAAATGATGTACTATATTGGTGCGTATGTGTGTGTGTGCATAATTTTCTTCCTCTGTTAGCTCCAAGAACATTTTATAGCGACTGCATATACTTTTAGCAAAAATTATTGAAAAGCATAGCACCTTTCAAACTTAGATAAACCAATGTACAAAACATGATGTATAGATGAATAAACATATAGAAGAATATGGTAAAATCTTACTCATCTGGAATCTTGGAAGTGAAAGTTACTTTTATGTTACTGTATATTTCCCCAGGATTTAGGAGCTTTATTCAAGGGGTTCAACCTGTCAGTCTTGATAGCTGTCAGTCACTCTGTGTGCCTTGTGGATTATACTTGGGGAGATGGAAGTGACTACTTTGTTGTTGTTGGTTTTTTTTGGGGGGGGTGGTAGAGAGAAACTGCTGCAAGACCGGGAGCAGAGAGAAAGCTGTCACAGCAGCTCTACTGAACCTGGGATGAAATTTAGGCCATAATAGAACGTCTTTCCTTTGGCATCAGCTAGAGTCCACAGTAGCCTCTGTTGGTTTACAATAAAGCATTTGAGTACACTAAATGCCAACATTTCTCTGCGAGACTCTACAGTATTTTATTATCATACTTTTATATACATACATGTACAGAAACCAACATGTTGTTTAACCCATATTTTTTGTAATTCAATGATCTGTTCAGAGGAATTATCATAACCTCTTGTACATTAAAGACCACGATGGCTGAAGCTCATGTCAAGCAACAATCACCACCATCCGCTCCCGGTAAGAAACCACATTTGGCGGCAAAGAAAAACGTACAAATAGCGCCGAGCTTATAAAGAGAAGATCATGGACAGATCAGGTTAGGTTGGTTGTGGAAATCTAAGATTCTGATCATATTAATTGACTGAGTTGTCAATGCATCACTTACTAACATCAGGAATCCATATCATGTATTCTGGACACAACTTGATTCCAGTTCACACAAAACTCACTTGATATTAAGAGAAGCTATTTACGCGTAAACACTGGTAGCCTACAAAACAGTTCGAAAAACAGTAAACGGAGAAAGGGATTTAGAGAGAGAGAGAAAAGAAAAAGAAAGACAGAGAGACCTTCACCTTTCTGCTGGAAAATTAGCATCACAAATGGCGGGATCACAGCCTGTTAATAATTCTTTTTGTTCTTAAGAGTGGGAGTGAGTGTGAGAGTCAGAGAGAGACAGAGGGAGAGAGACACTATGTCGCCTCATTCATCTGCTGTGCTACTCTCGGCTTGTTTGTTCTCCTTTCATGAAACACCTGTGAAGCTCTGGGATCCACTTGCCATGCCTGCAATTAGAGGCGAACACTCGGGGAGCCTATAACCAATCATGAGGAAATCGATTGCCAGAGAGAGAAAGGACAGACAGAAAAGTGAAGAGAAAATCTGAAAGTTCAAGCTGCACCCCTGTCGGTCTGAAGAGCAGGCAATCGAGCCTGTGTATGAATGAGAGAGAGAGAGATCTTTCTTGCTGTAAGTCGTGCAGACTTGCTTGTGGATATACAGTACGGTGCTCTGTCATTTGTGCTGCCTGGTAAAAGTGATCCCAAACTTTTTTTTTTTTTTTACAGCTCAGATTTAGTGCAGATTGAATTAGATTTCATCATGAGAGATGTGGCAAAGCTGCTTGTTATGTGTGTAAATATCAAATGGATGTAATTCTTAAAGAAAAGAGCAAGAAATCAGATCACACTGCCACAGCTGAGTCCATCTCTCTTGTTTCCTTCTCATACTCAGTCCCCCTCTCTCCCTCTGTTTGTAACAAGGGATCATGTCAGCCCATTAGACCCCTGTTGAAATATGGATGAAGAGATGAGAGAGATGAGGGCTTATAGTTCCCTTCTCAACCAGATCCTCCTCATCCCCATTTCCTCCTTCTGATCTCTGTTATCCTCACTTCCCTCTGTCAGTTCAGAGAGTGATGATGGTGTTGTTTGTGTTCTACCCAGGGGTGGGGGGCCTGAAGTCTAACATGGTTCACATATCACACACATTCTCCCGAGGAATCATCTAATTAATTTCATAATGTG
Source organism: Seriola aureovittata (assembly GCF_021018895.1). Classification (NCBI taxonomy): domain Eukaryota; kingdom Metazoa; phylum Chordata; class Actinopteri; order Carangiformes; family Carangidae; genus Seriola; species Seriola aureovittata. The sequence continues at coordinate 16,295,590 of NC_079380.1, read as the reverse complement.
CTGACTCTATACGTGCATCTCCCATTAAGATGATCTTTTCTTTCATCAGATGTTGTAAATGTAGCAGAATCGCCCAGCTCAAAGTATTACTCTGACTAGGATTATTTAATTACAATGTTTTAGCTCTGGTTTGTCCGGTCCATCTTGAGTAATATGATGAAAATTTGCTGCAGGCAGTCACCGAAAGAACACAGACTAGTAAATTAATCACAGCTTTCAAAACTGAGAGCAGAGATTACAAGACCATATGGGCAGATTTCCACACTGACTTGTGTCGCATTATGTGGCCCCTGAGGAGGTGTGTAAGCGACAAGCTTCCCAGAAAGACTTTCTACAAGTTAGACTCGCCCAGAATTACTGCCATGGTTGTGTTGCTGTTCTGTCGTTGTGGAATGGACAAGTGAGTAATGAAAAAGGGGCTGACGTACAGATTGAAAAAGATGTTTCAGCTACATTACATGTTGAACAGATGGCAAAATTTAAGTATGGGATCCTCAGCATGACAGGTTTGTCAGTTTGACAAGGTGAGATTAATGTTTGCCGTCTCTTAAAGAAGCAGCAGATCAACTGTTTGACTGGTCACTCGTCTGTTAGTATCTGTGCTATCAGTCTGTTTCGTGTCTTTTTTTTAAATAAATTGTGCAATACGAGTAATTATAGTGTGCAGGGAAGCCCGTGAACTTGCCTCTCTGTTCTCAAATTAGCCTCAAGAAAATCAATGTTTTTTTACGACTCACCAAAAAAAAAAAAAGTTTTTTCTTTCAGGTTTCTTACAATCAACAAAACACCTAATTGGGAGGCAATTTATGATAGCTTGCAGTATGAGTTATTATTTTTAACCCAACACATATCCATATAACTTCTGCTTAAACTGCTTAAAGCCACAGGGAAGTTATTTACCCCCTGAAGTGACTTTTTCCAGCCCCTGATTTTGGACACAGGCTTCAAGTCAATCTGTGAGCTCCTTGCTCCACACGCTGCGACCAAATTAGTCGAGAGCAGACCCACAGATGCATGAGGGGTGAGATGTGGCGGGAGATACATTCCAGGCCGTAATAGGATTGTCAGTCCATTTAATAGCAAATGCTTTGGAAATGCTTTTCTTGTTTGCCTTTTCTCCGAGTGCTAATAGTGCTGAAGACAACTGGTACTTCTGGAGCAAACAATGTCCAGCTCTGCTGCTCTGACATTCACTTGCTGTCCTAGTGGCAGCAAGGAGGTGGGAAGTTGGTGGAGAGATCACAGAGCAGATGGTGTCACCACATGTGACCAGTCAAGTTGCTATGAAACGCCAAAGGGGTTCGAATAGTTCTTGCATTTAGAGGCATATGATTGTCAGTAGTGTTCCTTGATGAGAACTCACAGTGTAATGGCTCACCTTTTTTTTTTTTTTGGTTTTTGCAAATGCAAGGTTTTTACTTGTGACAAGAGATAGAATACATTACGGATGGAGAGAAGGACAGATGGCGGGGGGGGGGGGTTGAGAGCTGGTGAGGATGGTCGCTTGTCACATCAGAGTCTGACTGGTCCCTGCAGATGTCAGCAGCATAGTCCTGTCATCACATCTCTTTTTCTTCTTCTCCCTCTTCTTACGCCTGTTTCCAATACTCTGACCCTGTGTCGAATTCAAACTAATGGCTTGTGAGTACACTGCATGTGCTGCTATCTACTGACCCACCAAACTCTCTAGTCTTTATCTATTTCCCCTCCTCTTCCCACCTTTCTATTTTTCCCTGCGCATGCCTTTTCCGCATTTTTTTGCTCGCTTTTGCACTCTTACCGACTTCCTTTTTCACCCACGACTCGCCTCTGTACGCTCAGTTTATATTGGTCTCCTTCTGTCTGTCTTTCAGTTTCCTCTTTCCCATCTCATTGAGTCATGTCGTTCTTTCTCTATCTCTCTCTCTTCCTAACACACACACACACACACAAGCACAGAAAGTAAAAAGTATTGGCTTATATTTCCCATGGTGTCTGCAATACATTCAGCTTCACTAGCGGCAGCAATGTACTGGAGCAAGGCACCTGCTGTGCTGAGCTGATATGAGAAGAACGACAGATACACAGACGCACACAGTCACGCGCGCGCGCGCCCGCACACACACACACACACACACACACCATGAGCCTTCAAAGGCTCAAATATGGATGGAAAATGTAACCACCGTGTCTGTAAATGCAGACGCTGTGTGTAACTAGAAACTCATAAAAAAATTACAAACCACAAAGGCCTATGTTTTACATTTGCCTGCATAGAAATGTTTTTGTACAAACATCACACAAAAGACATTCAGACACACACATACACACACACATACACACAAACACGAGTATTGACACACACAGTTTGCGTTGTCTCGGTGGCTGGAGGCAACCCGTCTGCTCCCGTTGCCTTGGTTACAGGCCATAGGCTTGTCTTGAGAGGTGCTCCAGGTCTCTGCCTGCCATGTCAGGCTGTGTGGTTGGCAGTGTGTGTCCGTCTGTCTCTGTTTCTTTCTGTCTCTCCCGTGTGTGTGTCTGTATGTGCGTCTGTGAACTTGTGTGTAAAGGATTGCAATTATCAAATTACGCTGCGGTTTCTTAGATTGTGGAATGAGTCCACTCCGTTATTTTCTTGTCAAAAAACTTTGAAGAGGATACTGAAATTGTCTTACAGCCAGAAATGGCAAACTAAGTGGTTGTCATTTGTGAGACGAGGGGTAGGGGAGAGCATCTACACATTTAAATTGAGGCCAAAGTTATCCTTAATTCTATGTACCACAGTCGGAGCCATTTAAAACACCCAATATTTGCTGCCTTTCCCAATCTCCAATGAGACCTATATGCTTATCAGTGGAGCATGCCTTTGCCGATTTCACAGAAAAGGATCAAGAACCTCTTCACTCCTTTATGCTGACTGCCAATCTATAATGCTTAGATTAAACCAGACTGTGCGCTCCACTTTTATATTTAAATTGACAAAAAAACGCAGCCTACATGTCTCCATATTGCTGAGCACTGGCTGACATGGCGTTATGTGCACTGTTTAACCCTGAACTGCAGAGTGATCAAAGAGCAGCCAGTGATGCTTACATTTATCTTTTAGGAATTTATGCTGAATGCTAATCTTCCAAGTCCTTGTGTGAGAGGTGAAACTCAGATAAATTAAATTATAGAGAACACTGATGAAAGTAAATTGACTTGATTAACTTTCTTTTCAATTAAATCAAGTTTAATCTTGTTTTTAAAACTTGGGTAATTTGATGAAATAAAAACTTAAGTTGATAAAGGCAGAATCTAATAAAAACAGTCTTCATTAATCTTTTCATCACAAGTCCACAGTTTTATCATTGTTTCATCGTATCATTCATTTGCATTACATTTACACTAATCACTGTTTTTTTGTCTTCAGGTAGCATCCCTGTTCTAGGGGATATTCATTCAGTTTTAACAGCTACAGGACATAAAGGAGTAATAAGAGAAGCCAATGTTAACCAACTTTGGACTAAGAGGAGAGTCCATCAAGTTACTGAGAGGCTTTACTTAATGGCTGTTATTCACATATGTGCCAGTGCAAACAATTAATACTCACACCACTGGCAAAAGTTGAAGTATATTGTATGTCACTACATAGCTGTGATGAACAATGTAATGAAATCAAGCTAGTTTTTACCAAAACATGCTTCATCTTTATCAAATCAAGTTACAGTGTAAAGAACAAGCAGCTGAATTCAGTCAGTTCTTCCATCACCTTTATTTTTGTAAATTTCCTGTTAAAGTTACCTATTGAATCATACCTTCATAAAGCTGTTATTTTTTATCATGTACTGTAATTTGTGTGACTTCAACTGCTAATAGTTAAAAAGCACTTTCAGATGTGTGATGTGACAGGTGTCAGGCTGTTTGCAGTACGACTGTCAGCTTTGATTGCTCCAGAGTCGATGAGTTCCTTAAATGGGAGTGTATTGTTTGATGTCTGCTTTTACGGCAATCACACCCATAACACCGCTTGACTTTATATTTTGCATTTCATACTGCAGCAGAGTGTCATGCCATGCACGCTACACTCTGGTCCTGTTTTACAGCACTACATGATACTCAGGTTATAAAGCAAGCTTCTTCTTTTTTTCTTTTGTTTTAGAGCCTGCTATTATTTTAACGGCATTGGAAGGCAAATCTGTGGTTCTTGAACATTTGAGCCACCATTCTACCCATTGCATGACACACGCTTTTCTAAAAGCCCTTATATTTTGAGGAAGGTCTTATCTTAAAGACTGCCAACATTGTTATTGAGCAAAGACGGATTTTGGTGCAGCGGAAAATATGCAAAAATATAATCCCTCAAATTTAAAACAGTGTTTTGGATGGGAGGGGCAGAAAGTGTGTATGGGAGCGAGAGCATATCCTCACAAGCAAACATTTTCTGGAGCAGGCAAAGTGAAAGTTACATTTGCTGAGACAAGCATAGCAGCACTTATAGAACATATACCACAGTTAGCTTGAGGCTTTCAAGATGGGGGTTAACTTGTTGTGCTAGGTGTGTGTGTGTGTGTTGTGTGTGTGTGTGTGTGTGTGTGTGTGTGTGTGTGTTTGTTTGGAAAGCTTTTGAGCAGAGGCAAAGGCTTTGTTGAGAACATTATGAATGCTCTGGCATTGCCTTCTGTCATTATTGAAAAGGTTAACTGTAAGTACTTGCACAGCTGTTTGCATATATAGTGAGGGGTGGGAACATTTTAATTGGCCCACAAGTTTCTCAGTTGTATGTTAACAAATGACTGTACTCACTATGACAAGGTGAAATCCTGTGTACATGTTACATAAAATGATAGAGATCGGGCATAGTAACGAATATTAGGGCACAAAAATGAGAGTTGGCAGAGAAGCCTCGCGGACCAACAGGAAACGAGGTCAACCAGCCAGAGGGTCGGACAGAAGAAACCCATAATGTGAGCCACCCAGACAGACACATAGATAGACTCATTGATCAATTTTCCCACAAGGTATGAGGAAATTAAGTGGGATAAAAAGAGGGATGAGAGCAGAGGTAGGTAGGTGGGGAGATCCGTGGCAGGCTGCCATACTCCTTCAATCATGGAGAGGGACACAGAGACAGGGAGTGACAGGGAGAGAAACAGGGGCACAGTGCAGCAGTTACAGAGTCAAAACAAAACTGTGACTGTCTGATGCCAAGGACAGTGCACAGACATCTCAGCATCAGCTTGAACACCGGTTTACCTGGACATCACTCAGTCATACTGACAGATCCTTCCTCCAGCAGCTGGGGCCTTTCTCTCTGTGTCACACTCAGCATCTGACACTGTGACACACGCCACAACTGTGGATTCTCATGAAGACAGCGAAGTTGAAAACACACCCAACTAGATGGGACAGTGGTTGTCACAAAAGCGGTGGTGGGGGAGGATGTGTGTGTATGTGTGTGTGTGTGTGGCTGTCTGTCTGTTTTTGTGTATGTGTTGTTAAGGGCAGGAACACTGCAGTGGTTTACTGGGACTACACATAAGTGTGTGTGTGTTTGTGTGTGTTTGTGTGTGTGTGTGTGTGTGTGTGTGTGTGTGTGTGTGTGTGTGTGTGTGTGTGTGTGTGTGTGTATGTGTGTGTGTGTGTGTAACAGTGTGTGACCTATCATGGTGTGTTCTCACGGGGAGAGGAGACAGGCACAGGCTTCAGTGCCACAGTGAGAAGCAGAATGTCATTTTGATTCACTCTGAATGAGACTGATCCTGAGGGTTTTCACAGGAACACACACGCACACACATGCACACACACGCACATGCAGGCACTAAGGAGGGGAGCTCTGTCGAAAAGCCTCATTGTAAATTACAGAGATCTCATTCAGTCATGAGTCATCCTGTTCTTAACAAGCACATGCACACACACACACACACACACACGCGCGCGCGCGCATGCAGGCAAACACACACACACACACACACACACACACACACAGTTGTTGATTTTGTGCATCCATTTAATGGAGTCAGTCCTACATTTTCCATGGATTACATAAATGCACCCCCCCAACCACCCACCACGCACACACACACACACGCCAACACACCCACACCCACACACACACACACACACACACACACATACACACACACACACGTACTACTTTTACTATTTTCCAGGAGAGAAAAGAATTCTACCAAAATAGATTTTGGTTGTTAAATTATTTACACGAATAGGAAGCCAAATTTTTGTCTTGCAGTCGGCTTGTGATGGTCTCGTCTTCCGGCTCAGTCTATGTGGAGCAGTCATCATTACATGAGAAATGGATAGAGGCTGAGATTGAAAGGACTAAAAGATCAAAAGTCCAAACTTAATCGACTATCAGCCAGAACAGTACAGTCAGTCTTGTTTCTACTGTATGTCTGTTGGATTGGAACTAATAATGTTTATGTCATTTTACACCATGCGTTATGCTGTGCTTTTGTGGATGTTTTTATTGTCTAGTTTTACATTATGGCTGTATCTTATCATAATATTTTGTACGTTTTTAGCAAGACATCTCAGGTACTGTACAAAAATGTCACATTCACTTTCGTTTGTCATGAAGCTCTCATTAGTCAGTTGGATTATTAGCCACCACATATATATGCCAATTACACTATGTCTGGCTTGCCAAGGAATATCGGGCATATCTGCCTGATGAGCGTAGAAATGAAAGGAAGGAAAACAGGCAAAATTGGGGTGCACAGGTTAAATATTTAGCACATTATATTAAATCTGTTTTAAGACTGCTCCTTTAAAATGTTTATATGTTGCACTCAGCGGGGAATACAGAGTTTTCATAGGGACAAAATAAATAAGAAATGCACTCAGGTAATAAATTGTTTTTTTGCACCGGAGCCCTCCATTTTTACATTTTAATGATTAGAATAATTTGTTTTTTCTGAGGATGTTTTCCTACTGATTGTGTGGAAAATAAGGTCAAACCTGGGCTCCCCTAGCTCCCTGCCTTTTTACTACTTGAATGCATCACAGAGGCAGATAAGTAGACAAAAAGAGAATCAGCGACACAAAGTGAAGATCCTTAAATGTTTTGTTGAGAGAGCTTGATAAAGTTGGAGAGCCCCAAATAGAAAAAAAAAAAAGGATGAAAGAGGAGGCCAAGTGTCTGACCAAATCTGCATTGACGCAAAGGGACAGGCATAAAAAATAGGTAGAGATGTAGAGAGTAGGGAGAAGGAGAAGATTTAAAGAGAGAGAGGAGGCCCCGTCCGCATCCTAAGAAGATTAGACAAACAGGAGCGAGGGAAGAGGCAGAGACAAAAAGATGGAAGCTGATTTTAAAGGTAAATATCCCGCAGGAAAGCTTTAAAAGAACAATCAAATTAAATGCTGAAGCTAACAGCACGCCTCCATTCCTTTCTCCTCAAAGCATCCTTGGTGTCAGACTCGGTTAGCGTCCTCCCAACATGATTAGGGAGTGACATGACCAGCCATCAGCTAGCGCTCTGGAATCAGCTGTGCGTGAGTCAGCCGCCTGCTGCTTCATCCCCCTGCGGAGGGAAAGGTTTGGGGTCAGTATGACAAAGAAACTGAACTCAAACAAGTGCTGATTCACTTCACCTGTCAGCGCAGATGCTGCTAATACTGTTTTGTTTTGTTGTCTTTGATGGGTTGAAGGTGTGGAGTCCAGAGGGGTTTGAGGGGGTGGTGTTTTGCATGTAATGAAGTAGCGTGCAGGAAGTTGTGTGTTTCCACTCGAGCTGCTGCGCAAAGGTGCTGAGCTACGAAGCTGATCGCAGAGAAAGTTCAAAACATGCACTGTTCACCGGCATAGCGTCTGTCCTTTCTCTCCTGTCTTGTGTTTGTTTATAGCTAAGTCCCTAACACGCTTTCCTCCACACCATGCATGTGTGTTTATTCATTTTCTCTCTTTTCTTCTTTCTCTCAGACTGTCTGTGTCACTCCTCTCTCTGTGAGTTCATACCATGCCTCTGTTCTTGGCTCTTGCTTTGCTAAAACACAACCTCAGGGCAGGTTCTCTAGTTGCACCACGGGAGTTCTACACACACACACACACACACAGACATACATAAGCACACACACACATGCACATCGGTTTACACAAACACACACACACACACACACACACACAGGCCTGATTGATTTTTCATTGCCTGTTGAGGCATAATGTGTCCCAAAGTGTTAGCGTTTGTTTTTGCTGGGAGGGCAAAACTGTCCATCGTTTGCTCTGTCGCAACTGGGAATGAATGAAAAGCTGAGATAGAAGGAAAAGGGAGGAGAGGTGACACCTGGGAAATTGAAATGGTATTGAGGAGGAAGAGTTGCAGAAAAGAAAAAAGCACTAACCCAAAGGGGCCAAGGCCCTTATTTCATAGAAGGGGGTTGTGGTTAGATAAGGAAACTAAGAGGAGAAGGCAGAGGCTTAATAAAACTTTTTTTTCGCACTCATCATTGTGATATTATTTCTCCCCATTTCACTGCGTTACCCCCAGAGAGCAGTGCTAAAGCGATAGCAGACGCAGCGGAGAGCAGGAAGGAGAGACATACAGATTAATGGAGAGTATGATGTCTCTGTGTGTGGGTGTGTGGATGTGTGCAGGAGAGAGACAGTGAAAAAATGAATAACAAAGATGTTTGCGACCACATAATCCCTGGATGAAAGGAAATTTTGTGTGTGTGTGGGTGTGGGTGTGGGGTTGTGTGTGTGCACGCACGTATGTGTGTGTATTGCACAGACATCGACAGTTAAGATTTTCATAAAAGTGCACTTAAGATTTCTTCAGAAAATCCTTGAGCTGCACAAAATAACTTTAGTTTTCATTTTGTCCTTATGAATTCAGTTGAGTTCGAAATGAAATGTGTTTGGCAGGTTCAGCAAGAGGTCACCCACTGAAAAAGAATGTCACACAACTGACAGTGAACTCTCTCTGAAATATTATTATTATATCATTTCAGTGGGAAAGTCCTTTAATATTTGACAATTGCTAATAAAAAGTATTTCATCTCATTTTTATTTTGAAAGGAATTTAGAAAAAAAATATTCATGCATGCCACTTAAAGGTTCTATACATTCATACATCCAGAAAAACCTTGTTATCAATGACACTGCTAAAGGAACCACAGTCAGGGCCCTGTTGCTCGTGTGTGCTCGCACTCCGTGGGCAGGCACGAGCGAGCATCCTGGGCATCAGCCAAAACAGTGACGTGATGGTCAGACTGGCAAAGAAACTCAGCCCTGTGTGGCGCTTGGATAGTGCCAATATAAAGATTACCAGGAGAAAAAGGAGGAGCAGTCAGGCCATTTGGAGTTTTGACTATATCTGAGTCTCCAGCACTGGCACAGCGCTAAAATGAAGTGTGGAGATAGGCCCGCCTATACAAGACTATAATTTCACTGACTGACTGACTTGTTTCTTTGAAAATAGGATTTATAAAGTGTAATATCGTTATCAGCTGATGGTAACCTGAGTTTTCCACCAACGTTGGTCACGTTCCTGTTTGGCCAGATGAGTTTTACTAGATAAAACTTTTTTTTTTTTTTTTTGTGCTCAGAGCCAGTTGATTGTTGAAGTAAGTGGATTCTGTTTCTGACCTGATGTTAATTAGTGTTGCATACTATTAGCGCTGTAGTGGCGCATTCTTGGGATCTTCCCGTGTCCCTGACATAGAAATCAGTCCACTGGCTGTTACAGGAAACAGAGAAAGCCGGGGAAGGTTTCATTGTTTAAGTTACATTACAATCATTCACACCTTTACATATAGTACCTTTAAACTATTTGTATTTTTAAGCAAAAATATCACAATCCTCTTCAATAGTGTCCTTTTTCCACTGATGGGATACCAGTCTTTTTTTTTTTATTGAACAAAGTGAAATCAAAAAATGCTGAACGTCTTAAGGATTTTGCACGTTTCAAACTTTATGTTTGTTGTAAAACCTTCTTCTGTTCTTTTTTAATTTAATTCTAATCTTTTAGGATGAACAGGTTTTTTAAATCAAACATTGTTAAATATGCGTGTTAAACAAAGGCTTAAGCTTTCATTGCCACTGTTTCGAATTTGTTAATATTTTTCTATGGTGCTGTACCTTTCATCATTTCAAATAAATATGAAAAAGTTTTCCTGTCTCTTGGCAGCTTTTGCATCTCTGAGCTGAGCCTGGTTTTGTGACTCATATGGTCATGTAGCAGAAACATGTTGAATGGAATAAACTAATTCTAATCTTCATTTTCATTGATAAATTGCTCACTGGCAATGTTGAAGCTGTGTGACCTCTTAGCTCGCATGATGTGTACCTGCAGCTATGAATGAGTCAGTTACTTGTATGCATCGACTGATATTTGTGATGTGAATCTGTCTCTTTCAATACTTATTCATAGTTTGGTTCTGAGCCAAATATTCACAGTATTTTGAACATAGTGATGATAGTACACACTGTATTTCCAATGCAGTCTGAGATAGACATTATGTTTTTTCCATTTTAAAATTCAGAATTGCTGCAAAAAATCCTGAGGTTGTGTTGAAACAAACCTGTCCTAAAGGTTAAAAAAATCTTCTAATATAGGCTATCCCTAAAACACTCACATTGCATATTAAAATGTCTAAAATAATTGGTAGCCTAATGATTGATAATTGACAATTATTGTAAGATTAAAACAACGATGATAGAGAAGTACTGATTAATGAACATGTGTTTTAAATTCATTATGGGGTTCACAGTGGGAACATTGTTCTGAAAATTAACACTTCATCTCCACCTGTTTGAAATCACGGCTGTATTGGAGCCGTTAAACCATCTTTCAAGTTAATTAATTCGGTACTGGGACATTATATTCATGCTAGCAGCGCTGTATCCTGTTAACACCGTCAACGCACCACCCACCCGCGATATGCGGGCGTTAAAACGAACGCACCCCCAGCTCTGAAGCTAATAGACAATTAACTCTGAGTGTAGCTGTCTCCACGAGGCCCTGGTTAGTACCAGAGTTTAGAGGACATAAATGACACTGTGAAACATTCTGCGTGCAATTATAATCTGTCCAGTAAATATAAAGACCGCGAGGTAAATAGCTTTTTATCTGAGAGTGAGTTTAAAGGTATTTTACAGTGTAGTCCGTCCACTTTAGCCGCATCTTTACTGTAAAGTTAGCTTGAATGTAAACCAGTACCCCGACGACACTACGACAGGCAGCTGTTCGTAAACAACTGTTATAAGTAACACAGTTCAAGTTTAAGTACTGCGTCATGCACCGTCACGTTTTAAAATATGGCTTTTCATATTTCCAGAGTGAAAGGATGGTGAAACAGAAGACAAGTGAAGCTGAGGGAGAAACGCAGGTGATAGGAGCGGTGACAGAAACATCTCCACTCCTCAATTGATTCAAGATTTATAGAAGATAAAGGAGGAAAAGAGACAGAAACTGATTCAGTGCCGACACAGGAGCCAGGTGATGGAGAGACTTGTTGAGACTGAAGAGTTTAATTAAAGTAATTAAAAAGAAATATTGAAACCTGCCCTGGAGTGACCGTCAGATCCTCTATTTAAATGGTTGTATACATAATTTCAAAACGCTACAGTAAAATTGACATAAGTACATAAAATTAGATTTCCTCTCTATAAATTCAATTGCTTTTGGTTAACAGTCAGTTTTGATTCAGTATTATTCCAAAAATTGATAATAGTATAAGCCGAACAGATTGTGTTTGATTAAAACCAGGCACGTCCATCAGCCCATTTGTCCAGCCCTCAGTTAAGGTAGTGTGTGCCCAGCCTTTTTTTTTTTTTTTTTTTGTACCACTGCATCCCTGTTTGAAACATATACAGTATGTGTATGGCTATGTATTTCTCCTCAGCTGAATTGCTCCTTAACCTCAATCCTGTTTATACGTGGTTCGAGAGGATTAGCATCATGGTGATCCTGCTCAACTGTGTGACACTGGGCATGTACCAGCCCTGTGAGAACATCGACTGTACCTCGGACCGCTGCCAGATACTGCAGGTAAGGCAACCCAGTGTGTGTGTGCGTGTGTGTGTACAGCAACAACATGTCAGTGTGCTGATGAAGCGATAGGACAAAACGATCAATTATTTGACACAAACTCAGCACGGCTCACCACTCTTCTTGTCACTGCTCCTCAAACTGTGATGCAGGTACACTACAGCTAGAATATTTCCCTCCTGGAAGGTTTATATTTTCTCCTGCTCTCTGAATGCGGAATTGGGACTTAGTTTGTTTTAATATAGTCTTGTGCAGCCACATGTGATTTTCCCACTTCATGATGAGAATACACTTGACAAGTGCCAGCAGTTGAAAACCGTGGTCGTGGATGGCCACCGATGCTACAGCCAAAAAAGCTTCACCCACAGGCTTTTATTCTAATTTTGCTGCAATTTGTTATTTAAATCGCTGTCTTGGCTATTTCTTCATGACGTGTTAGATCTGTGTAGGAATGCCAAAACTGGTTTACCATTTCATTGTTCCTTTACCACATCTCTCCCCAGACACTTACCTCTATACTGTATCTGCACAGCTGGCCCCATGACACTACTCTAATGTGATTATTCTCTAAATTATCAAGGCTTTCACATAACAGGAAACAGTGCACCTCATTCTCAAGGTGACTTGTCATGAAGCAAAGTCTTTGTAGATCCATGTTTTCATCTGCTTGTTTTATCATTACTTGTGGATTTGATTGATCCTGTAACAGGTCATCAGTGATAAAAGGTGTTAGTAACAAGTTGAGCTCTCTTCTTATAATTTATACCTTTTATGTTAGAGTAGATATTATTGTGTTGTATTTTTTTTGCCAAATTGCTAATGTTTTCCTTTTGTTTCTGTTTGTAAGCCGTGTTGGGCTGATGTGGGTTATGTGTTGCTGACTGGGTGATTTGCCAACTGGCTGAGGACGCGGTGTGTACCTCTGGGATTGTAATTGCTTTTCATTGAAGTAAATTTGGCAGGCTCCATTCCAGGTGTGACAAGAACGACCTAATTCTGCCTCACATGCTTTTTGTTGGCAATTTTTAATGTCCACTGACATTGAAAATCCGTCTGCGGTTACCTGCATGAGAAGTTTCTTTGGCCAGTTTTTCTCATGTGCTGTTGCTATGTAGACTGATTGTACTGCCATATCTCACTTTCCTACAGCACATTAGGACGGATTATAATATCAAATAAAGCCCCTCAGAGCAAACTATGATAGGTTTATTTATCTCAGATTTTCTCTTTATTGTGCAGATATTTCAAATATGCATTCACTACTGTTTTAAAACTGTGCAACATTGTCTTTCTGCCTCACTGTCTACCTTATCCGACCTTCCTTTCCAGCACCATCTTCCTGCTCCCTATGTTCCCATTCTCCAGTCCTACACACTCGCTCTCTCTCCCTTCCTCCACCCTTTGTCTCTCTAACAAGCACATTGTCTCCCCAGGTAGTGTGAGGGGTCCTGTTCTGGTGGTTGCTAATGGTAACAGGAGGGATTTTGCTGACAGGGCTTAGATAGTTAGAGTGGCCCTCACATGCCTCTCTGGCCCTCTTTGAAATACAGTATCCCCGCCTCACTTCCTGGAGGAAAGAGACGGAGTAATAGCCGCAAACAATGTATACATCACCAAAGAATCAGTTCAGATGGCTGTTAAGGAACCTTGCAGGAGTTAAATTGGGATTTAGAGCCCTGGACCTCAGGGATTGAAAGCCTCAGTTAGGGTAAGGGGGCAGGGGACTTGGGTCCATGTGGTATACCATGATGTGCTACACCTTCGTCAATAATTTAAAATACAATCAAACTTATACTTACAGCCAGAAGCTGCGGTTCAGGATGGAAATTGTACCTAAGGAAGTGGAGGTCCTCTCTAGTTGGCCCCGATTTAACTCCTGTCTGTATTTGCATACTCATTTCTTGCAAATGGAAAGTTGTTATTCTACCTGAAGTCGAATCGGGTGGGACAGGACTTATTATACCTTTTTAAATCAGGACCTGTTCAAGCTTCTTAATCGAGCTTCATATTTTCAGAAAACTCACTGACACTTTGTAGAAAGACTGTGTCAAATATGCCTTTTCCTGTCCTATTTGTCTTTCAGTGTGAAATGAACATTTGTCCTCATGGTGCCTTTTGGTTTGATACACTGAATAATCTCGTCAGTCACTCATTCCACAGGTAGAGGAAGAGACACATGCATTATTTTATTTTAAACGGTACCATTACATTCCTGATGACCTACTTACCACGTCCTCTCCTCCTGCCAAATAAGCGGCACAGTGACAGCATATGAAGTAGTTTCCACCCGGCTCCTATTTCAAATCATGAAAGGGCCCATCACAAGACAGCCTCAACCTCTTTACAAATCATGTTGACGATGAAACCTGATAGGCTGACTGAAGAGCAAGCTGGCGGTGGTGACAAATAACAATGATGAATTCATTCCCCTTTCACTCAGCGCAGAGCGCAACAGGAATCCGACTGGTGCAGCCAATGTCGGATTACATGTGAAGCGTGCAGCCTGCATTATTTATCAAAACATCATTTAAACAGCATGTGAGACTGATCTTCTCATCGTTTCCCATTGCCTGCTGCCAGCTCTGTATGCGGGCTGTGTGTGAGTTGATGCTTGTGTTAGGTTTTGCGCGTGTGTGTCTGTGTGAGAGAGGGAGCAGGGATGGAGCACACATGTCTGCTTCTAATGCATTACAACACAGAGTCATGCCCACATCTATACACACACACTAACATAAGAGCAAAAACACAAAGCACAGTTTTATACATTTACAGTCTTTACACACACACACACACACACACACACACACACACACACACACACACACACAAGTGCACAGATTTGGCCTCTGCTGCTAGAGATTTGATCCCTATAAATAACAAACAGTATGGACCACCCATCTTTTGACTCTTGCCATTTCTGTCCTGAAAAACAATAAGTGCTACTTCCACAAAATTTCACACTCCATTGATCTCATTGAATGTGGTCTATAAATGAAAACAGTATCCTATAATTGTTCATCAGTGCTCTTCTCCAGTTGACGTTTATTACTCCTGGTCGCCTAAATGCACCACATATCAGTGTTTTCTAGCCTGCTGTGGGTTACTGTTGAGTCTCTAGTTTGACATTTAACTTTAGCTTGAAACCCTTAAAAAAGGTAATAACCTTAAAACACTTGTGGAGAATGTTTTTCCCATTGCAGCATATGATTTATTGAGTGCACAAACTCTATTCTCAGTGCCTACTTACTGTATTTTACCAGCCTAGAGCGGCGTTCAGCTGGAGAGTCCTTGTGATCTTTGAAAATCTTATTTTTATCTGTGAATTGGGTTGGTTGAACCTGTCTGTTATATTTCAATACATTAGCATGTTTGCCTTATATTTTATTGTTGCCTTGAGACTTTAACCAGGCTTAAACTTCCACCACATCTATAGATGTTTGAAAACTAATTTAGATGGGTGAACATTCTTGCATTTAAGGTCATTTTTCATATTTGTTCCACAAATCGACGATTTATAAAGCTTTGAGATTTAACAGTATACAGTATATAGTACTGTGTGCACTGCTGGTTGGGGATGGATGCCAGTTTTGGAGCAAACAAAAATCCTTGTCATCATCAAAAAGCCAAATTATGACCAATTACTTATTAACAGCAGCAATGGCTTCATTTAAATTTCCAGGCCTTGGAAATCTCTGTGTCAAGAGGTAGCAGATTGAGTTATAAGTTGTAGGAATATGTAACAAGGCAGCAAACACAGTCATACAGCCTAGGGCAAAGCACTGGGAAAGAGTTTTGTTCCGAAAATACAATGGGAGGTTTAGCTAGTGATCTGAACATAATAACGCAAGCAGGACATGGCAGAGATTTGGGCTTATATGTCTCTCTCTCCATTTATCTCTCACTGTCTCGTCTCTCTCCATCTTTTGTTTTCTCTGAGGTTTGACCTGGATCTCTCTTACTTTCTTTTCTCCTGTTCACGTCTTACTTCCCCTCTGATTCAAGTAAAGCATTGTGGGTTGGTTCACATGGAGCACCATGTATGTTGTGTGGCGTTAAATTAGCAAAGTAACATGTACGCAGTGAACACTGTGTTGTTTTAAAGCTACTCATATCACAGTGTTCACAGCAAACCTGACGAGTCGGGATCAGTCTGGTGTTGAGTGTTAGCTTGCCACATTTAAAAAGTTGAAAACTTGCCTTTGAAATATGGAAAATAGGTCATGGATTGTTTTGAGGTGTAGATACACGTTTTTATAATACATTCATGGTCAGAATCAAAAAGTAGCTTCAGACTCCAGACACGTGTTCTTCAGGCCACGTGTGCCATTTTGTTTTGCTGTTTCTCATTGTGTACTGTGGTGCCTTCAAATAAAATATTTGAAGGCACCACAGTAACAACGAAAGAGTGTTTCTTTTTTTTTTTTTATCAAGGCAACTTGTCCTCATCAGAGATGACAAGTGCTATTCGTTCACAAAGGAACTGAGTTGGAAGTAAAATGAAAATGGAGAGCTCTGACAACATCTTTAGCCTACTAATTTCATGAACATGCGAGATAGAGCAGATGTCTGGCTCAAGTCTTTCAAGCAGAATATATCAAATGCATTTTCTACCTTCTTTAACTCACTTTCTTCCAACTTCACCTCTCTCTGTCTTCCTGTAGGCCTTTGATGCATTCATCTACATCTTCTTTGCATTGGAGATGGTGGTAAAGATGGTGGCTCTTGGGATCTTTGGCCGACGCTGTTACCTGGGAGACACCTGGAACAGGCTGGACTTCTTCATCGTCATGGCTGGGTAAGCAACTTTTATCAGTGTCAGCATTAATCATACATCTGGTTGACAAGTTTTTATGTCACGTGGTTTAGGGAAGATTCTTTAAATCCAAGCATAAAATAACTCAACATCTTTATGTTGTCATAAACATCAAGACAATGACAATAAATGAAATTAAAGTTCATGACTGAATTAGTTCACTTTTACTTAAAATCTGAATTCTGTAATATAATGTCTATATTGAGGGATTAGTAATTATGAAACTTGTCTATAATGACAAGATTTTGTTTCCCTGGTCTGATTGTAGCAATCTGACACTCTTCTGCTTGCAGTATATCTATAACTATTTGTGCATTGGTTTTTCTCAGCTCTAAGAAGATTAATAACACTGTCAAGTGCTGTTAAGTGCGGCATGATTTTCATTCATTCCAGACATTTTAACATTTTCTTTTGGCGAGTCTGGGTCGTGCTGATGATGCAGGTTGACAGGTCACCAAAACTGTCTAATGTATGAGTAACCTGTCAGTCCATGTGACTTGTTTACAACATGTTTCATGTTTGTAGTAGATGAGTGTGAACACTAAACAGACTAGAGGTAAAACGCTGGGGGAAGTTAACTACAGATGTGAATAACACATTGTCATTCACTTCCATTCTTCATCCACTAATGTGTATGTCAGTAAAGTTCATATAGTACAAATCCTTTGCTGGCCTTTGCTGTTCATACGGTTGTTTATTAAATAAAAGTAATTCAGGAAGCTACGTTACGATAATTGTGAATCTTTGCCAAAATTATAAATTTGCTCAATAAATACTTAGAGGTGACTTTTGCATATTTTGCTAAAGTGAAACTGCTTTTCCAAAACTGGGTGTCTGTGCCTGTGTGGCCTTTGTGCAAAGGTCAAACCTTGAAGATGTGAAGATGAAAATATGCTTTAATTTTTAGAGTCCCTTCGCACTAGTAAACAGCAGAATATTGCTGAACACTCAAATCCAGGGAGTAGATGGCACAAATGCTGGTTTGGGGCTTTGGATTTGCACTTATGATATGATTGGAAGTAGGTAGGCATACAGGGGAAAAAAAGAAAGAAATGAAGGAACAAAAGACGGAAACAGGGAATTCAAAAGCGAGTTTGTTTTTGAGACATCCACTACTTAAAACATTTGTCCCAACACATGCCCACAAAAGCTTACACATCTACGGGTCATATGTTTTGTTGCGTAAGTTGATCTTGTTCCTGCAAAGTGTCCGTCACATGTGCTGTTACTGTGGAAAACACATACACACACACACACACACACACAAACACACACTAGATGGATGCATGTGCATAAAACAAAAGCAAACACACCTGCTTGAACACCTGCTGCGAACAAAGTGAAATGAGAGGCTCAGACGTGGGTGATAAAGTGTGTGCGTGCGTGCGTGCGTGCGTGCATGCGAGCAAGAGAGATGGATAGGGAGAGTGGCTGGCATAATAGCAGACAAGAAAGGTAGAGCAACAGACTTACCAGAGTCAGTGGTGGGACATTTGTCTTCATTTGAGCTGAAGCAGTTTATACCCTGTGGGTGCTCATAGTTTGTGTGTGTGAGTGTGTTTGTTGCACAGAGTAACACAGAGATTACAGTCTGTCAGCTTATGCATTTAGAGTTTGTTTAATCTGTGTATGTGTGCGTCTGTGTTTGTATATGCATTTGTGTGAACGCCTCGGTCTTCGTTTTCCTCCCTGCAGCATCCATTAGATTAGCGTCGAGGCTAATTGCCGAGGGCAGTGCCAGCCTTGCCGGGCCAAATCACAGCCGACAGTCTGCTATAAGTTCCATGTCTCTTACCCATGGGCACCACCTTGCTCTCTCACCCTCCTCCTCCCTCCCTCTCTATTTCTTTCTTTTTTCACATGCTCGAATGAACAGGCTGTGAAGGGGGCTTCATTCCTCTGCTCCATAACCCTGCCACACATAAAGTGCCTCCTGGAGTCTGTTTTACTTTATATGCTGTATATTTTAGCCTAATTCAGTGGAACTGAGGCTTATCTTCCTTGCCTTTCTGGTATCTGCAGCAGTAACTGAAAAAAGGCAGTATGTCCCCTTGTGTGTGTCCACTGTGCCTCTTGATCGAGGGATGAAGCATGACCCTTTCATTACAGAAAGCCATTCCTGGCTTTCATATTTATTGTAACGTACGCCTAAGATAAGTTGAAAAATGTACCAGGTCAAAAAAAAAATGATAAAAGACTTAAAAGAATAAAAGACTGAGAAAGACTGACGTTTGTATATATCTAGCATAATAAGGAGTTGTATCTCGACTCAACCTGGTTGACACACTGTATATGCAAAGAAAGAGCTGATTAAAGTTTGTGGACCTGCCCTTCTAGTCTTTAGTAGCTTAGCTGTAATACATAATTAAATGGGACTGAACAAGACAGCACTCGACTCTGGTTCGTGAGTTTCCACAGATCCTCACGGTTGAGCATGTTTCTTTCTTCTTCTTTTTTTTAACTAAACGATAAGACTGATGTTTTTTAGGTAAATGATGTAGAAAACTTAATTCATGACACAGAACTTTAATGTAAACTTTTTTTGAATACACATTTTTAATTTGACAGTTAAGTCACGAGAAATTTTACATTCAAGACTCTCAAGGTGCCTTTGAACTCTTCTCACTAGGTCCACCCTGGGTTTCCCCTTTAGCTTTGAATTTCATATTGATATAAACACACACACACACACACACACACACACACACACACACACACACAAACACACACACACACCAGTCACATGAAAGCATGAATGAGATGAAGGTGTCACAAGCAAAAAGGGAATGTGAAAAATAGAGAACAATCATAAAAAGGATGCTTGCGGCAGTCCACTAATTACCCTCCCAAACACAGCGTCCTGATTGATGTGTACAGGAAGAGTCACTTGTATAGAGCACACACATGCATACGCACAGTGCGTGCACAGACACTCACAAAGACACACATGTCGGAAGACCCACACACATATGCAGGCACATCTGTGGTCTTGTGTTCTCTCTTTCACTTGATTCGCTGCTGTGTCTGTCCTCCTGATGCAAATGAAACAGTACCTGTGCTGTATCCGTAACTGATAATGCTTTTGTAGGTGTTCTCTATCAAACAGCTTATCACTCACCCTCAAACCTAATCAAGCAACATCAAAAAACAAATCAAGTTTGTGCCCTTAAGCTCACTAAGAGGGAAACATGTATATTTTAATTGTTTTTAATTAAACCTAGCACAGATGCTATTATGTTTGAGACTCTGAGTCTGTAATAACACCACTATGCCCTGCCGGAAAAAAGCCTGGCCCCAAAACAGCTGTTATGCTCTTTTCTATACTGTGACATTTTCATCAAGCTGCCGTGTGGCATTTCTGCACTTTCGACTACACTGGGAATAGAGAATTGGTCTGCGACAGGCCTATACATCCTCGCCAAGATGCACTCTTTCAAGTGTGCGACTCCTGAGCTTTACAGTAAGAAAAATAGAATTGGGCTGTTTCCACAAATCGGAGAGGAGCAAGCATTTCACCTAAAAGAGCGATCTAGCACCCTCACGTGCCTACAAATGTATCATGGTTTTAAATATTTCACTACTCTATGAATAAATTGTTAGTGGTTAGAGCATGACAGCTGTACAGCAGTTCAAACCCTTGTTAGAACAAGTAATCCCACTCAAGTGTGAGCCGGGCGCTACTCTGTTGATGACTTTGTGCTGTGGTGAAGGGCAAATGGAGAGAGCTTCCCCTGTGGGATCAATAAAGTATCATATTATTGTAAATAGTGATTCATAAGCCTATCTGTGTGAGAGACTGTGAACTTGGCTTGTTTTGTCAAAGCCAGTGGCGGTGCTCTGGGTGTTATTAGCTTGTGGTGCTGCTGATGCGGTGATGTCGGTGTCGTGCTGTCCCGACACTGTTGTAGCCCAGGGCACATCAATTTTGTGCACAGACTTAACACAAACTTAACTGCTATTACATAATGTAGACCATTTGCACACATAAACATGCACACAGTAGCATTTATGCTCTCATTTATTACACATATACTGTAACGCTCATTCACTCACTTGAACTTTCTCTGTGTCGACGATCACAGTCATGCGCCGTAAGCGTGGCACATTCAAACATACACACACTGCTTTCATACACACACACACACACACAGACACGCACGGCAAAACGTGGCCATTCTCCTGTGAAAGTGGTTTGGGTTTGGGGGCACAAACAGCTTAGCCATGCTGTGGAAATGACTTGCTAACAGATGCCAGGCTCTGACTGAGCCACAACATCCTGGAGGCAACACTTAGAATAGAATGAATCCCTCTTTTTTTCCCCTCTCTCTTTCTCTTCCTCGCCTCTTTTTCATGTTATTCTTCACTTTTGATGCTTTGTCACTTTATCCCCCCACCACTTTACACCCTGTGCAGTGCGTTTTCTGTACTGTTGAGGCTCACACAGCTCCGGGAGGGGACAGGTGAGACGAGATCAAAAAATGACCACTGCTGTTGAATCATGAGCAGGGGTCTCTCGTCCAGCTGGAGCCCTGGTAATCCTTTTTTTGTTATATTTTGAACAGGTAGCGCACCCAGCTTACTACAGAAAGGTTAAATTGTGTTTTCTTTCTCTCTGCTTTTCTCCTTCTCTCCTTCTCTCTCTGTCTGTTTGCCCAGGATGGTAGAGTACTCACTGGACCTGCAGAATATTAACCTGTCGGCCATTCGGACGGTTCGGGTCCTCCGGCCTCTCAAAGCCATCAACAGAGTGCCAAGTGAGAACATTTAAAATTTTCATGTGTGTGTCTGTTAGTGCAAATCACATTTGTAAGTATTCTCTCATGTGACTACGTAGCCTATTTTTTATCTGTTTGTGCTTGTCGTTTTTTTTTTTTTTTTGTGCCTATGTGCTTCTGTCAGTCCACATAATGCATCTACATGAAAATTCATGTAGATGTATTACATTGCTGGCTTTTTTGTGCATCCGCATGCCACCTGTTCCCCATGGGGATCATTAAACATTCATCTTATGCTTAATCACACAGCCCATTCAGGCCCTGAGTCACAGCTTTATCAGATTTACAAACCATCCATTAATGCTGCTTCACTGATCAGTCCGTGACCATAACCCCATCCCTTTCATCTAAAACTCAGTTCTTGGCCAAACTTTTTAACTTTTATTGATTTCTTTTGTCCGGCTGCCCGATCAGGCAGCTTTTAATCATTGCAAGCACCAATTAGCCTGCCAGAGCTAGGTTCAGTCTGGTCTTGTTTCCTGGTTTTAGCGCTTAGTGGTTAGCCAAGCATTAGCAGCTAATGCTAATGACGTTTCAGATATGTAGTTTGTTTTGTTAATGAATTTGGTCAAAAGTATGTGCTTTGTGATTGTGAAAAAGGTGAACCTTTTTACCTTTTTCTTAGATGTACTTTAAGTGACAAATAACACATTCTTTGTCCTTTTCGCATTAAAGTGGATAAACAAGACAGTAGGATTCTGTCCTTATCAAATGACCCACAGTTCCTCCCTCCTGCAGAAAATCTTGGATAAACAAAGCACGTAAACGTAGAAACTTTCCCTGAGTATCTGAAACTGAGAGAGACTGTCTCTTCCACTTTTAAATAACCATGAAATGAATCTGCAGCAGATGGAGCTGATTTCATAAAAGCCCTGTTGCCTGATTCACTTTGGACCTTGGGGACAGATACCATAGGAGAAAGAAACTTACTAGTGACTTTGTACAGTAAATTTCAAGTTTTTTAAAGATATAAGGGTATCATACTTTGGATTGTCGATAGATATCTTTGTGTCTGCATGTGAGATACATGATCTGTTGATCAGGTGACTGCAGGTGTGTACTATTACAACACTTTTCTGTCCACAAGCTTAGCTTCATTTGCGTTATCTCTACAAGCCAACATGTAAAACGTTTCTATATCATCATTTCACCTTATTATGCTACCTTTTTTAGCTCATATATCCCCTCGTTTGTTTCCCTGCTTTCACTACCTCCCTCGAAAACCCCTCTCTGTTTTTTTTATACAGATTACTGAGAACAGAAACTTCCACTGTCTAAATCTAAAATGATAGCTTTTCCTCTACCTTGAGCAACTTCTGCTCACCAACTGAGTGTCCAATCATGGAAGATTCTTCATATTAAGTGTAATTACCTGAAAAAAGTATCCTGCCTCAATTGCTTTCAATTTTCCACACATTTTGGACAAGGACAAGTTACGTTTCAGGTGAAGCCATCATCAAGGAATCCACTCAGCCCAATATTTCAGTCAGTCACAGCAGCAGCACTCAGAAAATACGGATGTTAACTGCATTACTCTTCAAGTAGTGTGATTAGAAGATATTGTGCGCAGCAGAGTGTGTATGTGTTTCAGGGACAAGTGCACAGATTGTAAACAAATCTGCTTCTCTGGAGGTGATTATGCATCACAGTGCGAGTCTCCAGATACATGGGTTTCTTATATATGCATTTCATATGCATGCATATACATATATATATGCAAGATGTGTGCGCATGAGCCTACTCTTAGTTCCTCTCTTTTATATTTGTTCATACTGTAGTTGTGTGTGTGTGTGTGTGTGTGTGTGTGTGTGTGTGTGTGTGTAATTTGTGCATATTGCTGTTGTTTATGTTGTTATCAGTCAGCTGCATGTAATTACTGTATGGTGGCCTGATTATGTCCCCTATCCGTGACCCCGTTAGAGGTGAGGAAGCATGGGGAGAAAGCTATTAGTTCCTTGTTTTGTTGGATCGCCACGATACACAGGGAGCACAAGCACATCCTGACCCCTCACACATCTCAATTTGTTACCCTCTGACAAAATGGCAGATAATACCCCTATGCTATGTGTGTTTGTGTGTGTGTGTGCTGCTGTGTTCGACTTTTTGATGAAATTGGTGTGAGACACAGGAAATGCTAGACAGAATAAGGGTGGGAAAGACGAATAAACACTATAGAAACGAGAAAAAGGAGAGAAGAAAAGACGAGAGGACTCTGCTGGTCTTTGGTGAATAGCACAGGCAGGTAGCTGTAAATGTGTTTCCACTGTGGCGCAAGGGGAGGCATCCATCTTTATCTGGGACCAGCAGGAGCTGGCAAACTGGTATAGTCACCAGGAGGGGAGAGAGATGGAGGCAGGTAGAGAAGGAGAGAGAGAAGGAAAAAGAAAGAGGCAAAGAAGAAAAAGATGAGAAAAAGACTGTGTGATACCATATTGTTTCTTTTCTCTGTAGTTTGTGTCATTTCTTTGTCTGTGAATATTTTCTTTCTTTCTTTCTTTCTTTCTTTCTTTTTTGGCACTCCCTATTTTTCTGTACACCCTCGGGCCCTGTCTCATCCTCGTTCTACCCCCGTCTCTCCCTCCATCCATCTCCCTCTCTTCACCCAATTAGGCCTAATGGAACGGTGGCCTAATGACAAGAACCCTGGGGAACAAACACATTTAGACTCGCCTCCAGTCGCCACCGGAGACGCATATTCACCAGCAAACGCGACTGCTTCCCATTTAATATCAGTTGACAAGACGGATTAGCCAGAGGGAGAAGTGTGCACACTCACCTCAGGAAAAAGTCTTTCCTCTGCTGTCTTGAGATAAAAGTTCCATAAACCAAATTTAAATTTTATTGTTTTTTTGTTTTTTTTACTTTTTAATCCAAGAAAGATAAGATCCACACATTCATGTTCTAGTAATTTGTCATTCACAGTCTGTTTCTCTACAAAGATCTTTGCCTAATTCAGGACTGAACTTCAAGTCTATAAAAAACATAATAAAAAAAGTTTGGCAAAAGGTGCCAACTACACTTGGAGCACAAACAACAAGTAAACTATTCACCATCAGTTAGTTCCACACATGCAGAGACACACTGCATGAATAAATGGATCTCTAAACATGAGCACAAACTCTCAAAAGGGACTGATAGCATTGATCACCACTTAGGACATAGGAGAATTTTCTTTTATGCGGTTTAATATTTTTGTTTTTTACTGCCAGCAAATATTATCTACATGTGGGAACATCATCCTCATTGCTCTCTCCCTCTTACTCTCTTCCTCTCCTGTCTCTGTCAGCCTCTCTCTTGTCATTCAGTCTGTTGGCAGTTTAGATGCACTGTTGTGCTTATGACACATTAACCTACTGGTGAGTTGTCATTCACAGATCCCAGTGTGGCACTGCAAAACACAAATGCAAACACGTCTGACGAGTAGAGTAGAGACACACACACACACACACACACACACACAGTCACACTTGTAGTAAAACACACACACCTCTCTCAGGTGTACAGGGTTGCTGTGATCTCATCAGTGGGTCTCACCTCTCTCTCTGGTTAGTCCAATCAGCTGTCATTATGTTCCGCTAATCACCATCTCAATATGTCATCACTGTGGGACAGACCCAGCCGCAGGGGATGAGGTCATCATTATTCGACAGGGGACACGCTTGTGTTTCTGCAATTAGGTTTCATCTAATCATAAATGGGACCTCATGTAGCCCAATTATGCTTCTGTGTTCATGGGGTGGACGGTAGTTAGTATATGTGTTACTGCGCATGTGATTGTTTTTATGATATTCTACCTTTTTTAAAGCCCTTGATCTGTTTGGGAGCAGTTCTTGTACAACATGCCTAATTTATTATTGCCTTAGGATGTGTGTGTCTTACATACAGCCTCCTCTGAAGAAGCTGTTAACTTCCACTGCTTAACCACTTTGTCTGTATGTACAGTATGTGTGTGCAGTTCTGTGTGTGTGTTTTGTTTTTTTTTCCACTTCTTTGTTTAGCTGTCAAAAGCAAAATTCAGTAGTAGTAGTTCAACTGTTGTGGATGTTACACATAGATGCCCAAAAATGGAGGGAATACTTTTAAACAATTCTGTCTTCTGGAAATGATGTACAATTATTATTAAATTGCAACAACAAATACCTTCGAAAGGACAATTTATACCATTCAGATCACATTTTTTAAGCAATATAATGAGGAAACATTATGATAAACACATCTGCAAAGTTGCAAAACTTTCATATTAAACATATCTGCGAAATGTTCACTGACAACATAATCTATAGTTATGGTTCGGCCACTCAGAAGTTGGCTGAGTTGAGGGAACAACGTAGGTTTTGGTTAAACATTGAAAAACTGACTGAAACTACAGGATGTGTTTACTTTTTTTATTATTTAACCAAAAACACATTATTTCCGTGACCTTAACCAATGTTAGAAGACTAAACCTAAGGTTGCAATCCATGGTGTGGAAGGCCTGCATTTTACAGGCTTACAATCCACCCAGATTACGTCCCTATGATTATTTAGCAGTAGAAAAAAAAATGTAATGAACATAATCCATTCCCTTCAAAATTTATTTCACAAAGTAATTTATTAGTGCATAAGTGTCATTTCTAGGAGACAGGGATACTTTGAATGCATTAGTAGGGTGCTACTACATTCAGTAGTAGTATTCATAAGGTAAAATTTATGACCACGAGCAACCACTGATGAAGCAATCTATATGCAAATAGTAAATCCCCTTTTTTTTTTTAGTGTAAACCCATGATAATGTATTACTGATTGATTGACCTGCTGAAATACACAGGTATGCGAATTCTGGTGAACCTGCTACTAGACACTCTACCCATGCTGGGCAATGTGCTGCTGCTCTGCTTCTTCGTCTTCTTCATCTTCGGCATCATCGGCGTGCAGCTGTGGGCGGGGCTACTGAGGAACCGCTGCTATCCTGAGGAGAACTTCACCCTGTGAGTTATAAACACAGAAAAAAATGAAGTTGATGGGCCACAAATTGAAAGTTGTGGCCCTGCCTTGATAATTTCTTCTCCATTTCATCATGTCATACTTGTGAGATACCCATATTATACTACTAAATCTATCATCTGTTGTACCTGTTCGTGAAATAAACCATTTCCATCTGTCCCTCAAGCTATAAAGCAGAAACAGAACAGGCTTCTTTTTTTTCCCAGTTTGAATGTGGGTAGATTGCAGCTGCATGCCTCCATATTCATGACCCCACATGACAGCATCACCTACTGTGTCAGTGTGTGTGAGTGACATTCACCAGTGTACAGGGTTTGATTTCATGACATTCTCCCAGTTTCTTCTTTTATGCTGGCATCAGCTTGCTAGAAAGACACAAGGCCCTGATATGTGTGTGTTGTGATATGTATATAAGCCATGTATACCACTCTATGCCTCTGTGCATTGGCTCTGGTTGTGCTGACACAGCGTATACTAATGACAGCTCTAATAGCTAGATGTTAGGGGACACGTGTCCGCCAGCTCCGTCTGCTTTGTCCTCCCATTAAACTTGAGAAACATTTACCCTACCAACCTCTACATTAATCACTTTACGAAGTTACTTTTACCAGTGTTTTCTACGATTACTGTATCTTCACTGGCACAAAGGATGATATAGTGATTAGCAGGACAAACTCAACTTTGATTTACTGAGGTGGGCTGAAACAAAAAGATGTTTTTTTTTGTTTTTTTTTTATACAAGCAATCAGTAGACAACTACAGTGTCTTTAAAAAAACAATTTCCCACCAGTTGCACTCTTAACTCCCACATTTGCTGATCAGTGCAACAGCAGTTTTTAGCAGCGATTTCACATTGAATTGAGTGTTGTTTGTTATTTAAGCAAAGTATTATTTTGAAGCATTGTGCTAACATATTGTGCAGGTAAGCAAAGGTACTTGAGTAGTTAATTAGAAAGGTCCTAGTGAGTTAGCGCTTGAGGACTATTATGCTAAGTAAAGGGCTAACATTAGCTCTCTGAGAGGTTACAATGGAGTGGGCTAAGTGTCGCAGTCAAGTGCAGCATTCACTTTGGCATTTCACACCCTCTCTCTTTTGATCTCTACCTTTTTCTTTCCATGCCTTAATCCACCTTATTCTTGCCTTCATGTATTATTCTTTTATTTTTAACCAAGTCTCCAATTAGCCCACCTACTGCCCCTCTCAGTATTTTAACCCCATGTGGCCCCCTTCCATTTCTTTTAATCCTTATTTATTTCTACAAGTCAAGTTGAAAATATTACATGAAGGGCTTGGGCAATTTGTTGTGGAGACACATTCACATGTTTCACCATTGTAAAACATATCCTGCACTATTGCCCCCAGAGAACAGGCCAACAGCACTTCAAAGCACACTTTTATTATAAAGGAGAATTTATCCCATGCACTTTCAAAGCAACATCATGTAGGTTGGTCTATTTTGATATGTTGTGTGTTCTCTTTTTTGCCATGCTATTTCAAACCAATCTTCCCTTCTCAACTGTCCCAGAATCTCGCTTGGTAACATTGCCGGGAACTGTCTCTTTTCTCTGCTGCTCTGTAGCCTTGATCCTTCCCTCCATCTTGCTCTCTGTTGGCAGGTGTTTTCTCAGTGTGATGCCAGGTTTTGCTGTGCCATGCTGTGCAATGCCAAGTCATCAGCAGGGGGGGCAACAGCCTTCATTCATGCTCCACTACTCTGACAGGGGCCATTTTTCTCCTCGTCTTTTACTTTCTTCTACTCTTTCTGTTTCTTAAGTTTTTATCCCTGTCCACTTTAGCGTTTTTAGTAAAGCACCAGTTTGAAAGCCACTAACAGCCTCTCTCGATAATCTTCATGTCCATCTCTATTGTCAGTCCTTTGTGTCCTCCATTGGGTTAAATAAACTCTGCTGTACTGTAAGTCAGAGTAAGTGCATACCTGCAAACTCTTAATGGAAGGTGGCATAGCCTGATATGGCCACTGTAACTATTGATCCTGGAATTAATGCGCATGTGTGTGTGTTGTGTGAGCGGTTTGTGATCGAGGTAAAAGGAGAAATTCTACTGCTATATATGTCAGAACTATCTATCCCGATATTGACTCTCACACACACACACATACACACACACACACAGATTTTCCAAGACCATTCTTTTTTTTTTCCAACTAAATTTTATATTTGTTTCATGGCGTTTGGAAGTGATGAGGTGCTTCAGATGGTGGCAATCAGTGAGATTCACATTTTATAGGTGTGCGTCATTAAGGTTGGCACAAATCAGTCAAAAACACCGCACACTCACTCACTCACTCACTCACTCACTCACTCACTCACTCACTCACTTATAGGGAGTGAATGAGTTAATTGAAGGTGTGTAGTGGGTGTACATGCATAAGAGTGTAATCTGTTTTTCTGATGATTTCACGCTAGGGCAGACACGCATGCGCACAGCCTCACATACACTTTCCACATGACTTAGTTTACATGATTAAACTATTTGTTGTCTGGTGCTAAACACACTTATCTCCAATGATGTGCTTGTCAGTTGGTTAGTTATCTTAGTAAATACCATTTTCATTTTGGTTTGTCAAATTATAATTGCTGCCTCTGTATCAGGACATTTCACAAAGATCATGATGAGAGAACAGCTTGATTTTTCTCAGACTAACAACGTGCATTCAATGCACATTGTTTCCATTTGTAGATATATGGACTTGTTCATGTCAGCTTCCCTACAGTGACCTCTTGGCACTCATTAAAACCCTACACTTCTGAACATATTGCATCTCAGGAAATGATATGATATGGTATGGTATGATTAACGTCACCTATTACAGTCCCAGTCAAATTAGGTCCATTCTGTCAGCAGGGTAATCAGGGCAGCAGCGTGGAGCTGCCCCTTTTTCAAATGGCAAAAACACACCTGTTATTTCTGCTTTGTCAAGACTAGGCCAATTATTTACTTATAAAGGCCTTGTAGGAGTAAGCTTATTGCTGCCAAATAAACAAAGCTATCCCTGATTCCCTTATTGGATACCTAGATCACGGTCAGTGCTGCCAACTTGTAGCTAATTGTTGTTTTTATTTATTTTATTTTTTAGGGAAACAGTGGAGTATCGAGTAAAACATTGGTAGAATTTGCGAGAACAGCTGTAAAAGAAAGCAGTTCTCTCTGTCGTGTTTTAGTAGTTCTCAGACATTGAAAGCAAAGATAAATAGAAATGGACCAAAATAAGTCCCATAATGCACTCAGGGCTGGTTGGAACACTCTCACCAGGGCTCCTTCGGGTTTGGTTTAACCCTTCTGACCCCAAGACAGGAGCAAACAAAATGAAAACTTGAGCACTAGGTTTCACTGAGCCTCCTCTTTGGCAAAGCCAAGTGCAAATAAGCAGTACAAAATTAATTCTAATTCTCTAGTTCACTGACTATCACTAACAAAGTTTTACAGAGTAGTTAGTAAACTCACAAACAAATTTAAGAGTGTCAGTCTGACACCTGCTTTTCTTCTCCAAGCGGATAAATACAGGACTATATGTAACAGAATGTGACGTCGTAGGTGCTGCTTGATTTCTCCTCAGGACACTTCATTTTGTCATGTCCTGACCAACTCATGACCCCACCCCTGTTTACCACACCTGTCTGCACTAGCTGTAGGCAGTGTTCGCTAGTTCACTGCTAGGTCAGGCTTTTTTCTCATGCACACACTTATTGTACATATCACTCACAGCTCTGTACTGATTCGTAGTAAGTTCAAAAGCTTCTGGATCTCCTTTTTTCTAGTGTGTGTGTGTGTCTGTGTGTGTGTTTGTGTTTCATTTCTATTTTATTGGAAAAAAATGGTTAAAAGAGACAGGGACATGTAAAAAATTTATTAAAGAGGGTATATGTATATATGCTGTGTATTATAAGGATACACAGTACTTGGGTGTATGTGAGACTGAGAAGAGAAGAGAGTGTATATACTGCCTTTACATGCAAGATCATTTGCCTTTCCTTATGCTCTTGCATGCCTTCAATGATGCATTTATCCCGCAGGCTTGGTTGAGTACTTTCAGGGATTTACTTCAGTGCCTGCACTATATAACATCTCTCATTTCACATTCTCGTCTCTTGCTCCCTATTGACTCTCCCTCTTTCACTGAAATCCTCATGAAATTCCCCAATTGAAGTAATGAAACATGATGGAAATCTATTATGTACTACATCATGTACACGGTTTCCATTCCATAACCAATTAATTAAGTTTCTTACCATGTCCTCACTCCAAGATCTTCAGGTATGACACTGCCAGCTCCGTACTATCAGCCGGAGGAAGACGATGAGCGCCCCTTCATCTGCTCCCTGGCGTCTGATAATGGCATCATGTCATGTACTGATGTGCCGGCGAGGCGCGAAGGAGGGCGCACATGCTGCCTGGACAAGGAGGACGCGCTCCACAGACAGGCTCTGGGCCTGAGTCCGGAGCCACTGGCTAACGGGAGTGGTGCTGGTGAAGCAATGGGTCTGTGCATCAACTGGAACCAGTATTACACCCGCTGCCACACAGGGAACAGTAACCCCCACAAAGGTGCCATCAACTTTGACAACATTGTCTACGCCTGGATTGTAATTTTTCAGGTATGATCCTTTTGAGTGTAAAGGGTTTCTATTCCTTTAATATGATAAATCTAAATAACTATTTATTTCTAGGTGCATTTCAAGGTTTTTTTTATTAAAACTGCAGATATATTTGTATTTGTTAATTTGTTTTAAAGGCTGATGCTATTTTGAACTCTTCAAATCCAATCCTTATTCTTAAAGTAATTCATTTTATTTTAATAATGAACTTATCAAAATCTGTTTGTTTTTTTTACTCTTAATTTTTTGTTATTTAATTTTTAGTTGTGTTATATTTACAAGGCAGAATGAATTCAGAACAGTGCATTGGATTTAAGCATCTTATAGAAACCGTGCTGCTCTAGAGGGTAAATATTTTGTAAAGTAAAGCTGTTGTTGTTAACTTGTAAATGTTAAATCATAGTCCAATCTCTCCTCCTAGGTGATCACACTGGAAGGCTGGGTAGAGATCATGTATTATGTTATGGATGCCCATTCCTTCTACAACTTCATCTACTTCATCTTACTCATCATTGTAAGTAACATTTATGACTACATTTATTGAATTATTACTCCTCTTCATTCCTGCCAGCTGACACATCCAGTGTGCAATGTGTTTTGATGATTGAACAATGAATAACTAAAGAATGAAATGTAACTATAGTTACACACTCTGTAGATAAGATAAAAAATCCTTCATAACATTTCTAATATATGTGGACATCAGGGGTCTCCTGCTGTCAATAGATTGAATGAGGATATTTCCTGAGTGGCAAATTGAAGTGTTAATACACTTGTGAAAATCGATGGTAGCATAAAGGACTGTCCACAATCAATATCTGCAGGAGGGAGGGAAAGAGGTGGATGTTACGTAAATTTATCTTGGTGGTGAGGAAGAGAGAGGGGAGAGAAGAGGAGCAAAGACAGCTGAACAAGACCAGAAAATGTATTTTCAAAAGGAACAAGTACTGTATGCACACTGTGTGCAAGAGCTAGGTCAGCTTTTTGCATGCACTGCCAGATGGCGGCACAATGGATGTTGTTTGATTCCACATTCATGTGCCATTGACTGTCTATAAAACGGCATTCAGTCACTCTGTGTAGCAGCAGACGTGCAACAACAGCGGTCCCAGATGTTGCACTTTCCAACCGGCAGGTGAACACAATAAAATACAGACATACAGCCTTTTGTAGCTTGAAAATGAAGTCAAGAAAATAGAGGAGATGATAGGAGGTGAGAGAGGAGAACTGCAAAATTATGGTAAAGAAAAACAAGTATGAGTAAATGAATGAATTCAAGGTGAGTAAAGAAGATAAAAATGAACAAAACAAATACTAATCAGTCACAATCACACTCACTTCTGCACTTGACAATGTTCTATGCACTACACCATAATGAGAGGGGACATAACTGAGGAGTGCAAGACGTGCCTTAAAAAACATTTTTTTCTTCTACACACCTCCATACTCACAACACTGGCTGTACATTTAATCCCATTTTTGGCAGATTAGACCTGAGGTTGGCTTTGTGTAGTGTTAGCACCTTTTGGAAGATAGTTGACATTGTGTCACATTACTGTGTAATCACTATTTCCCTGGTTTATGCTGCTCCACTGATTACAGTCTCATGCCATATATATTGTATTATTCTACTTCCAATACAACTCAACAAGGTGGTTCTAAGGACTGACCGAACAAAACAAGCTAATTTGCTTTCAAGTTCAATACACAGAGCTCAGTGGCTTGCACAACACCTAACAACTAGACAAACACATTGCTCCCTTCGTGGTACATGATTGATTGGCAACTTGTGAGTGAGTGAGAGGTCCTAAGGGATGCCTCAGAAGTGCTGTTCACACTACAAGAAGTTTTCAGTCAGGCACTTCCATGGGCCCCGAAGGTACTGTTCACACGGTCAGGGTCACCTTGACTCTCTCATTCTTTCCTTTTGTAGTCCTTTCTCTTTTTCTCTTTTACTTGTCTGAGTTTTTCTGTGTGTGTGTGTGTGTGTGTGTGTGTGTGTGTGTGTGTGTGTGTGTGTGTGTGTGTGTGCGTGTGCGTTCTTTAAAGCTTGTTAGAGTCTCACCTCTATCTGCTTGATACTTGATGTACTGTCAAGTGTGTAACCTAAGTGTCTATATTGGTGTCACATTGAAGAGTATGAGTAAATGGATTAAAGTGTCTTAGAACCAAGTGCTACCAAGGGGACAATTATTAGGGAAGTGTGTGTGTGTGTGTGTTTCACAGAAAGAGAGAAATATGTATACACATAAATATATGTGACAGCTGCTGCATGGAGACACATAGACACATGCAATCAGTTGTAAGCTAAGCCTGCCATCTTAATTTGTGTGTCTGAGTGTGTGATCACACATACTTTTGTGTGTGTGTGCGTGCATGCGTGCGTGTGCATGCATAATGCAATGATCATCTGAATGCATGATATTAGGCTGCCGTCCCTGATTATGCGAAAAGCTGTCTACTGATCAGAATCACAGAATAGACACACACACACACACACACACACACACTCACACACAGATGCAAGCCTGGAGGGAAATCAAAGCCTCACACACCTGCAGACCTGCTTTGACCCGCAGGCCACAGATGGGCATCTCTCCTCCCTCTCCCCACACACACACACACACACACACACACACACACACCCCTCTCCCATGTATGTTTCCTCTTTCTATCTGTGTGAATATCTCTGGTCTCTTCTTTTTCATTCCTCCCAGCTTCTTCTCTCTCCTTCACCTTGCCCTGCATCGTTAATCACAGTGGAATGGGTGAAAGTCTATAGGTGGAAGCTTGGATTTTTACATTTTTGGATGTTTCATGTGTGTTATGTGGAGAATTCCTGCTCTTAATGTTTTTGTGTTATCGGTGTGTATGGCTGTCTGTGTGTGCGTCTGTCTGTCTGAGAGCTTTGTCCAAGGAGAAAGAGGGATACATGTTCAGATTTGTAATGAACAAAACCGACAGTGTGCTACAAGCTGCTCTATCCATCCAGCAGTCTGGTTTTTGAGTTGTTCAGCATTAGCCATTATTGATCCGATCATTGTTCCGTAACCAGCTCGGAGTAGTCCAATAAAAGCCATTTCAGCAGTCCTGTAGTGATTCCCATTACTGCCACTAAAAGGGTCAGCCAACACGTTCCATTCACAATGCACTCCACCCCCCACAACCCCTCCTCTGAACCCTCACTTTGGCTCATGATAAGAAAATGTAAGCTGTTTTAAAAAAAAAAAAAAAAAAAAAAAGGAATAAAAACAGATGAACTCATTGTTAAGGAAATGTACAATGTGACTGTGCACTGTACATAATGAGCGCATGGGCATGAGAAAAGTAAAGGAGGATATTGAGTTGGAGAGGGGATGGAAGAGATAGTTATGTCAGGTCAGAGTCAGAGCCAGAGTTGAGAAGAAGAGAAAAAGAAAGATAGCCAGATGCTGAACTGTGCTTTGGGCATATGTTGGCTCTTTCTGTCTGCTCCAATCAGCCTTGGTTTGGTGGGAAGCCAGCACTCAGAGACCTTTTACCATGTGTGCTAACATTTCTACAGGGGGATTGGCACATGTTATTAGGTTCTGCAAGTGTGTGAGCTTGATGAAAAACAAGTCTGTATATACTGTGGAACATCGCACTTCTTCACATATTTCATGTTTCTTAAATGAACAACATCTGCTTCAGCCGTAGAGCGATTATTATAAGACACTGCACTGCTGTTTATTGTTTTATTTAGGGTTGCTTCTCGGTTATGTTAATCTTGATTTCCTAACTCATAATCCTTTTTCTTTTCCACAGAATAGTTTATTCTTTGGGCAAAGTACATGCAAGATTAGTTCATGTTCCCTGCAGTAATTTCCCATTAGTTGCACTGGGTTTATCTGACATCATGTACTGTACATCTTAACTCACCCACCAAGTTTTCTTCTTTTTTTTATCCTTTCAGAGTCTAACTTTCTGTTTGTTGTCCCACATCTATCCAGATTGGTTCATTCTTCATGATCAACCTGTGCCTGGTAGTTATCGCCACCCAGTTCTCCGAGACCAAACAGCGGGAACACCAGCTGATGCAGGAGCAAAGGGCGCAGTGCCTGTCCTCCTCAACCCTGGCCAGCATGGCTGAGCCGGGAGATTGCTATGAGGAGATCTTCCAGCTGGTCTGCCATGTCCTCCGCAAAGCTAAGAGGAGATCGGCAGCTCTCTACTACACGCTGAGGGGCAAGCCCCCGCCACCTGGTGGAGGCAGGGGTAACAGGCGCGCTGGAGGGAATGTGAACGGAGAGCGGCATCATTCGAGACACCCAAGATGTGAGTAAGAGGGCCTCAGAAAATGACATCTGAATATTTCTTATTTATGTAATATTTGACATTGACCTTCAGACAAAATGTGGACTTCTGAAACAATAAGAGTTGAATATGGTTTAGCCGCTTGAAAAAATATGATGACCACTTGAATCCTGGATGGTGAGTTAAATGAGTTACAATCTGGACTACAAATATGGCTGCATTTTGACACATGTTTATTTCTGGTGAGGTCAATCTCATAATGTCCAAAAAATACAGTATATTTTGTGTATCTTCTTATTCTTTTTCTCTATGTATACTTTTCAAAATAAATGTATGCAACTTTTGCAACAATTGCAATTGCAAACCTATTCTGTATATTCTGATTGCAAAAAAAATTTTATATCTGAAATTGAAGTGCATCCTTAGTCTCATATTCTTTTTACTCCTGTGTCTGGACCTCTAGCATCCCATTGTCCGCATCAAAACAAGCAAGACCACGGCTCTCAGCCACTAGCCAACTCCATCAGTCTGTCTGTCCCTCAAAATCCCGAGGACTGCCCTATATGTAAACTGTCACTGAAAGAGGGGGCAAGAGCTGTGGGAGATTCTGCCAACGAGGAGGAAGATGAGGAGGATGCTGTGAAAGAAACGGGCAAGGAGGAGAACCATTTAGAGGAGAGAAGAGATGGGGAGAGGAAGAGGAAGAGGTCATGCTTCGGACAATGTAGGGACATTTGGAACGACATGAGGAGGAAACTTTGGGGAATTGTGGAGAGCAAGTACTTCAGCAGGGGCATTATGATCGCTATTCTCATCAACACCATCAGTATGGGCATCGAGCATCACAACCAGGTAAGAAGATTTGATCAGTGCTGTCACACAAACATTGTTACTAACTGTTTGCGCAGTGACAATTTTTTTTTTTGAAAATATGTTTGATCAAATTTGAGTCTGCTTCTTTTTGCTGTCTATTTGCCGTTGTTGCTGTGGGCTGCTAACTCAACACATATTCCATGTGTGTCATATTAAAAGCACACACCAGTGATTCAGACACCATAATCTTCTTGCTTTTATTGTGAAATTGCTGCAGTATTGCATTTTCTTTGACATCAGGCTAAGTGTTCAGTTTTTTAACCACTTATAATATATCATGTATAACATGTATATATAATTATAGTGAATATTTTGGAAATTGGTCATCACTGTTAGAATATACATTGCCTAGACTGACATACTACAGTGTCACTGGAGTGTGCTGGCATAATCATTTCTCGCTCCCCTCTCACTCCCACAAATCACCACAGCCTCAGCAGATAAACCACTATCACTGCTGATGAAGCATTGCTGCTAGAAATATTATAATAGCAGATGACGTTCAGAAGGATGAGTGTGGGAGTGGAGCATCACTGCCATGCAGTTTCCTGACAGAGGTGTAAACATTTAGCCTAGCGGTAGACAAAACCGAGTTGGCTTTTAACATTGGCCAGGCTCCTCAGAGGCAGACAAGGCAGGTGTCTGAGAGTGGGAGAAGCCTGCCAAGAGTACACACACACGCACACATGCAAACAAACGCAAATGTGTTGAAGCAAACACACACACACACATACACACGCACACACAAACAAATACCTTTTTTTAAATTTTGCGCATGCACCAACAAGAACACATGCAGGCACATACACTCACAAGCTGTTACATAAAACAGCTTTTTCTTTTTCCTTCATTTCTCTCTCTCTCAACTCGTGTCATTCTGTTTTCTCTCCTCGCTTTCTCCCCCACT
Organism: Seriola aureovittata; assembly: GCF_021018895.1. Classification (NCBI taxonomy): domain Eukaryota; kingdom Metazoa; phylum Chordata; class Actinopteri; order Carangiformes; family Carangidae; genus Seriola; species Seriola aureovittata. The sequence goes on along the minus strand of NC_079380.1, from coordinate 16,258,375 downwards.
CTCTCCCTTGCTAATTTTACTTCCACTTCTCTCCCCTTATTTTCTCCATAAATCCCACTGTGCACCTATCCTTTGCATGTTCCCCCACTTGTTCCTTTGTTCCTTGCTGTCTTCCTTCCTTCCATCCTTCCCGCCTTACCCCAAGTGTCTCATCTACTCTCTGACTCGGTTTTACCTCCCTCAGTTTCACCCGCCATCTCCCCACTTTTCTCTCTCTCTCTCTCCCTCCCTCTCTCTGTGTCTCTCTCTCTTTCTCTCTCTCTTATCCACCCACTCACTCTTTGACAGTGTACAGAGTAGCTGCTTTCTCTCATCTCCAAAGACTCTAAAAATAAACGAGGGTTGGGGGGGTGGGGGGTGCTGGGGGGACGAGTGAGAGGGGTAGAGCGAGGCAGACGCCGGTTACACAGCAGTTTTCAGCTCAATTCCCTGTGTGATTCTGTGCAAGAGTGAGTGTGTGCGTTTCAAAGTGGGCGTGTATTCAGAAACACACGTACACATTTGCATGCACAAACTCGCAGAGGCTTTGTCTGTCTGTCTTTTGAGTCTTTCTCCCTCCGCAATTTCCACAGGCTGGCACACAGGCAGTGGTAAAAGTGTGTGTCTCTGTTCTGCAGTAGAAAAGTCTTACCCCATGCAATTTTATTCTAAAACAGGAACTCTGAAGCTGATGCACTCCCTTTAAACTGACTAACCAAAAAGTTGCCTTATTTGCACCACATCGTACTTAAGGAAAATGTTCATATCAAAAATCGCATTTTGTTCTATAAAGGTATGACCTTGCAATTTATGATTGTGACCTTTGATGATGGATTATTACTCATCAATTCGTCAAATGATGTGGCACACTAGTAAGTTTAAAGACAAACTTCCTATTTGTATTCATGGTATGTGTGTTCGTGTCTGGATATTTTTGTGAGGGGGAAAAAGAAATTGGCACATTGGAATTCAGGCTTGGAAGTTGTAGCTCTTTCATTCATATTCAAGCAACATTCACAGGCTGACTGAGGCCACGTTTCGAGAGAGAAACAGGGAGAGGACACATTTGCGGGGCTGGATAAAATATGAAATACTGTACAGGAGGTGGAAGTAACATGGGAGAACACGGGAAAAAGAATATGAGGGGAAACATGGTTAGGGACTGAAAGGTAATGGAGCAAGAAGACAGAGCAGTGAGGAGGGAGGAAGCAAGGAGAGGGTGGAATGATGGTATTTTGTCTGAGTTAAACTGTGATGTCAAGGGATGTGATGGTTCTGTCAATAGCAATAAATCTCATATCCTGTGTTTGTACTTTGGACCAGTGAGGGAGACATAGGTCAAGGTTAGAGCTAACTGCGAAGGGATAAATTTGCTTGTGTCTGTCCATCTGTCCACATCTATCCCTTCATTCTGTATTTTCTACTGCAACTCATCTTCAGTAGTTATATTAGCATCTCTTTCAATTTTTGTTTCATGACATTAACATTTTTAGAGGTAAATTGTCTCATCTAAACCAATCAGTAGTCCAATGATCAGTCTAGTTTCCAGATACTGAGTGCAAATGAGTCTCAGCAGACTGAAAACATTGTAGTTAAAACTGAGCTCATGAGACTTAGGCTGGTTTTGTGAGCTTATTTCCTTTGTTCCCATCCCTTTTATCATTCTTAACTCTTCCTCACCTCTAATCAAGTATTATTCTCTCCACTCTTCTCCTCCTCACTGCTCATGTCATCATGTACTCCCAAACAATCTGCTTTCTCCTCCGTTCCCTCTCCTTCAGCCGGGTTCTTCCTCTCCCGTTCTGCCCTCCTCTGATTGACATGAGGATATTGATTGGGAGGAGATGGGTCTGCCTGATAATGAGACTCCAAAAGAGAAAGAAAGAGGGATGGAGAACTAGGGGGGGTAGTAGATTGGGAGAAAAAGCGGATTAGTGGAAGAGGAGGAGGGCTTGAGACTGTGTTTTTCTCTGACATGGTTTGCTAACTTTGGCAGGGCTAGCTGGCTATTTCTCTGCTGGCTTTGAAACTGAAATTCACAGGGGGTATCAGAGAAAGCATCTGATCTATATTGTGCATAACACACACACACACACACACACACACACACACACACACACACACACACATACACACACATACACACACACCCACACACACACTCACCAAAACACTGTATACTTGCATGAAGTGAGTCTGCTTGTGCACACGCACATACAAATGGAAATAAACCCAGGATTGACTGGAGCATGAGTGTGGATTTATTATGTGTGTGGTTCGTATATGTACATGTGTTCCTGCCAGTTCCAGATAACATGCTCTCCTATTCAGCCACTGTTTGACACCATGTGCTACACAGACACTACACACCGTTTCCTTTCACATTTTGTTGTTCATATTTGCCGATGTGGGTTTTTTTTCTTATAGTTTCACTTAAACAGCTATGATTAAAACCAAAACCAAAAAACAACAATTTGTTCCCGTGCTTCTCAGGCTCTTCCCTTTCTCTCTGTCTGTTGCCTATCTAAGCTAAGGCGTGTGTTTTAATTTTATTTGCCAGGTGAGGGAGATGTCTCTCTTCAAGTGACTGACAGTTTGATTGACAGTGTTTTCTACACAGGCGGAGGAAAGTGATCCGTACACGGTTGTTTTCTTTGCAGTGCAGTGCAGCATCTTTTGTTGCGGTAGCTGTGATTGCAAAGCTGCGGTTTAATATCAACTATGTTTTTATCTCTTTGTCTGCACTTGCCTCTCTCTGTCTATCACTTGCTCTTTTTTTAACCTCTCTTATCTTTTACCCACCATTCTTTGTGCCACTCTGTCTTCACCCATTTCCACATCTTACTTGCTCTTCTAATTTTTCTTTTTCTGTTTCTATGACCTCCTCCACTCCTTACCCCCTCCACACAGCCTGAAGAGCTGACCAACGTCCTGGAGATCTGCAACATTGTCTTCACCAGCATGTTCACACTGGAGATGATTCTCAAGCTGACTGCTTTTGGCTTCTTCGAGTACCTGAGGAACCCCTATAACATCTTTGATGGCATCATCGTCATCATTAGGTCTGTAATCTACAATCTACTCCTAATAGTTCAGTTAGGCTGTCGTTTAGTGTAATAACATTTCATAAATGAGAAATGATATTTACATATTGAAGGTTTTGTCCTTAAAATGTTAGAAAAGAGTGAAAAATCCACATTATAATTTAAGGTGAGGTCTTTAAACATCAGTTGTGTCGAATTAACAGTCAAAAACCCAAAGTTATTTAGTTAACTTTTTTATAAAACAGAAAAATGTAAAAAAAAAAAAAAAAAAAAAAAATTGCTTTATCTGAATGGTTACATTAATTTTTTGTTGATCAACTAATTAACTCATCCTTTTAGCTCTATTAAAAGTACGCATATCCCAAAAACCAAATTGAGAGCCTGACATATGCAGCCTCAAATCGCTCCACTGTTTGCTACAAAACATTACATGTGTTGTGATGAATGAATGTTTAAATAATTTGCATCTAGAGTTTCTGCCAGTGTATTCTAAGCACGGTGGTCTGCAGGGACTAAGTTGTATGTATAATTTTTAGTATGTATGGTCACAGACTTAGAATTTCTGTATCTTGAAAATGTGTAGTTGTGTTGTTTGGTATAAAAAACTGCCTTGTTCTCTTATCTAATCGTCTATTATCTGGTGGTTCTCTCCTTTCTGTTGATTTCTATTTATTTTTCAAATCTTACTCTCCCCTCATTCATTGATTATGATGATGTATGTTTTTCTCTACATTTCCTTTAAATTTGTCCACATCCTCCAATTTCTCTTTTTCTCTCTATTTCGCACTGTTATGCACACATGTACACATCCATTCGACACACACCCCAGTGTGTGTGAGATAATCGGCCAGGCAGACGGCGGTCTGTCGGTGCTGAGGACCTTCAGGCTGCTGAGGGTCATTAAACTGGTGAGGTTCATGCCTGCGCTGAGGCGGCAGCTGGTGGTGCTGATGAAGACGATGGACAACGTGGCCACTTTCTGCATGCTGCTCATGCTCTTCATCTTCATCTTCAGGTAACACGGGGCTTGCATTTATGTGTAATACAGCTCAGAGAAAAGAAATAAACAAAAACGGAGAGGGGAGGAAAATATAATTAAGAATGTGTAGAGGCAGAGAAGAGAGTTTGTATGTAAACTGTATACATGCACTGTGCAGTACTGTGCCTGAGCCTAAGACGGGTTGTTTTGTCCAACCCATGATAGAATATCAGCAGATTAAGACAAAATATAATAGTTGAGCGTGGTGCAGGCAGCCATAGCCGAAAGCCTGAACACAGTGTGTACAAAATAATAGGATTATCTTCCAATTATTATAATCTCCCCCATTTTTGCCCAAACTGTGGCATCAGTGATTTTCTCTTTGACCTGCTTCCTTCTCCAGTGTTACATCTACCATGAAGGTTATGAGTACCTTAACTCGGTTGTTGGTCAGCAGTGTATGTGGCTGCACCAACATTTGAAATTCCATTAAATAAGTAAGATAAGCATTGAGCCAAAGAACAGCGATAACAATAAGCCATAACTATTAAGCCGACAGAAACAGATTTTAAATTTATCACATATTAATCAAATGCATGGTTTAATTTAAAACTGACATGAATGTCTTTACTTTTGACTGTAAAAATTGTTGCTAGTACACCATTAGCAATGCTTTTCCTTCACATGAATTCAGTCAACAATCATTCCACTAGGCTGACTGTAAAATCTAAGTAATGGAGAGGTTGAGTTGTCCTAATATTTTTAAAAATTATCCTCTAAATTACATGTAACAATTAAAGATGAAATGCAGCATTTACATTGTACCTAAATGAATATTGCGATGCGGATGCTGAAGACTGTAATTTACAGAAACATAATCATTCAGCCTAATTGCTCCTCTTGTTAACATCCCCCAGGACACACACACACACACACACACACACACACACACACACACATACACACACATACTGCTGCTCTGTTTTCCTACTAAATTCACCTCTAAAGATGGTATTAAGAGAATTATTGTTATTTGAATAATTTATCCTAATTGTTCCAAGTGCAATCATTTTTACACGATAGATGAGTTCTACAGCAGCGTAATGTTATTAGCTTAGTCCTGCTTTGTGTGTGCATGTGTGTTTGTGACCCCGTATGTGTGTGTGTACATGTGTACCTGCCAACCCTTGCAGCACAGCAATAAAAAACAAGTGTGGCATGACAGATGGCATCAGAGATTTTAGCCAGCTAATGCTATCCTGAGCCAGTGGCATTTGGTTTATATATGTAGCCAGTGTAGCTCTTAGGGAGCAGTTAATGTACAACACCACTCAGCTATGACTTTAACTCTTAAAACCTCTCCATAATTGCTCTAGAGAAAAGATCGATGAATGAGAATATGAATGAGACTGATTGTGTTACACTGTCTTGTGACAACTGCAAAGAGACGAGAAAAAGAGAGGAAGACAATCAAAGAAAAAAGCTTTGAAATGAAACAGGGATAGAAGGTTGTAATGTTTAAATGTTTTTGTATATGTGTGTGTATGTTTTAGGTTCATGGTCTTGAACGTAGTTGTGTATGCGTTGTGTATTTGCTGTCAAATTATGACAGCAAATTCTTGAAACCAGCTCACTGTGTATGCAGTGCTATTCTTCTCTCTTTCACTCTGTATTTTTCTTTTGATCCTATCTCTACACTGCTTTAATAATAATACTGTTTTATTTCAATTTTGAGCACATTCTCTGTGAATCTTCACACAGAGCCCATGACATACTTAAAAAAAATAGAGTCTTTTCAGTGCATAGTTCAACCACATAAATGCACTTGTTCTGTTTCTATGAGAGCATACGTGGCCATTTTTTTGTGTTGCAGTATCTTGGGGATGCATATATTTGGTTGTAAGTTCAGTCTGAAGACAGAGGCAGGAGACACAGTGCCCGACAGAAAGAACTTTGACTCCCTGCTCTGGGCCATCGTTACTGTCTTTCAGGTACAAATACTTTAAACACACACACACACACACACACACACACAACACACACACACACACACACACACACACTTTCAACACTTTCAACCTAAACAGATGTGCCTGTGAATCTGCAAATTTTTCAAACCTGTATCCACATTTGTCTGTGTGTATACCATATGTGTGTTCCTGCTCCGCTCTATTTGCTGTAGATTCTGACTCAGGAGGACTGGAACATGGTGCTGTACAATGGCATGGCCTCCACATCGCCCTGTGCTGCTCTCTATTTTGTGGCTCTTATGACATTTGGAAACTATGTGCTCTTCAATTTACTGGTTGCCATCTTGGTCGAGGGTTTCCAAGCTGAGGTGAGACATGGGTAACAATCTTGGTTGAGGGCATTGGACAGTATACACTTTACAAAAAGCAAATCAACAAGAGGAGAGGACAAATATTTGGAAGTTTCTATTTAAATTAGCTTGTGATTGTATTTCCTACACATTTTACTCTGTCTCCCACTCTCTGCTTCTTCACCTCCTCTAATGCCTTGCCACGCCTACCCTATCCTTCTCTGCCTCTCTCTCTATCTCTCTCTCTCTCCCCCATTAATTTTCTTTCGCTGTGCCTGATACAGGGTGATGCAAACCGCTCTTACTCAGATGATGACAGGTCTTCCTGTAATTTCGAGGAGAATGATAAACAGAAAGACTCTCTGCATCTTTCAGGTATTAAATGCCATCAAGAGCTTTACAGCGTTTTTTGTTTAATATAGATTGGTTTTCCTCTCACTTCTGAAATTATGTGACCATTTCACCCCTAGAAGTTTTATCCTGTAGTTGTCATCAGCCCACACCATGACCTTAGTAAATACTTAGATTGGCTAAAGTGGCACCGTGTAACCAATTTTATGACCTTTCAGCGCTACAGAAAGTTATCAGCTGTTTCGTTGTACCTCGGGCATCAAACGTGTCGCCTGTTGTCTGATTTCCATAACAAACATTGCTTAGCATCGGTCTGAAATGGAAGCTGAGCAAACTTTAAATAATGCATGTCTGATGCCACTTCTCCATCCACAACTCTCCCCTCTTCTCCCTGTAGGCATAACAAACGTGAACTCATCAGGAACCAGCCAAAGCATCATGCAGTATAGAGTAGCATTTAGAAGCATATTAGGGAGGACTCTGATCATGTCTGACCACAGCTCTCCTGAGTCCAAATTTACCTTTTTATTTGAATCAAACACAATAGAAATGTTAATATTCCTTCAGACCTATTCCACCAAAATATATGTATGAGAATGGACAGCTCCTTTCTGGCTCCTGGAAAGCAATTCAGTGTAAATCAAACCTTCCCCTATCTGAGCTGGCCGTAACATTGTTTCAGGACATTTATGGTGTACTCTGATAGAAAATTCTGTTCTTTGTAACATTAACAGAGAATAAGCAAACAAAGGGATTGAAAGTCTTGCTTAATGCTCTTTCTTTCATTGCCACAGTTTTTTACCACTCATCGATATGAATTTCTTTCTTCCCTTTATCATTCCTTTCATATATCTACTTCTTTCCATTCCCTCTTTCCTGTAGATCCAAAGATCTGTACACTGACCCCAAATGGGCACTTGGACTTGTCCTCGCTGCCTGCTGGTCTGTTTCCAGGAGAGAGGTTAACCTTTGCTCTTGGCTCCAGGAAGAACAGTGTTATTTCTCTTGGCAGGGCCAATCTGGAGCAGAGGGCTTTGGTAAGTGGAAATAACTGTAATAGGAGTGGCTGGAAAATACATAGCTGCTGGGCTGTTTGTTAGTTGTCGGTTGACTGACTGGTCATTGCGCTTTGATGTGACTGAAACTGTGTGAAAGGAATATTATGGGTACTCTCTCTGAAAATCACATTAGGTCATAACTGTATTCATATATACCACAATGGCATTTAATTAGTGGCACATCGAAGGTTTTTCATCGTCTTATTAATTTCAAGGACGATAATATGCAACAGAAAGTTTTTACCTCAACTATTTGTTTAGCTAATTAAATGCTTTGGCAGTTACTTGACTACAAGTTTAAGTATGGGAAGCTTTCACAGAAGCACTTCCACATTTCATGTAATTCGTGTTGTTCATGTTTTATTTATTTTTGTTAGTAAATCAGACGGCCAGAGCAGATCCAGACAGGATATTGGTCAGAATTACAGGAAGAAACTTCTCTCTCTCTCTCTCTCTCTCTCTCTCTCTCTCTCTCTGTCTCTTAGTATCCAGGTCGGGGTTACCACAACTGGGGACGCCCAGTGTCTCCCCAGCCTCAGGCCTTGTGGGCCCGTCGTTCCAGCTGGAACAGCCTGGGAGGCGACCGCCCCTGTTCTTCCTCATCTCCCTCCGCTAGTCCAGCCTTCAACCCCACCTCTGCAAGGCCCTTCTATGGCTACGGCCTGGGTAGTTTGGGAGGGGTGGTTGGAGGAAGCCTTCGTATCCGTGGTCCCCGAGCCTCCTCATCCCCTCACCGGCACCTCCACCATGTCCACCCAGACGAGGAGGAGTCTCTTCTCTCCCCTCCTGCTGTTGCTCCTCCTGTCACCCAGCTCCACCTTCCCCATCCGATGCTCCCAGGTCACTTTGTTCCCAGGAGAGACCGCAGAGCTCTATCACTAGAGCTGCCCCACCTGCTGCAGGTCCCAGGACCTCGACACCCTCCACCACCGCCACATCACCCACTTCCCCCCATGACGCTCCATGCTCACCACAGGAAGAAGAGCTTCTCTGGGGGGGTGGTAATCAGTGGTGGAGGTGGTGGCGGTGGACTCGACAGTCTGGGTGTCTTAGGAGGGGTCCACCAAGACTGTAATGGAAAGACTCCACTGTCTCAGCTTCTCCAGCCTCCTCCTAGACAACATAATGAACAGGCTGGTGGGGCGAACCCTCAGAGCCAACTGATGGCTGACGTCTTCCCTCAAGTTAACGCACGCAGCAAGGACCGGGAGGATCTGGATGATGACATTGAATATGTAGGTTACTATTATGTGTGTGTGGGTGGGAGGGAATTAAACAGTAATAGCATTAGGACAAGCTTGGTGAGTAAGTGAAATAAGGTTATGCAATCATACTACTTTCCTATGATACATAGTCTAGTTCCAGAGATACAGATAAACATAACTAAGACAGTGTGTAACAAAAAAAAGAACAAAGAAACGCAATCTAGCCTTGTGATTCTCAATAACTGAATCATTAGCTTTTGTGTTAAAGTACAAGAGTTTACACATGAAGTAATCTCCTGCTCTCTTGTGTAGTATCTTCAAATACTTTGTATAAAGCCTGCACTCTCTATCACCTGGGCCTCATGGGAGTCCAGTTGTTTTCATTGTAAACAAGTCTGTGTATGAGAGAAACAAGGTTAATTAGAAAGGACTATTTAGACAGCGGGGGAGAGAGCTATACAGATGGTAATGCTGGAAGATGCTCGGAGCTATTACTATAGAAGTGTTTCACTTTCGTAAATAATTCAAATAGGGAGTCTAAACAGGAAGTTTCTCTGTGTGGTTCTGTGTGTCTTTTTGGGTTTACTGCTGGTGTATGGGCTCTGCATGTGCATGCCATGATGTGTGCTGATGTATGTATTTGTTTCAGAGCTTGTGCTTCCGCATCCAGAAGATGTTAGAAGCGTATAGACCCGACTGGTGTGAGACCAGAGAGGATTGGTCTGTCTTCCTATTCTCACCACAGAACAAGTGAGTCACCCTTATCCCCTGCTCTGCTTTTTCATTTTTTTTCCTTCTTTTTTTTAAAATCCTTTTTAATCAAATGTGTTGTATCCAGCGCTTTTAGTGCTGGAGTGATTGACTGCGTCAGAAGTGTGTTGACTCAAAATGTGGGCTGTTTTGTAGCTCAAGTCTCCACAGTCTCTCACACGCACATTATCAGCTGGCCACAGGACATATCCCACCAAAGCAATATCAAGGATGGATGGGAAGATTCTGTTCTCCACCTCATCAATAGGAAGGACAGGTTGCCAAGCTTCCACAGAGAAGGACTGCATTAGAGTATTGATTGCCACCTTGCAAATAACAAAAGGATATTTCCTACCCTGTCCCCTCCTGTTGAACAGAGAAACAGGCCGCGTAGGGTAAATTTTATACCATAGGCTACTCTACTACTGTAGACATGTTGTGTCACAATCTGCAGAGGAAGGGTTATATTAGATACAGTTGAGTATTCAAATAAAAGGCATTTAAATGTCTCCATGTGTGTTCCAAAATAGTTTAGAATAAATTCGATCCCTCTCCCAGTTGATTCATTCTGCTTCTTTTCATCCGTTCCAATAAACACTGCAGCGAAGATATTTAATTGCTTTTTGGCAGTACACAGTGTCACATGCTAAGTTTTGAAATGCATATTCAGTATTTGTATGTCCCATCTCTTTCTGTCTTTCTCCCTCTCTCTCTCTCTCTCTTTCTCTCTCTCTCTCTCTCTCTCTTTCTGTTTGTTTCTCTCTCATCTCTCTCTTCTGTTTTCCCAGCAGAGCACTGTACTCAGGAGTCTAGTGCTTCTGAGAGTGTTGTTAATGTAATTTGTTTTGAATTAGGAGTGATGTAAACAGGGGCTGAATGAGGCTATTTACTCACCAAGATACGAGGGAGCTCCTGTGCACTGTCAGGGAACTTGGCTCCTGTTCTGATTGGATGGAAGACTGTTTTAAATTGTGTTTGGACAGAGTGTGGCCTCACGTCTCTCCTCTTGTTCCAGGTTCAGACAGATGTGCCAGTCCATCATAGCTCATAAGCTGTTTGACTATGTGGTGCTGGCCTTCATCTTCTCCAACTGCATCACAGTAGCTCTGGAGAGGCCCAAGATATTACAGGGCAGCTTGGTAAATCCATTTGAAGTGTTCGCGCGTGTGTGTGTGTGCATGTGTGTTAGTGTGTGCGTTAGAAGCTACAGCTCCTCTCTGTAGTTTATGTGTGGTAGCTTTTTGTATTCTTTGAGGATAAATTCAGTTTTATTATCTAAAAGGTGCAGTAAGTAAGCTTTTACTGCCTCTAATTGCCCCATCTCCTCTTTCTGACTGTCAACCCTCTCTCTCCTCTCCTCCTGTTTGTCTGTCTAGGAAAGAGTCTTTCTAACCATCTCCAACTACATCTTTACTGCCATCTTTGTGGGAGAGATGACACTCAAGGTAACATTTTACAACCTGTCTCTCTATTACTGCCAATGAGTCCTGAGTGTAGTGTGTGGCTGTACTACACAGAGGCATCTTTTTTTTCTTTTTTCTTTTTTTGTCTGTCTGTCTCCTCTTGTGTCTTCCTGTTTGTCTCTCTCACTGAATTGACTGTGCCTCAGTGGTCCCACAGCTCGACCCCCTCCCATTCCTTCTTTCATGGCAGTTCCCATTTTCCTTTGGAGAATAGAGCAATTAAGCAATGTCATTAATTAGTGGCTAGTCCTCTCTTATGGATGCGGTCTATCTGCAGCACTCCCCCACACCGCTCCACTGTTGACTGCTTCTTTTTTAAGTCTGCGTTTCCACTTCCTTAGGGTCCCTCTTTTCTCATCAGTCCTTTTTCAGACTCTCGGTCTGTCTTGTTTCTCGATCCTTCCTTTATTTTATTTGCTCTCCCTCTCTCCCTCTGCCACTGTCTCTGTATGCTCTGCGAAAGGCTCTGGCACAAGTGGGCCATCAATTATGCACTCCCACAATCAATTATTAACCAATCTCAGCCCGTCAATGAGCCACAGACTTGTCAGCCCTCTGGCCGCGCCGTACATGTCTCCCTCCATGTCTCTGTCTGTCTGAGCCTTGTGTGTCTGCATAATTTGTGTCAGTGTGTGCTTGATTGTGTAGCATTAATCTCTCCATAGGACTCCACCATGAGGTTTGATGCTGTGTACAAGAAGTAGCCAAATAAAAAAGCACAGCACAAGCGGGGCTGAAGAATGGGTCAGCATGTCTCACAACTATTCGGAGAGTTATTTCATGAGGCAGCTTCAAGCACAATGTAGCACTCCCCAAAACACATTCACTAGCTCTAATGATTGTAGTTGTATGCAATAAGCAGTGCTGTTTCCCATTCTATAGAAGTAGATTACACTTATGTATATAATTAGAATAATCAGAATTGTGAACTGAGAGCACACTTGCAAGTGTTGTACATTCAGTTTACATTTTGGCATTTAGACCTAAGATGTTTTCCATGGACTGATCTGTCAACCATCTTGATATGTTTGCACGCTAACCCCCACACTTCCTCTGAAGATTTACCGGACACTTGGCAAACACCTTCAAATGTCAGTGGCAGATTTTTTATTTTTATTTGCAGGCGCAGTGCTCCCACTGCTGCTTAGCCAAACACTGAATCCAGCTTTGTGCATGTGTAATACAATGCCTGCACAACATCCATCTCTCAGCGCTGAAGTCGCAGAAGAATAAAGTACCATCATATGTAAAATGGTTCCACAATAATCTTTTTACAAGCTAAAGACACAGGCATCAGGGCATTATTACTGTACCCCTGCGTATCAAACACACTGGTGCCTGCACACTAGTGTGTCAGAGTGTGTCAGTTGCAAGTGTGTGTGTTTGGTCTTTTCTTTTTTTTTCTAATTAGCTGTGTGTGTGTGTACACATACTGTATGTGTGACAGATAAAGTCAACGTCTGCTCTGGGTGCTCTCTAGCCAAAGCAGGTGTTGTCTGAAGAGGTGTGTACATACATCTGAATGTGTGTGTGTGTGTGTGTGTCTGCTTGTTAGGCGCATTGTTGTTTCAGCAGCAAGGTGAGAACATGTTTTTAATGTGTTTGTGTTTGACACTAACGAGACATGTTACACACAGCCTTTTATCCTACACCTGCTTATGATTTTTTTTATCCGTATATCATCTCTCATCTTTTGGTTTCACCTTGTTATCCTTTGTTGCAACACATTTTGTAACACAGAGCTGACTCTGAAACTGACGATATACAAATGTCCTGTAACTAAAAGTGTAGTCCATGTTCTAAGATGTTGCTTCGCCTCTTTTTACACTCATCTTCAGGTGGTTTCCATGGGTCTGTATGTAGGAGAACAGGCTTATCTGCGGAGCAGCTGGAACGTTCTGGATGGCTTCTTGGTTTTCGTGTCTTTGATTGACATTGTTGTGTCAATGGCGGGTGGGGCCAAGATCCTGGGGGTGCTTAGAGTACTCAGGCTGCTCAGAACATTGCGCCCCCTCAGGTATGGACAAAGAACTGTAGTGTTTATCAATCTTAACAGCAGACAGAAATCTTTGCCATCATTAATCAATTATATCCTCTTTAGTTTTCCTTCAGGACATGTTTTTCAATTTGATGTACTTGTTTTTGTTCTCCTCTTCTTCCCCTCCCTTCTCCAGGGTGATTAGCAGAGCTCCTGGTCTGAAGCTGGTGGTGGAGACCCTCATCACTTCTCTCAAACCCATCGGCAACATTGTCCTCATCTGCTGTGCTTTCTTCATCATCTTTGGCATTCTTGGGGTACAGGTAGGAAGCATATTATTTGCACAGAATATACTCTCCCCATTAGTATGATTTTTTTGAACAAATCAGTTTCTCTCCCGTCCTTTCCCTCTTAATATCTTTGAAGCACATCTGCACATGGATTTTTATATTTCTCTCTCTTAAGTAAACTCTCGTTGTCTTCCTACTTCTTTCATCACTGCACAACATTTTCAGCTTGTGGGATCTTTGACCAGCTCATTATTTCACTCGCGCATCCTTTCATCTCGTCGGACGCCTCTGTGAAGGCTTACTTCTCTGTTTTCTTCTAAGTAGTTGGACTGCATCAAAAGCTTTGTTTCTCTGTTCTTCTCCTGACAGCTGTTTAAAGGCAAGTTCTTCTACTGCTTGGGCCCTGATGTCAAAAACATCACCAACAAGTCTGACTGTCTCCAAGCCAACTACAAGTGGGTTCACCATAAGTACAACTTTGACAACCTGGGACAGGTAAGTGTCACTTGTGTGTTATCTGTGTGTGCATGATCTTTCTTATATGAATGTGAAGCATAAAATAATTAATAATTAAAAAAAAAGATTTTTCCCCGTAAAGTAAGCATAAAACTTTTCCTTTCTGTTCTCTACCTTTTGTTGTCCAGGCTCTGATGTCCCTGTTTGTACTCGCCTCCAAGGATGGCTGGGTTAACATCATGTATCACGGCCTGGATGCTGTGGCTGTGGACCAACAGGTACCCACATATAAGCTGTACAACAACAGTGTTTCATAAACAAAAAATCTTCACGATCTAAAATGGAAATCTTACATTTTTACCTCACTAACTCTTTTTCTCCTTCTCTCTCATCTCCGTTTTGTTTCTTACCTTGTTTCACATCTCATTGTTTTATATCAAATCATATCATGAACAAACACACCACTTCAACCCCAGCCGGTGATCAACAACAACCCATGGATGCTGCTGTATTTCATCTCCTTCCTTCTCATCGTCAGCTTCTTCGTCCTCAACATGTTCGTTGGCGTGGTGGTGGAGAACTTCCACAAGTGCCGCCAGCACCAGGAGGTGGAGGAGGCCAAGAGACGAGAGGAGAAGCGTCAGCGGCGCATGGAAAAGAAGAGGAGGAGTAAGAAAGAGGAGTGAGAGGAGGGGGATAGAGTGTTGAAGCAGCCAAAAGATGAGCGAGAAAAAAAGAGGCGCATGAACAGTTTGAGGAGGATGAGACAAGAGTAGAGTGATAGAGGATAGAAAGGAGGAGTGTGGTAAGAAAGAGAGGCAGGAGCTTTATAGAGGAAAAAAAACAAGACAATGATACAAAACACAAAGTGCCTGAAAAATAAGGGTTTGACTATTTCTGTCGACAATATCAGCTTGATCAAAGCTTTTAAATTTTTCATTTTCAAGTTCTCAGTGTGGAGCAGGTCTACTGTGCAAATCTCATCTCCTCCACATGATACAGATGGTTTGTTGTACAACAAGTAGCAACAAGAGCAGGTTGTTTGGAATTCACTATATATTCACTATATATATATATATATATATATAATGTAAGAACTAGTTCTAATAGCATATAGATTTGAACATTTAGTAGTTTATATTATATCACTGCAGAGAACACATTATACTCTCTTTAACTAAAACATTAGACACAAATACAAATTATTTAAAAACTTCATTCTTGTATTTTTCTACCAACAGAAGCCCAGAAGCTGCCCTACTATTCCAGCTATGGCCACATGCGCCTGATGATCCACACACTGTGCACAAACCACTACCTGGACCTCATCATCACTTTCATCATCTGCATCAACGTCATCACCATGTCCCTAGAGCACTACAATCAACCTCATGTAAGAAGGAATGTTTACTGTACCTGTGTGTGCAAAATGTGTGTGCTTTGGGTTTTCAGCGGGCACAGGTGCAGTTGTGTGTCGTAAGGATTGAGAGTTGCGCAGCTTTGCTTTCACTTCCCCTAAAACACCTTCTCCACAAAATATGGACAAGAACAAACATTTTCTACATTTTCCTACAAGCTCACTCTCAGTAGGAAGAACTAAGGCTGGGTGGATTTTATGCAGAATATTAGTGTCTGTCAATTTTTGTAGCTGTTTTCCTGCACTGCATCAATCAGCACCTTAAAAACACACAAGTGATACCACTGACTGGTCCACCACCGTGAAACTGTATCCAGGCTCTGTAGCATGTGTTGTGAGTAGCTGCAGTCCATACAATGAGCTGTGATTGCACTGCTGATTTGACATGGGCTGCTGTCAGACTGGTGTGTGTAGCTATAGAGTACATGTAGCTGTCCATACGTGTGTGATGAACAGAGGTTCAAAAGCCAGATAGCGTTTTTTTTTTGAGGGAGAGAAAAGTGATTATCCTTGAGATAAGATGCCCATCTGACCTTTTAAAATGGAGCAAGCTTTCTCAAACTGGCGGAGCATCAGATAAATATCACAGGTCTTGGCTGTATTTGTCAGCTGTTGGTCCTGACATTTGGCAGCCTCCCACTTGCTAGAAGCTACAGCTCTATTTATGAAAGAAAAATGCTAGCAAAGTAATCTCCAGTCTCCGCAGTAACAGAAAGCTCAACTGGATGTTTAAGACAATTAAAACATGCTTGCCTGTGGAATATTTGAATTCTCAGTGAATACAGTTAAGTTTAAGAATCTGTGTTTGTTAAGGGACGTAATGTATGTGTTTGTGGTGCTGTGAATGGAGGACGCTCTGTTTTTCCTCTGGCATGCTTGATTTACTCTACAAACAGTGGGAACAATTTCTGTTCTACAGTTTCTCCCTGTCGATCTTGCTGATACTCCCTACCCCATCACACACAAACACACACCTTTTTTTTTTACTCTCTCTTTCCAGTCTCTGGATCTTGCCCTGAAGTACTGCAACTATTTCTTCACCTCCACTTTTGTGCTGGAATCAGTACTCAAACTCATCGCCTTTGGTGTTCGCCGCTTCTTCAAAGACAGGTACAGTGTGTACTTATACCTTGTGTGTTGGCAGTGTGATTGTATATGAGAGTGTTTCCTTTTATGTCTGCATATAAATGTATCTGTGAGCTTATTTGTCCCACTTTGTAAACGTATGGATTTTTTCATCTTCTGTCCATAGAGTGGTCCAGTCGACTGTACTGTACCTGAAGGAAAGCGGCATGATAATTGTCAATCATCTTTTTTTATGGCCTCTAACCTGAAAACACAAGCACCCTTTAAATTAGATACAGCAAAATTAGCTTGATATTTTAAAACGGAGATTTAATTTCTCTGAAAATGACAGTATCACTTTATGTTTTTGTCTATTCAGCTAAGTCACTTATCACATATTTGATGTGAAAAAACATTAAAGCGTTTAACATGGCTCTCGGCACATGCTATAATCTCTTGAATTAACATATAATATAAATAGTGCTACAATAAACAGTTATTTAGTTCAAAGTGTAATGGCTGAACAAATCCGCCTTTTGCTTTGATCATTATAAATGGAATAGCGACTAGCAGCTTTAACGTTATAGAGGATTATAAAATATGTTTAAATATATGAGCTGGCTCTGATGTGTTCTGTTATTAAGTTGACTAAACCATACAGTGGTGCAAATACGGATTTCATGACAATTATCACACATCATCACTTCTGTTAGAAAAGAGAGGAATGTCCTGTATTAGTATACAGTTTTTTTATAGTCATTTGTTTCTTTGGCCACCATCAAATCAATCTTTAGTTTCCTTATTCCATCAAGTTTTTCCTCAATGCAAATAAAAACTGTAATACATTTACAAGTAATTCAATTAACTAAATATAACTTTCATTTCCAGTCCAGTTCCGTAATGAGAGTTTTTCATTGTATTAATTTGAGTGAACTAATGACCGTCTAATTGGAAAAGAGTGTTTAACTTCACTACATTATTCTGCTTAACAAAACCTAATTGTCTATTAGTTCTCTGCATGTGATTCTGCACTTTCCATTTCTCCAACCTACTGTAAAGACCTTTGTGTGTGACCTCTGCAGGAAACACACCTCATCACTGGTCTTTTCACTCCCACATTCACTCACTCCACTCAGAGCTCAGATTAATTGTTCTGTCACTCACTTGAATGTGAGCAGTGATGAGACTGATGTCTTATTCTTTTCAGGGACATGTGGTGAGTAATTAAAGGCAGAAACAGATTTAGGAGCTATAATACACTGATGGTAGTTTAATGTCATTGACCTATTTTAGTTAGTGAAAAGAGGGAAGAGAGAGCGGGGGGGTAAGGAGAAACGGTTAGAGCGAGGGAAATAAGGTGAGTGATGGAGACATAGACACACAGGGAAGAGACAGATAATATATAGAAGGGAAAGCTGGAGTGATCGAAGACAAAAAAGGAAGAGGAAAAATTAGTGATGAAATGAGAAAGAGATGGACGGATATAGAGAGAATTTTATCACGCAGTTATCAGCTGGCACTCTGTCTCTTTTTATGTAGTGTCAGAAAAAGCCATGAGCAGGCATTGTGCATAGTGTGATTTAAAATCTGGGGTGACTCTCAGGCCAGCTTTACAACTGGGTCATTGGAGTAGCAGGTAACACACAGACACACTGCCACATGTGCCACCATCAGAACTGCATTTATTGTAAGTTTGCAGATGTGTGTGTGTCTACTGTATATTTGTGCCAAAACGTTCTCAGGCTGACAGCGAGGGAGAAATAACAGTCCAACACATTTAATTCAACCGTTAGTTGTGCAAAGTGCATTTTTACCAGGTGAGCCAGATTGCATCCATGACTTTGATGCATTTAAGTGATTAAGGAACATGATGTCTTACTCAGTGTGCTACCGTCCCCAGTCTTAAACCACAGAGGAAGATGCACCTTCTGTTCCCTGGAACAAAAATATGAAAAAAAGACGTAGACCAACAGTCAGTCAGGCCCTGACAATGGAAGGAAACAGGATCATGTGCGTGTTGATAGTGAGTCACAGACCGTGATTGATACACTGTTGTCATTGTCATTTTAAATTAGAGAGTTTGGCAAGCATTTTGACAAATGAATTGACAGTGCCAAATGTTTACTGCGGGTGCCTTGCTATGTGATCCCAGATCATATGTGCACCTCATTTACCACTTCCCATAAAAACTTGCGCAGTTTCCAGCTCTCCTTGATGATTTCACAAAAGATGTCTATTTGTTGACCATCTTCCAAAACGTCAGCAGATAAATGAGGACTACACGACCTCCCGAAGCAACTGCATGAGGTAATAAAGGATTAACATATCAGGAAATTTGCAAAAGTGGTGTAGTTACATCAGGTAAAAATACTTGCCCATAAGTCAGATGTCACAAGGAGTATGGTGGCGTCAAGCTCTTTGATTTTCCACTATACCTATCTGATTTGGTTATGTCTGTTTCTCATCTGTCCTCAAGCCTTAAAAAGAAATTGTCTGCCAAGCATTTTGCTACACATGATGGATTAATTAAGGGCTTTTGGGGCTGAGGCGCTGTCGCAGGAGGAGGAGAGTAACTTGTTGAGAGGTAACTAATAATTAGCTACATACCTCCTGAGGCTCAGAACTTTTCACACAACCCTTAGTGCATTACTTACAGTTGAAGCCAGAACGTGAACGGCTACAGCTTTGTAAGTGTGACTTCGTCTTTTCATCACTTTGTGTGTATATTTGTTTTTTGTGTGTTTGTGTGTGTGCTGCTATTCCTTTGTGTACTTTGCTCCATCATATGAGTGTGTGTGTATATGTGTGTGTGCTTGTGCTAGGTGGAACCAGCTGGACCTGGCCATTGTGCTTCTGTCAGTGATGGGTATCACCCTGGAGGAGATTGAGATCAGTGCTGCCCTGCCCATCAACCCCACTATCATCAGGATCATGAGAGTACTGAGGATAGCACGAGGTACATTAACTACACCTGTGCGAAATACACACACACACACACACACACACACACACACACACACACACACACACACACTTACAAGTCATGTCCCAACTTCCCTTCATGTACACCCTTTCAGTGACTCACTACTGTGTTTAAATATAACAGCTGGAACGGTAAACCTTTACACGTCAGTTATCTGTAGCATAGCAGCTAATGTCTGAGGTGTTGTTTTTGTGTGTACATGTATGTATGAACGTGTACGCGTGTGTGTGCTACACAGGGTGTAAATTAAGCACTGACCTTTCCGCAGGTTAATGTTTCTCATTTAGTCTGTAATTGAACCTGAGGGATTTCCCCCTAAATGCCCACACTTAAAATCTCTTTCTCTCTCACATACACACACAGTGCTGAAGCTGCTGAAGATGGCGACAGGAATGAGAGCCCTGTTGGATACGGTGGTCCAAGCCCTGCCTCAGGTACGCACACACCCACACACTTACACACACTGTCTTTCCCTCTTTTTTTTCCTCACGGACACACACTCCACACTCCCAGAGAGAGAACCAATCTCAGTCAATAGCCAAGTTGGTATGAGCCCCCCTTCTCTTTCTCCGTTGGCCTGTAGGCAGCTCTAATAGATGACTCATTCATACCACAGACTGGTAGACTGGCGCTCACACGTGCACGCACACATACATACACACGCACACCCGGGCTTTGGCTTGTTTTCACTTTCAGTACCATGGAGAGTACCCAGACTCCCACTGCGACCACAGTGTGCTAGAAACAGCAGGGACTTCTTAAACCAGATTGTAGTTCATTTGGTGGTGAACTGTCCACAGAGGCAGACAGTTTTTACACCGTCCCAGTGTCAAGTCATTCCAGTGCACTCAAAGTTCAGCTCCCTAGAAAATTCCCAGAATGCGTCTCTGCTTGCTGTTCTTACTGACTGGAAGTATTCTCTGCATGCTATAATTTTATATATTAGAAATAAAATAAAAGACAGCAAAAGTTGTTGAAGTTATAATGATGCTGTCTGGTTGATATGTGGTTGATGCTATGTCATTTTTATGTGCTACCTCAGAATCAGTGTCCCATTGTTTATTTATCAATAAACTTTACCCAGAATCCTGTTTTTCACTATATGCTAATGATTTGCTTTTACGATTAGTGTAAACTGCGGTGTCCTCACTACTTTACCTGTGAAAACTTAAAGCAATAGTTTGAAAGTTTTGGAATTATGTTTATGCCACATCAGTACAGCAGCTGGTTAGCTTAGCTTAGAAAATGTGGGGAGGGAGAGGGCTATGACACGTAACCATCCCAATGTACAAAAACCTACTGTATGTAACTGCAATATATACCACACAGACATGAGTGTGGTCTTTTCATTTAACTCCAAGCAAGAAGGTGAATAAGTGTGTTTATCAAAATGTGAAAATATTCCTTTAAAAAAAGGCAGTTTTCTAGACAGACAGGTTTGGTGCAAAGATAGGTGTACAGCATTATTTATGGACATGCTGGTACATAGACACACACACGGTCTGACCCATTGACCATCAAAAGTAAGATGCAGCAAACAAAGGGAAACAGGTGGTGTGGTGAAGGGAGGGCAGGCAGAGGTGAGAGAGAACAGATTCCTTGTCTTTCTTTTCTATTGATCCCCCCTCATTAACACTGAGCCCTTTGCTCTATCCCAAGGGCATCAGGGGAGGTAATTAAAACTGGGGGTAATTAAACAGTTTCAGGAGGTCTCTGACTGTGTGTATGGGTGTGTGCACATATTGAGGTACTGAAAGAGTGAGAACAAAAGTGTTACACCTGGCGAGAGATTTAACCTGCGGCGATATTGCACTCTTATTTCACTGTGAAAATGAAATGGCAAACTGCCAACTTTTCTTCATTACATCACACAGGATATTGAGACGGTATTGACATTTTAACAAAGGCCTTAGAATACAGCTGAACAAGCATACACACTACAAGAAGGCAAGGAGTATGAATAATCCTATCATGACACACAGGGAGAGATGTCTGCTAGAATAATAACTTAAAAGATTAAACATGATGTGGATACTCAACAAGTTTCATAAGCAGTTTATATATCTAATAGGCCATAACAGGACATGGAGATGTAATGAG
Organism: Seriola aureovittata; assembly: GCF_021018895.1. Classification (NCBI taxonomy): domain Eukaryota; kingdom Metazoa; phylum Chordata; class Actinopteri; order Carangiformes; family Carangidae; genus Seriola; species Seriola aureovittata. The sequence goes on along the minus strand of NC_079380.1, from coordinate 16,236,937 downwards.
AGAGCCATATACTTACACTAAACGGATGGGTAAGCTTAATAGATCATTGAAACATTAAGAGAAGTGCATTTTCATGGCTTGTCTTTACAAAAACGCAGTGAGACAAAGTCATTTCACCCACAAGCATTATCCATTATCCTCTTCCCCATAACTGATGCAAGATGGCTGCAGCAAACTGTTCACTAACACTAATAGCTTATATCATGTTGGCACTAAAGACAAGCCAGTTGTTTTATATCTTCTCTGGGAAAGGCTTAGAAACATCCAAAATAGCTGTTGGCATCAGAGCTGCACCTTTTGAAATGATCTGTATTTAGTTTTTAGAAATGAATGTGATTTTGGTGTCTGTCCAAATTTAATCAAATCTTGAATATTAAATTAAATCTTTGAAATAATTAAAGACGACTGAATCTTTGTGCAAAAACTAGATGAAACAAATAATAAAACTCAGGTTTATTTTAAGCTAGTAGAGCGTAAGTTATTGTTTTATAAATTTGCATAGAATACACTATTGAGTCCCTCTCTGTACAACTCCCCCTTCTCAAAAGTGCATTCATCCTTATCCTGGATCCTACATTGACTCAGGCCATTATGAAGCACAGATTGTTAAGCAGTCCAGGTAGGATAGTAGAACTTAGAGACAGACTTGAGTCAAACCCCCAAAACAGTCACATCTTCAACTATTACAGCACTCCATTGTGTGGCAATGACCTCCATTACTTCCAGTCCATAGGGACTCATCAGACTGTCCTTCATGAAATGGGGCATATTTGCCTACATCAAAAGCACATTTTAATATTTTAATAATGTACATTGTGTTGTATTGTATGCAGATATTATGTTCTTTCTTTCACTATCTACTGCAGTTTTCTTGCATTAAGTGTTTAATTGACCTGCTTAACATGAATATAAACTAACCAGGTGAATTATAGTAGTCTATTTATGGAAAAGCCTTTGACAGCCTTAAAATGCAGACATCAGTTTCTACTGATTTCCTCAATAAGACACATAAGCAAAAATTTTTTTTCTTCTTTTTTTTTTTGCTAGGTGTAGAATCTCATTGTAGTTTAATTTAACCTAAATTAAATTACAGTCCCAATTGTTTAATTTGGCTACTAGTTACTGAGAGCTTTCCCTCCAAACTCTCCTATTCACTGTGATTTTTCCTATACAACTAAACATCTTTAACCTTCCGAGAAAGCTGGATTTCTCGAGAATCCATCTTGCCAGACTCTAAGCTTTTTCATGTGTAGCTGAACCACAGTGGTTTAGACCAATCAGCATCCTACAAAGGAGGACCTTCTGGCAGCAACGAGAATCAACTGTAAAAGTAACATGCTAACTAACGTTCAAAGCTCCTCAGGCGGTGGCTTTTTTGTTGTGTTGTGTTTCTTCTCCACTGTTTTCCTACTACGTCATATGATAGACAGATTGTTCATCCAATCACCTGCCAAGTATTTTTTGAAAGCACCAGCTATTTCCAAACAGTTTTCAATGAAGCCTTCCCAGATGGTGCTGTGTAACAAACCATCTGGTGCGTCAGGTTAAGACATCTTTATAGCCCTGCCAATCCCACCTTCAAGTAGACCCAAAAAGCCACAAGTATCTCAGCATTATATCTTTTAATAAACTTTATTTGGCTTGTGTGTAATTTCTTTAAAACTAGTCATAATGTTGATTCATTATTCATATATTGAACTCTACTAAGTATGTTTTCCCTGAAAAACAGGTGAAGTAATCTGAACCTCTCCTTAGAACAAATGGAGTGTATTTATAGTAACTACTTATCAGTGCATATCCTCATTCCCAGTGGAGCAGTGCTGTTAGCAGAGTGTTAAAGACGGTGAATAGGCGACAAGGTTCTGTATCCCTGGAATGGGAATAGATGTTGCCCCCGACTGTTTACCGTGCAATATTATCATCACCATTAAGTTGTTTTAACAGACGGCTGTTGTGGTGGAACCGTGCCAAGTCCCCAAACTTAAAAAATTCACAGCATGGGGTTCTGTTGTATCAGAGTCTCAGAGGGAGCTGTGCCATGGTTTGCAGAACCGAGCAGGGTGATATTGTAGCAGCACACTACAAATAAGTTGGAATCCTGTGTGACCAGTTTCATGCACACACATTACTCGCATTATATTTGTTGTTGATGTGTTCAATAGCAGTGTTAACAGAAAAGAAACCCTAACCCAGTAGGCATGACAGTAACCCACTAAAAAAGGAACAAGTCTGGTGCGTCATATATTGACTTTATAAGCTATTCAGAGCATAAAACCTTGCCACATTGTTGTGCAGGGAGTACTTTGTTGTTTCAGATGCTAGAATGCTGTCAAATGGTTTACGACATATGCATGGTAAGAGGTTTTCCTGTGTGTGTGTGTGTGTGTGTGTGTGTGTGTGTGTGTGTGTGTGTGTGTGTGTGTGTGTGTGTGTGTGTGTTTTGCAGGTGGGTAACCTGGGCCTGCTCTTCATGCTGCTGTTTTTCATCTACGCCGCCTTAGGAGTAGAGCTTTTTGGAGAACTTGGTGAGTGCATGATATCCAGATGTGATACTACATAGGATTATGTCACACAAAAAAAGTTATATAAGATAAGATAAGGTTTTTGATGGGTTTTTTTTGTTTTGTTTTTTTGTTTGTTTTTTTATTATTACAGATTTTTACAGAGAACCAATATATTAACTCCATTATATTTGGTAATTTATGAATATTTATCCAATATAACTATATAAATGACAAAAAAGGAATTCTGTTAAGCCTTAACTCCAGCCTCCTGCAGGCTTTCAAAGGGGAATTGTCCTAAGAAGAATCTCTTCAAAGATCTTTGGTTTTGGACAGATTTTCCTTTGGCATAGGATAGATTACTCTTTGATCTCGAAGCTAATCTTAAAACCCTTCAGACAACTGTGTATTATCTTGCTTGCTGGCATGGAACTAAAAATGCACCATATATGTGGTCATGTACATACACTCTTTCACTAGTTGGATTAATCTTTTCGTCATATATTATGTGGTAATGTGATGAAAGGATTATTCCAACTAATCAAAGAGCGTATTATCAACAGATCATAACTATACTGTGGGTGTGTGTCAAGTTTTGTCCTACTTGTAGGTAAATTAAATTGTGGTGTCAAATTTTTGTGTACTCATTATCATACACCAAATCTTGTGCACATAAAAGCACGAAGACTTGTGTTAACTTTTAATATGAAAATCTCTTTATTTCCTCTCTGAATTCTTTTTCATCAGCTCTCTCTCCTGCAGTCAGACAGCCAATAGGGAATCAACCCACTCTCCAGTATTCTGATACATAAGTACTGTCCCAAAATATCCACATTGAAGTTGGGAGATATCTTCCAAACTGTCACATTTCCCTTGTGCACTGCAGCTGCAGCCAGTGGCAACATCGCTTCCTATTGGAGCTTGGCAGGAGAGCGGATTAGTGGAAAAATCAAGTGTCGCTTTTCTTGAGGCCATTTCGAAGATTATCTTGGGATATAAGCTCAAAGACAAATAGTGTTTGGTCACATTGCTACGTATTTGATAACAGACTGTGTCTACACTGAGTTGGCTTGTTTGGACAATCATCCAAACAGCTTAGCGACACAAATGGCACATGCTTCTGCAGTTTTTGGGAGCAATGACATGTTAAGTGTTGAGTGCTCATATTCACAAGTCTCTTCTTCTTTTCTTATCCCTGCACCCTTTCTGTACCATTTTCTCTCTCTATTATCCTCTCACCTCTTTCTTATCTGTGACCTGATAACTACCTCTCTCGCTCCATCCACTCCCATACTCTCATCCTCAGTTTGCAATGAAGACTACCCATGTGAGGGTATGAGTCGTCACGCAACTTTTGAGAACTTTGGCATGGCCTTCCTTACCTTATTTCAAGTCTCCACGGGCGACAACTGGAATGGCATCATGAAGGTAAAGAGTCACATCCATCTGGATACTCATTCACTAAGATTGAATGCATTTTGAAGGTTTCGCCCTGTTAGAGCTGCTATTTTTGTTTTCCAAAGCATAGTGTGCGTAGCCATCGTCTGGTGTTTATTTTATAGTGCACACAGCACAGATTACAGTTTGTGTTCAAAATGAAATTAAAACATGTCTGAGAGAGAAGAGATAAACTCTTCTTTCTCTTATGCATCTTATCTTTCACTCTAGTGATAGTTGCTGATGTAAAGAAAATGAGCTTGCTCAGCACCAGGAGTACAGATTTCTTTACTGTTGTGCAGGGGAATGACTGTGCCCCATTGCGCAATCACATACACAAAGCACCAATTTCTCCCGAACACACATCTACTACCACCAGCAGCTAACACCACTCCTCCGCACAGCCAGGCTGCGAGGGGAATAGAGATTATGCTGGTGCGTGTCGGGCGTGGACCATTAAACATGCGCTGGTTACAGGCAGTGTGGATGGTAGTGGGCCATGAAGCAAGCCAGCGGGCCACAGATGCTACCCTCCTGAGTAAATCTCTGTCATGTTAGCCGTCAAATTACAACCCGGGCTGTGAGAGAGGTAGACCTGATTTGGTTTAGTATGAAGCAGGTGAGGCAGAGTGGTAATTAGTCATGGAGTGACGATAGGGAAGAGAGGGAATGATGAGGCGGAGGATGATAGGTAAGAGGGTAAGAGGGTGGGGGGGTCAGTAGAGGTTCATAAAGGTAGGTTTATAAAAAGCTATGACCAGTTATTTTGCTTTCTTCTCTTGAAAGGGAAAATTGGATGAAATCGGGGGAGGCAGAGCAGCGCGAGAGAGAGAGGGTGTGTGAGGAAAGTGGAGATTTGGTTGACGAAAGAACAAAAATATGTAAAGAAAAAAATACGATGGAAAGGGAGTGAAGGCAGAAAATGGAGATGTTGTGTGAAGGGGTGCAGTGTGTAAATGTCATGCCAAATTAGATAGAAAAGACCAGCTTCAGCTCAGAGGGCTGAAATTGTTACATGTGGTCACAGCCTGGGTGAGATATGTGTACTTCCTTCAGAAAAACACTTGTCACTTTGGTTCTGCTCTGACTGAACTCCACTGTGAACAAGTTAACCAAAGTGGAAACGCACTGGAATAATGCTCTGGAAGAGAGAAGAAAAAAAAAGCCTCCTGTTGTGTTGCATAGAGGCAAAATAATTGAGTGCATGATGATTATATAAGTTGTCAGGAATACAGAGAGCCTTTTTAACAGGAGCTAAATCTATTCTATTATAACCCCAAAGGTACTTAATCATTTTTATGTGACTACGGATGTTGGTGCAGCGGTGGTGTAGCTGAGGTCACAACATTGTATGGTTACACTTACTGTATCTTCACAATGCTTCCTCCAAAAAGTGTGGTATCCATGATGGTTTGTATCTTTCCCCTTTCAGACTGTCCTGACCTTTGTCCTTCTAATTCTGCTTTTTTGACACCAGGACACATTGCGGGAATGCCCACCAGACCACGGCACTGATGTGGACTATGCCTGCAATCCGAGCCTTCAGTTTATCTCGCCTATGTACTTTGTCTCCTTCGTGCTCACCGCCCAGTTCGTGCTCATCAACGTGGTGGTGGCCGTGCTGATGAAGCACCTGGACGACTCCAACAAGGAGGCCGCAGAGGAGGCGGAGATGGATGCAGAAATTGAGCTGGAGCTGGCCCAGGGCACCCTCTGTTGCATGGGCGCCCCCACTTGTGGGGGTGGGGGGGCAGAGAAGGGACTAGTCGCTGCTGCTGGATCAGGGCCTGGAGGCACAGCAGGAGGGAGGGACAGAGGAGAGAGGGGAGAGGGAGTGAGGAAGATGCGACACGCAGCAGCTGCTGCACTCCAAGGACCATACAACTCCCGCAACTCCAGTCGGACCCTGTACTCACCAGCACAAGTGAGTATATGTATTTCTGTGTGTGTGTGTGTGTGTGTGTGTGTGTGTGTGTGTGTGTGTGTGTGTGTGTGTGTGTGTGTGTGTGTGTGTGTGCGCGCGCGTGTGTGTGCGCGCGCGTGTGCGTGTAAAAGAGAGAGGGAGAAAGAGAGAGAGCACATGTATTCTTATGTTTGTTTGCTGGTAGAGTGAAAGGCCTATTTTGTATGATTGGTGTTTGAGTGTGTGTGTGTCTGCAAGTTGGGATGTCTCAAGTCAATCTGCAGGATCAGGATCAGGCCAATCAGGGCTCTTTTTTTTGTGGTTGTTTATATAAACAATCACATTCATTCAGATCCATTTCAAATCTTTTTCTTTCTTTTTTTTTATTTTATCGCAGATGAAACCCAGCTGTTTCTAAGCTTTAATTCTTTGTTGTGCTCCTTTTTAAAACTGTTGAACATTGCCTAAAGCTGTGAACTGTAAGCAAGTGAACAGCAGAGAGATATCAACAGTGGCCAGCAGTTTCTGGGAAAGTGATGTATTTGCCAGGAAGGATTTTAAAATGCTTTGCACCAAAAATACATGAAAAAAAACCCCAAAACATTTCCATCCATTCTTACCTCAATTTCCAGGTGTATGATGCCTCAAAAGTTCTGCCGTTGGTTGTAGTCTGCAATTGAGTTTCTGTATTCTTTCTACAATTGGGAGAAAGAGAAAACTTTAATGTCCTCTCTGACACCTCTCTCTCAAAGAACATTATACAAAACACTGTAGGGCACTATACACAATATAGAAGGAAAACATGCAATGCAGGATGCAGGGCAGATTTTCATTTTGTGATTCAACTCTCAAAAACATAAATATAAATTTGGACTGGACACAATATCAGCAAATACCAGATACTAAAGGATTCAAATTGGGATTAGGAACACAAAACGTGGTGGAGATGGAGAGATAGAACAAGAGTATTCTTTCTCTGTCTCTGGTCGCCTGTCAGTTTGCTTCTCTTTGCACAATATCAGTGCATTAGCTCAAGCAGAGAAAATTATATATTTGATGCTCAAGCTGGAAGATTACAAAAGGGGTAAACAATATGGCAGTGATTTCTGTGTAGGGTTTGAGTGGTGCTGACATGGGAGAGAGGCATTGCTCTCTTTCTTTTTGTGAGAAATTGAATGACAGCCACGTTGCGTGATTACACTCGATCTCTTCGTATAATTCAATTATACTTTTGTTCTTTTCTGTTACAGATTTTTGAGAAGGATTGTAGGGCAAGGGAGGTTAAACATTTACACAAAGAGGGGGAAGAAAAAGAAAAAGCAAATAAAGGGAAAGGAAGAAAGAGACACTAAGCTGTGCCTCAATTGAAACATTGCACAAGTGTAATTATGTTAAAAAAAAGCAATTAATATGAATGTAATAACACTGGGCTGGAATTAAAGGCATTTTCCAAAATTAAGCCAAACTACCAAAGTGATATTTGGCAGATGAAAGTGAAGGCTGGGTCATATATTTTCACTGTACCATTTGGAAATATGTTTTTGTCTTACCTTATTGTAGTCATAGCAACCAGTGTTGTCTGCAAGGAGAAACAACACCTTCAATTGCTTACTCGGTTAGCCTTTTTTCATTTAAGCCTTATTAACATTTCTCACACGAGACTATGTGAGTTTGTGCACAGGTTACATTTTTGAAATGATAATTGCACTGCCTACTATTTGTGTGTGAGAGTAGATGGTCTCTCAGATACTGACAGCAGATCCACACACTTCCATTATGAAATCGCTAATGATAGTCTGAGATGTCTATGCAGAAACACACATAAAGATGACTCATCGGCTGCCATGAAGAGTTTCACCTTTGTAGAGCTAAACTTGGCTTCATGGATCCATTTTTAGCTCAGTGTTGGCTGACAAAAGAACTTAATGCAGACCAGGGAGAACACACTGGCAGCATCCTCCCCCTCTCTCTCTCGCTCTCTCTCTCCATATCTATCTATCTCAATCTCCCTCTCTCTCATGTTATTCCTCTCAAGTGATGCAATAAGGGATCTGGCAGACCGGTGCAATTTATTCAGAGCACAGGTCCTGGTGTGTGTGTGTGTGTGTGTGTGTGTGTGCGCAGTTGAACAAAGCTCATGTCAAAAAGTGCAAACCCAAACACTGTGACTTCACTGTGCTTTCAGCTCCAAACTAAATCTCCATACATTATCATGATATTACCAGTTCATTTTCCAGTAAATCAAATTAATTTTCTTTTGTTTATTAATTGAAACAGACACAAAAATATATAAAAACATGAATTTTATGATCTCTAATGTAGTTACTGATACTCATATTGGAAATGACTCTAATACTGCCTAAAATACTGAGTCAGGTATAGGCAAGTACGTGAGTCTATTCACCGATCCAATACAACATCATTTATTAATAAACGTTATGGTTTCACACCTGAGTGTAATGGTAGTTTTCCCAGCGAATGTAACTATTAACCAGAAATTAATTCTGCTCTTAAACAGTAGCCCACACAGGAATTTGCACTATGTAGCCACAGGCAGGTACTGTTTTAGAGCAGCGAGGAAGAAGTGATTTCCGGTAAATAGTGTAACTGATTAGGCAATATGTTACACTGGAAAGTCCCACCATTAATAAAGGCAGCCATTACAGTATGCAAGGCTTCAATTTCGATAGGGGACTAGCGTTAGGACAACTTGTGTACGAACTGTTATTTATTCCTAGATTTATTTTTTTATGACTGATAAATTAGATGATAAAATAAAGATCCTTTGGCATTCATGTATCTGTTGATGTTTTATAAAGGGTTTAACCTGAGCTGTGACATACAACAGTGAAAGCAATCATATCACATCCATACAGGGTTAGAAGAATACAGCTGTTTAAAAAACGTTTTAATGCAGTGGTATTGGATCAGTACCGGCCAATACACAAGTCCAGGTATTGGGATTGGTAAAAATTGTATTGGAATATCTCCACTCAAATTCCTTTTAGTCATCCATAAAATGGATGGATTGGATGTGGTAGATTGGAAATTTGATTATGTACAGAGACTGATTTCAGGATAGATCGCAGCTACAACTAGTATATTCTGTAATGTGCCACGTTACACAATATAGAAGTCACGTTTGACTGTTTGGTGAAAGACTAGTAATATATATTGGGACTAGAGGAGACGCTGTAGGAGGTGGACACACACACAGGGAGAGAGAGAGTAAGGGAATAAGAGAGGAGAGATAATGGCTGAGCCAGTGACAGTCAGATAGAGGTAGTAATTAATTTCAGCACTCTTCTCTCTCTCTCTCTCAACTTCCATTCCCTGTAGACGGGCCCTATTGTTGTCCACTAATACAGTTATTAATGGAGGCCAGCACAGAGGCCACCACAGTCAATCAAACATTATTTTTATATCAAGCTCTCCACCTACACGGAATGAACTATCTTGGGACTGGACTGCCTGTGAGAGTGTGAGAGAAAGAGGAGAAGTAGTGCGGGTTATATACTTGTGTTTATTCAAAGAGCTGGATAGGGTATAGTCAGTTTGTCTTTGAGCCAAAACGTGGCACTGCAGCACTGTTTCATAAACCAGCATGATGTAGGTACATTTATATTGCTGGGAGTACAGTAACCTGTTTTTTGAATTCTTAGCCCCCTCATTTTCAAAACATGAGCCATGAGTGACTTTAATATAACAGCGTGAGTCAGAAATGTGTGTTTGCATAACTGATCTAAGTATAGTGCTATAAGCGATGTTGTGGAAATGTGTTATGAAGATAGGCTTGTGTGGGGATTGAAGAGGAGTGACCTTGTTTCACAGTATCTTTTGGGATATATCTGCTGATGTAATACAGTTATTTTGGCTGTTATGAATGTGCTACAGGCACAATGCATCCAATTCATTGTGAAATACAGTGCCCTGCCAAGAAACACAGAAATCATTTTTAAAGTAGTTTCCTTCTCCTGTCAGTAGTTTTTTTTTTTTTTTTTTTTTGCCAGATTGGTTTCTGGGAAAACCAATCTGGCAGATGAGATTCAAGCAAGGAAGGATCATTTAAGTCGCAGAAAAAGCCCTGACTGATTCAGTCTAAATTGCTTTAAACCTAATAATACCCAGAGCACAAAGCAAATGCTTAAATCTTAAATTGTTTCAACAAGGTATTGAACAGTCTAATTGAGGTGATACATCAAATGTAATTGCACCACTCTCAGTGCTCTCAAGGCTTTGATAGTAAAATTATGTGTTACTTGGCTAATGAGGGTTTGGAGTCATATTATTGAGGAGCCTTTTTCCAAAAGAGAACAGTGTTTAGCCCTAAAGGCCAATGAAGTATGAGAGGGGGATCTGTTCTGGTTTATTTGTACATGATCTCTGACACGGAGAAAGTGTTTGAGATGCTGTTTTTAATTTTTGTTGAGGAATTTTATAAATTAAGGATTATGTAATGTGAAATCTACATGTGTGTGGGTGAATATGCACGTGTGATTGTGTGCATTTGTGTGTGTGAGTACATAAGAAAGTGTAAAAGCATACCTGCGTGTGCACTCAGGCATTTTTATAACCCTCACAATGGTGTATGCATTTTCCTGCGTGTTCTTTGTCCTCGCATGTCCGCATGTGCACATGTTTGCGCCTGCGTGCAATACTGGTCTGCCGGCCTGCGTCCCGTGTGTATGTGTCTGTGTGTGTGCATATGTGTGTGCACGTGTGTGCGTGCGTGCGTGCGTGCGTGCGTGCGTGCGTGCGTGCGTGTGTGTGTATGTGTTCCAGGAGAGCCAGTGGCTGGACAGTGTATCTCTCCTGATCAAGGATACGTTAGAGGGGGAGATGCTGATGATCGACAACCTCTCCGGTTCTGTCTTCCACCACTACTCCTCTCCTCCACCTATATGCAAAGACTGCAAGGGCCACCCACAAGAGGTACCACCCTGAACACACATTAGCATACACGTACATGCAGTACACACACACACACACACACACACACACACTTGATACAGACAGTAACCACAGATGTTAAAATTAAAAACAAATGAAACAACCACAGACATCTTTTTTTTTTTTTTTTTGGCTGACACAACTATCCTACCTTTCAGTACCATGGATAGATGCATTACCATGGATACCATGGATAGATGCATTTCTAAAATGAGGATTAGTGACAGGCTGTACCCACTGAGGTCCATATTTATCAAACATGTCAGAATCACTTCAATTAACCACACAGAAAAGTTATTTATGAAGACACCTCCTCAATGTTGCCACTTTAGCAACTGTGTCACTGGACTTTGTCACTTTTTGACCCTTTTTGCAAAACTAAACAAAGCAACAAATCTAATCATTTTTGGGCAAGCATAATACTTTCCCTTGAAGAGAGTCGCAGGTGAATCTGCAGTCCTCCTCACTCGCTGTTGCTGCGGCTCTCTGGGTTGACAGCTGTGTTCAGTGAGTGACAGAGCAGCACGTTTGGTCGACCACACAACAGCCAGATTGAAATATAAACTGACGGCAGAATATCCATAGGGTATTTGAAAATTGCGTACTTGCTGTGGTCATTCAGGGCATCTTCACCAATGGCTATGCTCATGATTCAGAAAAACAAGGCTCACCAAGGCATTTTTATATCATGTTTAGCAGTGGGGAAGGAACAGTTTAGATTTGAAGCTTTGAAAAGCATCAGCGCAGTGACAAAAGATGAGGGATCCAAATCGTTGCTGTTGCACCTGATATTTCATGTTGTCATATACATTTTCAGAGTTTGTTTTCTGCAAAGGAGGCACAGTTTTGTAGACGAAGCAAGGAAAAAAAAAATGATGAACTAGTGTAGGTGTGTATCTGTGTAAGCACGCACATGTTTTTCAGGCCTTGTCCGCCTGCTGGACATCCCCAACAGGTAAGTTAGGGCTGATTCATTGAGATGCTTGGTAAATATGGCCCCAGGTGCTGGATGAAAACAACAGTTGGAGAAATTCACTCTGGATGCAGGTGCCCAGTAGTTGTGAATTTAGAAATATGAGGCTGATGTTTCTCATCTGCCTTCCTTAGCACATTTAATGTACTGCATGTAAACACATGCAAAAACATACAGGTAATGGTGTACACCAACATACAGTATATATACACTGCTATTTTTTTTACTTGTGTGTGGTGAAAACTAATTTTAGCCAGATTCAGCTTACAAAAACTTTCTAAACCAAGATATTATTAACACACACACACACACTCAAACACACTCATTCATTCACACAGGCACACACACAGACATGACCATGATGTTTTGGATCAGATTGCATGCATGCAGATTTGGGACAGGGACACACACAAGGACATGCATTTGCACGTACTTTCATGTACACACACACACACACACACACACAAACATGCGCGCGCACGCACACACACACACACACACACACACACAGGGCTTCATTCATCACACAAAGCACTCTGAATGGAAAGTGCTGTTGAAGTTCATGCTTTATAGAGCGTGTTAACTACTGTATGTGCTATTATGTTACAATATAACAGGGAATTTCAGCTTTAATTAAACACACCATCAACAAAAGATAATATCAACTTTCCATATGTGCAAAAATGTGGATTAATGAGGCCGGCTGCATGCGTACACACATGCAACCCTTCCTGATATGCATGCAGGCACGCATCAACACTCGCCTTTACTTGTGCTTGTATTTTGGGGCTATTTTGTTCACAAGAGATACTGCATAAAACACGCGCTCACAAATCTACCGTCCTGTGCCAGTGTTGTCAGTCACAATGACAAAGTGCAGCGGGTCAGCTCAGAAGAAGCAATAACTGGGCTTGACACCTCCTCACCTGTCAGTCTTGCTTTCTGCCTGTCTGCAGATGCTGTCAAACCATCAATCTTCCCTCCCTTTTTTACATGCTTCCTCTACCCATCAGTCCCTCTGCTCCTCTGAATGTAACTCTATCTACCTCTGATTTACTGTATCTGATCCAGTGCTGTTCTCCTTTAATTTCCCAAGCTCTCAGACTTGTGTGTGAGTTTGTTTGTGTGTGAGAAGAGCGTGTGTGGGTGTGTGCCATTTTCAAGACTGAGTCTTTGAGTGCTGAGAATTATGTACAACGTTATTATGTTTAAAGGGACAGGAGGGCCCAGCGGGACACCTGGGTGCAGTGCGTGAGAGCATGCGTGTGACAGTGGAAATATTCATCAAGTAACTGCCGAATAAGGACTTGGGATCAGCGACTGCTTGAGACCGACTACAACTGAATCTGCAGGGAACAGCTCAGTGGAGCAGTGAAGGCCTATGCTATCCATTCAGTTGCTAGCAAACAGGCAATCCTCAAGCATGCATGAACACTATTTTTGGAAGGGCGCCATCTTGAAAGGCAGCGTCAGAGTTTCGGAAGACTATTTTGAAAGTATAGATCTGCAAGATACCTGAGGAGGAACAGGCTAAACCATAGCAGAGCACACTCAGCTCGATATAATGTTAAAGAAAGTGGTTCAGACTACTGTAAAATATATTAACTTGTAATACAAATCAGTAACTGCTAACCAGATATAATGCAATACTATATCACCAGGCAGTAATAAATATACCTTGCCTGAATTTAAGGCAAAAAGTACAACATAGGGGAGGTATGAGTCACAGACCAGTAGTGATGTTGATCCATGGACATCAGCTGATCCTGTGGTCAAAGATAGTGTTTGTCAGTCAAAGATTATTCCATACTCATATTTGATACTGCATAGACTCATGCATGGTAATACATATATTTCACCAACTAAATAGTTCTATGAAGGTCTGAGCAGAATAATAAGTAGAGGATTGATACAGATGTTGAGCTCTGTAGATGTTGTGTATTGTGCTGACATAGTTGTTTTTCAAGCCAAAGCTACTGTTTTGATGCACACAAACATTAAGATATTTATCATTTTTAAGCACAGCATTTCTGACTCTGATGGCAGAGTATTAGTGGTAGTATTAAAAAAGCTTGCAAGCAGGAGGAGCAGGAGGCGTCTCTGTTTGTGCATGTGAGTTTTGTTGGAAATGATCATCTGACTGCTGGTACTCTTGCTTCATATGTTTAGCATAAATGATATTGCATATGCTAACTGTGTCCTGACTAGCATGAGTCATGCAATGTGGCCATGAAATACTAGTCATGCTTATTTTCTTGCTCAGTCACACGGTCTCCTCTCATGGCCTCCCAGCGACGCTGAATAAGCGATGCCTCGCCTCACCGCTCAGGCCGCAGTGGACACTTTCAGTTGGTTCTTGCCTGAGTCACCCGTTTTGTTAGTGAAACCCTTAATATCTCTGCAGTTACCTTGAAAGCAACTGTGTAGCAACTCTTCCTGTAACCACTGTGCGTTTTTCATTGTCCTTGGAGGCACAGCCAGGAATACAGGAAGAAAAAGGCTGCAGTTTCCTTTACATAAATGTACCAACCCATGATTTTGGATGTTATTTACAGCCCTACTCTAAGACACAGAGCAAGTCAGCAAATATGGTGCTGTCACATACAGAAGTAGCATGAGTGAGGGCTGATACATGGAGATAAAACAGAAAAACTGTAAAGTGTTCCTTTAAAATTGAAGCGTTGCATTGCTCTGCTTCTGCCTTGCTTCCTTGCCTCACTCTACTTCTCTCTCACTCCCTCTCTCTCTCTCTCTTGCTCTCTCCGTCCCCTGGGGGCTTTGGCAGTGGTAATTTACCGCTGCACATCAGCCATGAATCTCTTTGTCTATCTCATCTACAGGCATGTGTTAATGTATCGCTACCAGGCCTCACTCCATTGAATTTCACTTGGCCCTTTTTAAGTAGCCTTTTTAATTCACCCCCCCCCCCCCCCCCCCCCACCTTTCTCTCTCTATGGCTATTTATTGCTGTGTCTCTTTACAGACACACTACTTTAGCACATCATAGCAGCCCCAGAACCCTGAAATTCCACTCCAGCTCACTGATTGCACTATGTGTTGAAACTGTGCTAAAAAGAAAAGAAAAAAAAGTGCTGCACGGCAGAGAGGTAGAGAACAGCATCAGCTGAGAAGCTTGAGCTTACAGGAGGCTCATGCAGCGACAATTTAAAACCAATTCAATAACCATATGGGCTGAGTTACCTGCAGCCCTGATGAAAAAAAAAACTAAGCTAAGCAAATGTGAGAGGGAGCTAGTAACAGTCGGAGTAAATGTTTTCACTTCCCAAATATTCTGTATTCGGTAATGTTGTATGGGTGTGAGACTATGAGACAGCACTACCAAACACACAGCAACAACGTTTCAGTGTACAGTTGTATATGAAAACATACAGTTAGCTGTAGGGGCAGAATTATGAGGTTCTGGTGCCACTACATCGCCGCTCCTGATGGAAACAAAAAGCATCTCTCCACTCTGCCTTACATACACATATAGATACCGCAGGTGCACACACACACACACACAAGAAAACATTCACACATACACCCACTGTATACGCACTGCTTGGATATCTGCCTCTCTCGCCTCTCATTCAGCCTCTCTCCTCACATATTTTCTTGGCACTGGGAAACGTTTGTTCAGATGATGATGACAAAGCAATGTTATTACTTCTTGAAATCTCTCACCCTGCTCTCTTTACAGACAGGTGCCACGGCATTATGGCCGCTTTGAATTGTCAACATCTGGTGAAGCATATCGAAGCTTGGTGGAGGTTTTACTTATCTTGTCTGTGTAGCTCATGTTGGCCTCAAAACAGACTGATCCTTTATACATGTTATCTGTTTTATATATGTATATAAATATATGCAATACAGAAGTCATGGTTGTTATGAGTCCTAGAAAATGTCACAAATCCATTAAACTGAGCAATGATGAGACCACGCTCCATTAATTCAACTACTTTCCGGGCAAGTTTTAAACTGTTGCTGTTCCCATTCGCTATTCCTTGCAGCAGATCAAGATGGCAGAGATTGAGCAGGCGTCACTGAAGTCGGAGCAACTGTCAGATAAGTCCTCGTCCCCTGCCCTGCCAGATGACCTCAGCCTGGACGAACATACGGCCTACCAGCTGCTGGCGCGGGAGGGCAAGGTGGGTATTAGCAGAGTGAAGTGGGAAGGGGGGAAAACTCCTCAGGCTAAAATGAAAGACGATGTGCCGAACTAAAAATTTTGTTGTCATAGTATTTGCAATTTGCAAGGTAGACCTGGCAGGCAATTATTTAAGAAATACCAAGGTTTTGCATGACAGTATGCCTGCTCTGGTTTCTGGTTTACTAGTAAAGAAAGTTGGATGCGAGCTTTGATCAGGAGTAATAATGTGCAGGTTACACAGGTGTTTGTTCAACTTGGAAATCGGTCTTCAGTCTGGTTTCCAGGGTGATTTCACGGAAATGGTGTGTAGTTGTGTACGTGCGTGTGACAGAAAAACAGGGAACCTGCTTCAATGCCAGTATCAGGATAATTTATTTGGGCTTAGTTGTATACCTGCTGTCATCTTTACACAGGATTGCAAGCCAGAGCAGATCCTGCTTCATGCCAATGTAACTTTTTCTGTGTGTAAAAACAGCTTGAGAGAAAGTACAGTACCAACTGCACCACAAATTCACAGTGGTTAACCTCTAGTATGCCCACCACTTTGCACTTGACATGCACCGCACACCAGCACTTGCTACTCCTACTCCCCAAAGGGGGGAAGCACAAACAATGACAGAGGTCTCACTCATGATTTTTTTTACTGACAAAACAAATGACCATTATAAAATCTTTTTCATGCCTATGCTTTAAGCTCTCTTGTGGATTATTGATATAAACCTTAGTTTCTAAACGCCCCTTTATCTTTTCCTCTCTGTGTATCAGTGGTAACTATCTTGTCTTTGAAGAATCGGCAGTCTCTATCCACCGTAGACCTTCTCATGAATAAATCTTTCCACCAGGCTCTCCCTAGTTACTATCCCAGGTGGCTCTCATGGCTCCCTCTCTTGCACCCACTCTCCCCCTTTCGACTTTTATCTTTCATGTTTCCCCTTTCTCACTGTTATCCCTCTGGTAATTGCACACCTTCTCTGCACCTCCCTCTAGCCCCTCTATCTCCATTCCTTATCATCCGTCCTTCCTAGATATCCTCCTCTGTAATGGGGTAATGCTCCTTGGTTCTGGGTAGCCAGATAAGCCTGCAGTCACCAAGCATGGCTGTGAACCACTGCTCATTAGGCGATGGGAAAAAGAAAGAAATAGGGAAAGACAGAAGGTGAGAGGGGAGCTAGGGTTAGGGATTTTATTTGTCAAGAATTGTTTGGTTAAAAAATGTGTGTGTGTGCGCGTGTGTGTGAGGGAGTGAGGGTGGCATTAAGCATGTGTGCCAACGCTGTTTGAGGTTTTGTATGGGTGTGGGTGGCTGGCTGGCTGGCTGGCTGGCTGTTTGAAACTGGGCTGTTCAGGGGCTAGGACTGAATAACTCAGAGGCACAATACGCTAATGAAAGCGCAAAAGTATACCCGCACATACACACACGTGTGTACGGACACACACGCAACGATTCTGCAGTCCCGACGCGATGATAATTAAAATGTACGAGGTAAGCGCTTACAAAGCTGAACCCCTGCCTTAATCTGCCGCCTGCCTGCCGCTTCCAGCTGTTGCAGCCATCACACACACACACACACACAAAAATTTATAACCAAACATTTATTGTTACAATATATAACATTAACATGACAATAACAGGCTCTTTTAGCTCATAATCAGCTCTCACCCCTCAACTAGCACTAGAATGGAAAACCCGAGGGATGATGTGAATTAGAGGCCATGTTTGATATCTGCAGGATGCCCGAGGGTCTGCTTTTTTCTCTGCTCATTTTCTATCAGGCTTGGTCTGAACTAGGAATTGTCACTTTACAATATATAACGCAAATTGTCCCTTTGCAGAAAAAATGAGTTTCAGGCTAAGTTTAGGATACGTTAATGATTATAAACAAGCCCTAGCAATTTTCAACACACAATTTGTCTTGTTTTTTTTTTATATTTAACCAACCCCTACATGTCCAATTACCTCCACCAAGGAGGTTATGTTTTCAGCCGTGTTTGTGTTTGTTTGTTGGTTTTTCAGCAGGATTATGCAAAAAGTACTGAACCAATTTGCACCGAACTTGTTGGAGGGATGGAGCATGGGCCAGGAAAGAACACATTAAATTCTGGGGCAGATGTGGATCATTTACTATGCAATCTTTTCTTTTTTTCTGTGAAGTCTGGTGTATGTTGTTTGTTGTTTGACATTGGCCTTGGCGGAGGTCTGCAGTCTCTGAGTGCCCCTCTAGTGTATTTGCTTTTTTTTTTTTTTTTTTTTTTTTTTTTTTTAAACATTCATCTATCCTGTATATTTATTGGAAAATATTTTATCTTCAATGTCAGATCGTCTGTTCTCTTCCAGGGAAGGTGCAGCAGTGATTCCCGTAGCTCTGAGGAGGCTGGAGGTGTCGGAGGCCACCAGACTCATACAGTAGTACAGAGCCAGCCCTGCAGGGCCCTCTGCACCGGCGTTGAGATGGAAACCACACTACAGGAGATGGAGATGCAAACACACCAGCCAAATATGTGCTCAACGCACTGCAGCCCTGGTGAGTATATCCAGAACAGTTCTATTCACTATATTACCAGGCTCATTTCCAAAGAAACATATAAATGATTTAAAGTTGCACTAGCACACAAGTTCAATTCTGATTTGATTTGTAGCTGTGCTGTTTGTCACACTATAAGAGTAGAACATACACAGTATAATCTAAAATGACTCTAAAATCACAAAATACAGTGGTGTTGTTAAGTAAGAGCAGCAACTTTCAAACAAGAATAGAAGAAAAAATATTAATCTTAATTAATAATAATCATCTGGATGTGTATAGGTCTACATATAGGTAATATAGATGGAGCTATTGTATATACATTGTTCAGAGGGGAAAAACATCCCCTCGAGTTCTCACTCGAAAAGTGGAAACAACTCATGAATTGACATCAGAATGCAAAATGGAAAGTGTGTATTCCCTCCTCAAGGTGGTGTGTCCAGCAGCAGCAATAAGGAAAGAAACAAAGAAGAAGGAGAAGGAGGAGCCAGTGGCATTTCTCCTCTCTTCCATCTTCCTGCAGAGTTCTTCCACCCTGCAGCAGCAGTCATCCCGGCGCCTCCCCGCAGCAGGAGCCTGAGGTTGACAAGGGGCCTCAGGCTGACCTCCCCAGCCTCCTGGGCTTCGCTCCGCTCCCCAGGAGCCCATAGCAAGATGCTGTGTACACAGGTAGAGGGGAGGGGAGGAGAACAGGAGAAGCACATTAAAATAGGTTGTGAGGTTTTATTGAGTTGTTTAAATAATTAATTAGATTGATGTTAAAGCTTAAGAAGAAAGAGCAGATTTATTTATTTTTTGCTCATCTGGATAAGAACTGGCCTGAAGATGATAATATATGAAAGAATTATGAAATCTGTTTTGTAACCAGCTTTGAAGATGTAATTTAAATGGCACTGTGCGCCGTACATCATGTTACATGTTTGTTCTAATGAGAAAAAGAGTTGGATTCATGTGCATCTCTTTTTTTTCTGCACTCCTCTTTCTCCCTTCTCTCTTCAGTTCCCCTCCCACAGTGACTCGTCCCTCGCTACAGGCAGCTCTGAAGGCAGCCTCCAGACCACCCTGGAAGAAGGACTGAGCTTCAGCATCTCTCCTCCACAGAACTTGGAGCTGCCATTGCCGACAGCTCCTTTACCAGTTGCGTGCCCACTCCCGATGCCTGAAGACAGGACTATCCTTTCCTCCCCGGTGCAGACCCTGAGACCGAGGCCGAGCCCCTCATCGGCTCTAACCCTCCAGGCCACCAGGGGCCACCAGCGGAGCCAGAGCAGCGGGCGAGGTAGCACCAGCCCAGGCTACACCCGCGACGACTCGATTGACCCTTCAGACGAGGACCTGGGTATAGGCATTGGATCGTCTATTGGCGGTTGTGGCTCCAGCCAAGCGGGCAACAGTGAACACTTGTCAGAGACACTGAGCAGCTTGTCGTTGACATCACTGCTGTCACCCAGCTCCCTGGTGTACCCGGGAGGAGCAGTGAAGAAGTGCAACAGCACAGGCAGCCTGGACCAAGGGGGGATGTTGCTGTCGTCCCGGGGCAAGGAGGGCCGCAGGGAGATTCTGGGCCTGGAGCTTATGGACCCCCAGGGCTTCTTGGCCAACCCCTGGACAGGGGTCTTAGTTGACACGAGAAGAGGAGACGGAAGAGGAGAAATAGGAGATGGAGAGCAAGGATTCAAAGGGAAGAGCTCAAGCCAAACAACAGTAGGGCCTTGTCGGAAAAACAGATGAAACCTACTGTTTGCTCTTCCTTTGTCTCTCCATTCCTTGGATCTAAACCCATTGCTGTCCCTCTCACTCTCTCTGCTCCCATCAGTGAGAGAGAGGCTCAATGACACATGATGTCCTGTATTCCAAAACCAAACCCTCATCTTTCCCCCTCAACCCCTTTCTATACATTTGTGACAAGCCCATGTCCTATTTTGTGCTACCTAGGGGAGTCGTCTTGGTTATGGTCTGCTGGTGAGGAAGTGGCCCGCAGAGTTAAGGCCCACGAGCTGAAGATAGGTCCTTTTACGCTCTTAGGGGCTGTACCTGTAGTGGAGGCTGTGAAAGGCTCTGCTCACATTGGAAGACCAAGAGGCCCATTCATATCAGGGAGTCAATAGGAGCAGAGACAAAAGAGCTTAAACTCAAAGACGCAAGAAAGAGTCTTGTTGTTGCTCTACTGTAGTTTCCTTTTTCTCCGTGTCACTCGGGTTGACTGAGGTTGAAAATGCAAAAATAGAAGTACCCAAACTGAATAGCTATCCATGCCAACAGAGACTGTTTTTATTCGTTTATGTCTCAGAGGCAGTGCAGCAAGTAAGTGGGCGGAGGCTCAGAGATGGCGGAATAAATCAAGGCGGAAGTAAGGCTGGGAAAGGAGAAGGCAGGTCATTTGTTTGGCTGGGAAAGCAGAAAGCGGATCTAATGTCCATCTGTTCTGGCAGACGGAAACAACAGGTCCTACTCACTCTGGCACAGGACCTTCTGCTGAGATCAGAGTAAAATGTGAGGTGGAGGAGAGTTCAAGAGTGTGTGCTCATAGTGTGTGTTTGTGTGTGTGAGCACTGCCTCAGGTATCCAAGGCATGAATTAAATCATTCTCATCACTTCACCATACCTCTGTATTTTTTGAAACAGGAGATAGGTATCGACTGATCAAAACGTCGTGCCTCTGTCAACTTGCTCTTGAGTGGCAGCGGAAGATGAAAAGAAATTGAGAGATTTGCGGAGGTATAGCCATGCATGGAGTGATTCGTGAAATTGGTTATTTTTCTTTCCATCTCCGGCATCTCTCGCTCACTCAAACATGAAGGAATGAGTATGAATAGGAGCAAGGTCGGATGGAGCTTTACAAAACCCCCACGAGAAGAAACACTAACGTTTGCTTGGGGCAGCCTTGTGTGCACCAAAACATGGTTCACAGCCGCTTAATAAAGTGAGACTTGAAGCACACTCCTTTTGACGCCACCTCCTCTCACCTCGCGTAAGGATTTAAGGGGAATGGACGAAACCACAAGAGTTGCGAGGGACCTTGACTGCATGATGGAACTGCATTTAACCAAGATTTTTATCTATATAAAGAAGTGTATCAAGATGTCAATGTTGGGTGATAACCATGTGATTTCTATTCCACTATTTTTGTAGAAAAGAGAATAGGCACGTGCAAGTGTTGCCGTTACCTTGTCCCTGTTTAATTTAACCCATCCGGTCTCTTTGACTTGTTGTCTAGGACTTTTTGTCTGCCAGTGGCTTCCAGTTTTATAACATTTTTTAAGGTGTGGACAGTGTATAAAACAATGAAGCAAAAAATTTCAAACAAACTTTTTGCGCTGAAGTGATTGTTCCCTCCAGCACATTTCTCTTTGGGAACACTGGTTCCTTGTGGATTTTTTTTTCTTTTACTTTTCTCAGATGTTGGAGTCCCAGAGGACAACCAGAGATGGGAACAGCCATATTCACGCACATGAGGATCGCTCTTAGCTCACAGACATTCCTGGCTGCACACAGGGAGCTTTGTTTGCTTTTTAGCCTCCTATGCTAAAAAACCATGACTAGCATAAACCATCTCTTATCAAAGCTTTAATTTGGGAGTTACACCACAACATATCGATTATGGACACATTAGTGTTCCTTGAGCATGGTTCTGGGATTGCAATACAAGTATGTTTTTTTTTTGTTTTTGTTTTTTTTCCTTGAAATGACACCCTGATGCACTCATCTTCTCTTCCCCATCTCTTC
This sequence comes from Seriola aureovittata, assembly GCF_021018895.1. Taxonomy (NCBI): domain Eukaryota; kingdom Metazoa; phylum Chordata; class Actinopteri; order Carangiformes; family Carangidae; genus Seriola; species Seriola aureovittata. The sequence continues at coordinate 16,214,775 of NC_079380.1, read as the reverse complement.
ACACAGACAGTATGTTGTAGCAACCCTTCCACACACCATAGTTTGATATCAGAAGCTGACACTGTAACAATGAACAAAACTTTGCATCTTTTAATGCAAAATTATTTTGGCTTCTGCCACTTGATTTATTACTCCATCCAAAAAAGAAGAAAGTTCATCTTTAAGCCGGATTTCTAGAGGTAGACTGTTGTACCCCTAGTGTTTTGATCATTACCTTCCTTTTTTTTTTAATTTCTCAAAAATAGGTGATGTGAGAAAATCTGAGGGTTTCACCTTTTCTATCATGCAAAATCACTTTGATGACTATGTTTTATCACATGGTGTTGGGTATTAATGAGCGAGTGTGTGCGTGCGTGCGTGTGTGTGTGTTTGTTTATGACTTCAGGTGAAGTGTTTGCCTTTTCCTGAAGTGTCCTGTTTTGTCAGTGAGGATACAGTGAGGTTAAAGGTTGAAGAGGGAAAACACGAAGCAACCAAGGGCTGTTTTAGCTTCAAAGATATCTCCTCCTATCTTTCTGAGACAAATCCTTGTGTCAGTGAATATGGCATCAAAGGTTAAAGCCTGACTACACAGCAATAAATGTTCTATGTGTATGACCTGAGTAAATGATGTCAATGTGATTTTTATCTCCTCAGAATACAACAGTATTCGTTACCGTCTGTTTTTGCTTCTATTTGTCTGAACGTCAAACGAATCAGATAGCACCTCTGCCCTCTCTGAGACCAATCAGTAGAGAGATGGGCTGCAATTGGACGACGTGAACAAATGAGATTATTGAACTCAGGTCGGGGGGTAAAAACCACTAGTAAAATTTTAAAGATAGCTGTAAAGGTGTGCTCAGACTGAACGCGAAGCAAATTTTCACCTTGCTTTACTCGCACAAATTTGACCGTGGGAGTGTTTTTACGCTCCGTGTTTATACGTTACAAATGCACCAGATGTTAGCTGAAACTAGCTAACAATGTCCCAACTGTGTGTGTGTGTGTGTGAGCAGAGCGTGCCTTTGTATAGTACGTGTGTGCCACAGCTCTGACTTAGACTGACAAAGCTGACCAGGAGCTCAAGCTGTTTCCATCACTTGCCTTTCAGGCATTTTTTTTCTCTCCTTGTCTCTGTATGTTTTTTAAAAATGGAAGTTCAACAGTTTGGGATAAGCACACTTTTTTCTTTTCTTTTTTTTCCCCCAAGTTTCAGCATTTTCTACGTGTGCAGACGCGTTTTTGCTTCAGTTCACGCTGCCTTGAGCAAACCTATGTCCACTTGGAATTTGTATGCAAGTCACACCGCCTCTGAAATTTGCTTTGTGTTCAGTCTGAACACACCTTAAGAGTGTACAATTCACATTTGTACATATCTTTGTATTTTGATCTGCATGTGTGCATTGCTGCCAGTGACCATGATTATATCATTAGTATGCATTTCATAAAATTGTACAAAGTTAAAGGGAATGACCCAGTGTTTTTTGACTGTTGCCATGAAACCACAAAAAATTATGTCTGAGCGACAAAAAAAAAAAACATTTCTTCCAATACATCCTTCACACAAGTAAAATGATCAAATATCACATTTTTGAAAAAAAAAAAAAAAAAGCTGCACTTTGGTCTTCATCTTTATACCAGTTATGTACATTTAAATGAACAAGTATCCGATGTGACAGCAGGCGGAAAAAAGGTGGGTCGGGAGAGTTTAAAGCCAGAGACAGGACAGGGACACAAAAGCATAAAGTGTACAGAGTTGACGTGGACAGCTGGACAGAGTAAAGCCAACAGTGTGAGAGACTGCGGTAGCGACATGCTGCAGGAGCAGGAGACTTCTCCAGACAGCTTGTCATCAGGCAGCCTCGCCCAGCAGAGCCGCCAGTGCGAGAGAGCACATTAGGCATGCACGCTGAACTCCGAGGTGTTGTTTACCTCACACCCCCAACCAGCGAGCCAGCCAGCCCTCCACCTCATCTAACCTCTCAAAACCAGCTCTCCCTGCAGGCCCCTTGTCCTTCAAATGTCACCACAGGAGGGTGGAGGTGTGTGTGTGTGGTGAGCGGTAACTGTGAGTGCACTTGTGTGAGTGTTGACGCGAGCACAAACAAGTATGTGTGAGCGGATATGTCATTGCTTCAGTTATCTGCAAGGTCTTTTATAGAAGTCTCCTGTCATCTGAAATTTTTGGCCGTTAACTCCGCTTTGTCTTTCATCACATGAAGTACAAGTGCCCTCCTGCAACATAGACTCCAAAAGCCAATGTCCATTAAGCCTCTGGGGGCTCGTTTGATGATTTGATTGATTACCTCCCATGGCAACACACAAAGTGCCCTGAGACGTCAAGACCCCTTGGGTACAACATAATTTTTTCACCTCACCTGGAAACCTACTGGTTGTGTCTCAGCTGTAACTTTTCTAATGCGTCAGTAGAGCAAGGCTGATTGGAATTGAAGTGGGTGAAGTCAGGCTTTTAAAGAAGAAATAATCCCTCCTGTTTGTCTGTTTTGTCTGATGTCAGGTCAAAGGGTAGTTGGAAAATCGGGAGAAATATAAAACTATCAAAATTTTGTCAAACATAAAGTCTGATAAACAAGATCTAAACAGATGTGTCTCATTACTGTGTTTGTCTCTGGGCCCAAAAGAGAGGAAGTGAAAACTTCTTACAACACCCAGCTTGTTTTCATACTGTAGATGTGTTGCTTTTTTGCCTTTTCCCGGGGGAACTGCAAAGCTTTTTAGTCAGGAAGTGAGTAAATTAGGAGCTGTTTTTAGGGCTCAGTCACCTAATGAGTCGCTTAATCCAGCAGAGTTTCTTTGATGTGTGGAGAGGTGGCCTGAGAGCCACTTAAAGTAGGGAACATGGGCCACGAAACACTGATTTCAAGCTGCTATCGTTTGGATATAACACACTCCGAGAAGACAAACTGAAGGGTCAGTGAGCATCGTAGGAAATTCTCCCATGTGTTGCTGAGAGACTTTGCTTCACTTTAAAGGGCTGGCAAATGAAAACACACGAGTTGAATTCTGTGTTCTAATGCAGTTTTATCGGGGTTATTATTGTAAGAATGAGGGTGTTAACTCCTCTTCCCTCACTCTATCTCTTTCTCGTTTATTTAATCATGAGTCTGCAAAACGTTTACCGCACACCTGAGTCTCTGCCGACACACACACACACACACGGGCGCACCGTACATCAAGGCCGTGTATGGAAACCAGCTCCTGTCAGCCGTCAAGGCTAACTGCCCAGGGAGTTGTCCAGGCCCATCGATTGTATCACGGGCTCCAGGGAGAGAGCCAGATAAAGGCAGGCTGTGAAGGTGGCACAACAAAAGGATGAATGAGGTGCCACTGAAATGAACCGACTATATAAGATTAGGGAAAATGGCTGTCAATCTCCAGATGATATTTAAAATGAAATCTAAACTAGTTCTAAGGATTTATTTTTTCTCATTTGAGTGTTTCTTTGTTGTCGCCCCCCCTCCCCTCTCTCTTGCATTATAATCTGTTTTCACCCCCCCCCCCCCACACACACACACACACACACACACACATATAGAACCCTGGTTTCTTTCCCTTCCCACTTTCTTTGACTTAAAAGGATGAATTTAGCCGGTAGAACAAACACATTTCTCCCTGTCAGCACTGATTCAAATTGGCGACTTATGAACTTTTAACATCATTTGCATATCAGTGTTTCTGGGCACGTGTGTGGACCCCCCCACCCCACCCCCTGGTTTCCCTCTGTTTCCTCTGCTTTGCCTGTGCAGCATAAAGCCATTAGCAGAGAAAGAGAAGCTGTGACAGCTGAAATCATGAGATTGGGAGCAGTGCTGACACTGCTAGTTTCAGCGTCGCTGCGCTTTCATCACGATGGATGATTGACTGGTTTTCTCAACACCTGGCCTGCTGTTTTGTAAGATTATAGTGAAAAATAATACAGTAACAATGTCGAGTGACTGGTTTATGCTTTGAAAGGTTTATTCAAAGCGAGCTCCAGCAGGTTGGGCTGCGTTTGCTTCAACAGAGAGATTTTAAAATCCCAGTTCAAGCTGTCACATCTCTGCTTTGTTTGATTTTCTTCAATTTTGCTTAACGTGCAAACAGTTTTGAAGGTTGGAAAACTCACTTGGTACTTCAGAGTCAGAATCCTCTTATTACGTTTCCTGCTGAATAGTGAATGAAAGAAAATATCAGGAAGGTAAACAAATATTGCTGACCTCTATTTCACCTGAAAACAAAAGGAGAAGGAAAGAAGAAAAAGCTTGAGGCATTTTGATAATAATAGCATCACTTGGCAATATGAAAACAATGTGTCAAAGGTATAAGGGTTACTCATAGTGATGAAGCTGCAGAGAATTATCACCTGTGTTTTATTGCTGGTTTCAGCTCATTATTTAGTTGTCCAGTCTGCAGCTTTACTGTCTTGGTTCACTCATTTTCAGCCCCAGCAGTCAGCAGCTTTTTTTTCCAGCAAAAGAAAGGTCTAAAAACCCATCGTACACCACAAGCTCAGCGCTGAACAGCAGACAGACACAGGTTAGCAGCTGGTGAACAAACTGTAGCATTTAGCAGCTCGATACTCATATATTTCCCTCAGGAGTTGAGACAAAGAAAACAGAGCTGAAAGAGAGGGAAAATTGGACTTAAATTTGTCGGGTGAACAGGGACACAATTTCAAATTAATGATAATGTTTCTCTGTAACTGCCGGATCTTATGAATAAGCAAGTGTTTGCTAGCAGGTTCGCCGTACCAACATCCAAGGTGACGATAGATCCATGTTGTGTTCACAGCTTCCACTGCCCCCAAAAGGCAAAAAAAAAATCAGTTAAAATGCTGGATGAAATTCCTCTGACAGGACATCGGACTGTGACGTTTTTCTTTTCTTTCGCATGTTTGGTAAGGAGCAATGTTTTGCTGTGGTTCATTCATGAGTTAGAAAGTAGCCTACCAGCATGACTCAACTCCTCTTAATGATCGTACCCAAGATGACAGGTCAGATTGAATTACCTAGCCACAGCATGCAAACAGGAACACAATACCTCCAAAAAGTCACTACAATTGCTTACAAAGAAAAATTGTAAGCATTTGGAGTAAAAAAAAAAAAACAAATCGTGCCCTCTAAAGAAAACTTACATAAGGTTAGCAGATACTGTCTTATGCAGCTTTGCATTGAAGGTTTCTCTTCTGTCAAATGATGGTGTAGAAAACAAAGTTAATGTTTTGTCTTCCATATCAGGGAGCATCCAGAGCAACAAAGGCAGCAGTGTTTTGTTTTTTTTTTATTCATGGAATATATTTATTTGATATTTAGTTGGACCTTTAATTATAGCAACCTTGTAAAATCTCTGTGCACTTCAAAGCAATTGTGCATGAAAGTTATTTCAAAGTAAGCTATTGGGCAAACAGGGGGCTTCTGGATGTTATCTTTGCTGACTTTCTACCTATTTCAACATGTTGTGATGCTGTAAATATGTAAAACTGAAGAGTTTTTTTTATCGAAGATGCTTCAATCAATAAGCATTTACCAGCTCTCTGTCACTGGTTGAAGAGAAGCAAGTGATATGTGAAGCATATCAGAGGTGCTGAGTGGATTTAAAGTGCATGAGTTTGACGCCTGTTGCACTTCCATTTCTTTAAAGCTGGGTCTCACTGTTAAGAGCCTTTGGCTGTAGCTTCTCATGCTGCGCTACGAGCCCAGTAAGAGTGAGAGTAAGAAGCAGAACATCAGCTTGAACTCAGAAACACTGAAATTTGCATTATGCATGACACAAGGTTGTAGTGAAGGGCAAACTATGAAGACATTCATGAATTTCAAAGACCTTAAATTTGACTGAATATATCTTAAAGAAGATATGTGTCTCAGATTGAATCAGAATTCAAAAACGTGAACTTCTTGCCCTCAGACTTTCATAAGTCTGCACTGCGGTGTCCATGAAGATGTGTATGAAGCATCAAAAAAAAAATTGACATTTTATATAACTAACACCTCAACCTCCTGTATTCAGCTTGTCATTTTTAAAGATGAGGGAATTATGAATTAGTATACCAATCCTCTTATTCTTCTATGCCCTTTATCTGCTTTATTCTTAAAGTTTATCTACAGGATTACTGCGCATTCAGACAGTATTCAGAGACCTTCACATTTTATTATCTTGCAGCCTCATGCTAAAATTGCTGAAAGTGTTTTCCCGCATCAGTCAACACTCAATCACCCATAATAACAAAGTGAAAACAGACTTTTATAACGTTTTGCAAATTTATTCAAAAGGACAAACTGAAATATTACATTGACAGAAGTATTCAGACATTTAGATATGACATTTAGCTTAGGTTCCTCCCATTTGTTCTTGATCATTTTCAAGATGTTTCTATACCTTGATTGGTGTCCAACTGATTGATCATGATTTGGAAAGGCGCACACGTGTCTATATAAGGTCTCACAGCTGATGATGCATAACAGAGCAGAAACCAAGCCATGAGGTGGAAGGAACTACCTGCAGAGCTCAGAGACAGGATCGTGTCGAAGCACAGATCTAGGGAAGGATACAAAACAACCAGGAACTAGAGCTGGCCACCTGACCAAATGAACAATCAGGGAGGTGAGAGAGGTGACCAAGTACCCAGTGGTCAGTCTGGCCTGTATGGAGATGAAACTCCATCGAAATGGGTTTTATGGCAGAGTTGCCAGACTGAAGCCTCTCCTCAGTTAAAGTTTAGAAAAGAAATTCTAAAGGACTCTAAGACTTTGAGAAACAAGATTCTCTGGTCTGATGAAACCAAGATTGAACTGTTCAATTCTAAGCGACATAGAAACCAGGTGGAAACCAGGCACTGCTCATCAGCTGCCCAATACCATCTCAACAGTGAAGCATAGCGGCGGCAGCATCATGCTGTAGTAGTGGTTTTCAGCGGCTGGGACAGGGAGACTGGTCAGGGTTGAGACTAAGCTGAATAAAGCAAAGCACAGAGAGATCATTAATGAAAACCTGCTCCAGAGTGCTCAGGACCGCAGACTGGGCCGAAGAGAGAAAGAGGCAAACTTCATCAAATCACTTTATCCTCCATTGACTGAAATCATGTCATTGTGACATTGTTAGTTTTACAGTAAGCCTGTTAGTTTTTAATTAAATGTTCTCCAACCTGAGCATAAACACCAGGCTGTTCGAGCTTCTCACTGTAATGGACTCAAGATTGACTCTCCGTTTTAAGACAGAGGCTTCCTGCTGCGTTTATTGTGGTTACCTTAAGAGATGCATACTGCACACGTACACGCTGCTGTGCTGTATTTTAGAAATGCCATTCAGTCTATTTTTCTCTGTGTTTCTTTTAGCCTGTGTGCCGCATTAGTACCTCTGTGGATAACCACTCACTTCTATAGTGCGTGCGTGTGTGTATGCAGTACATTTATGTGTTTCTGTGTTAAGCCCATTAAACAGCCACCTCCCTCCTGAGGTTCATCTGAGGAGAGTTTTTACAAGCCTTTGTCTCCCATCTCCACCATCTCATATTTATCACTGCAATTAGGCGCTCTGCTGAGCGTGTAGGCCCACACTGGGCAAGCATTTCTCCTCCACTGGAGAGCCTGTCTGCCCTGTTTACCTAGGAGCCTGCTATGTGAGTGTGTGTGTGCACGTGAGTGTAAGAGAGAGAGAGAGAGACAGAAAGACAGAGACTCTGCTATCTTTGCTGCAAATGGAGTTCTGAGAACGTGTTGATTGTCAACCGCTGCGGCTTTTTGTTGCAGCCTGGATCAAGAAGCCACCACAGCTCCCTTTGTACCAAATGTTGTCCTTTGTCCTATCTGTGTCTGTGTCTGTACTCATACGGAGTGACGATATCGCTGACAGACAGAGCCAGCTGAGAGAGCAAGAGAAAGACGGGGAGAGAGAGAGGGAGGGAGACGGAAGCAGAGAGACAGTGCAGTGGACAAAAGAATGCAAAGAACAAGTGGAAAGATGAATGAGGTCAAAACAGAATTGAGAAAGGTGCCAAAAGCATTTAAGAAAGCGTCAGCGAGACAAGGTAAAGCAGAGCGTGTCGCATTGCTTTACTACAAATTCCACTGGCAGAGGAAGAAAAGGTCCAGATTTAGCTTTTGAACATATGTCGTATATCCACAGGAGCCCAGGAAGTGAAACTGCAGCCAAAACGTCATGCGCAGGATGTATGCCAATTGAAACTAAAACAGGGTGAGAGTTAAGGTTGTATGAGGGTAAGGAAAGGGGAGAGCGGAGGGGAGAAAGGCTGAGGGCGGAAGGAACAGAGAGGAGACGAGAGGTGAGACAGGAAATAGTGAGAGAGGAGAAATGAAAGATAAGTAGAAGAACGTGCAGGTTCACAGGTCACAAAATCATGGAGGCCGAATCACATATGGATACAGCAAACACATGGATGGCTACACACAGTAACTCCCATTATGCATATATCATTATGGTGTGCCAAAATGATATTCATTACTGTAAAACACAGTCAACCAACCACCAGCCAGTGTTCGTGTCTCTCTGTGGATTCTTCTTTCTGCATTCAACAAAAACTGTTTTATGCTCAATGAACATCCAGTCTTTCAGTTAAAAGATACATTTGCATTTTTTTTCAAGTCTGTCTTACAACAATAGTCAGTTCCCCACTGAACACTGAAACTGGTTTTGCAGAGATCCCTTCATAATGCGTAATCCAGTGTAAGTGACGGACAAAATCCTCAGTCCTTGTTCTGGGCAAAAATATATTCAAATATTTATCGGAGACTCCTATGAGGCTCCATCAAGACAAACTTGGAAAGTGGTGAACTTTTCCTTTGATAATGAAGTGGTTTTGAAAAAGTTTAAAATCCTGCAGCTTTGAATTTTCTCACCCCATGCAGGAAGGTGTGATTGATCAATTACGGTTACAAGGCTTTAATTCTACAGAGATAAGGATTCATACTCACTTAAATGCATTACTATCACATTACATTCTTTACACCACTCATTCCTCTCTGAAACTGTTTTCCAATACAGTCGAACGCACTTGCCTCCGGGATGGTAATGAATTGTCTTTGACTGGGACCCCCTTTTGTCAAGGTCTCTGCCACACTGGCAAAGACTGCAGACTTTGAGATAGTGTGTTTGTGTTTGAGGATTGCACAAAACGTAGTCCTGACAGCTTTTAGGAGTTAATCTTCTCTAGGCCAAAGGCTGATGACACACTCAAATCAAATGTAGTAATGCATACTTGTGTTATTTAGTATTACTAGCATGAACAAAGTGCTAAGTGCATTCAAATGAGTGGCTGTGTTACACTTTTGATGTCTGTGGCTTTGATGCTCTATGTGGAGGGAGGGGACTCGAGGCGAGGGCAGACATTAATAGGCGGAGGGAAAGGAGGAAAGCGCTGATGCAGGGATGCTTCTACGAGATGAATTTATTAAACGACTGGTTTGATGGAGATTTGAACATGAATTTCTTTTTTCACGTCTTTTCCATTCATGGCCACATTGCTAGGGCGGCTTTCCTGTTCAATCAAGTATGGTTTTTAGAATATCATATGCAGCTTGAGGTATAAGTTCAACTAATTACGGATGAGTGGTTAGCAGATGGCAGAACCCAAAGGAACAAGGCGAAGTCCTGCTTTCAGATTGACAGATGTAGATAAAAAAAAAAGAAAGAGATCCTACCTCAGTCTCACATTTGCGTTCTTGGCTCTGTACGGATCACCGAACAGACCCCAGTGTGATCACAGGGACGTCAAAGGACAGGAGGCTATATTTGGTTTGCTGGACAAAGATTAGAATAGGTCAATAAGGAGCTGGCATAAAAAACACCTGGACCAGGGTTCACTGAGTACAGGATATCTTCTGTTCACCTAAACTCAAATGACTTTGTTTTTACTGCTCTTCGCTGGTTTCGTTTATCTGTACCTACAGTGCTGCTAACCTGTTCATTCCACCTGTGGATACAACAGAGGATGCAAGAGAGTTCATTGCAGACTTTGAAAATAACAGCTTGACAAAAAAAAATGAGCCAAATGGGGAAACTGATAAAGCTCAATACGATGGTTAAAAGGAAAATTAGGCATTTTAGTTAGGACTTTCTTGCAGTTATTTATAGGTGGTAGTTATGGAAAATTTAGATAGATACAGTGGGTTCTGTCACACCTTTTCCGAACAGATTTATTCTCTCTTTGAAGCAACTGCTGCAGAATCTGAGGTCATCCATTGTTGTCAATCGTCACTGAATGTGATTTTCCACAAAGTATCAGAATTAATTAAATCTAGCTTATCTACATAAGAAAGGTATAGAGGTCAGTTTTATTTAACGCAACATTAAAGGAGTCAAGAGTGTTTACTAAGTAAACAATAAACGCAATTTTGACAAAATACTGTTAAAAAAAACAGCAACTGTGAGTTTCAGTTATTATCTTTCATTGTTAGGCATAATGACTGGGAGCAATTCAAAGAAAACTTTGATAGAGGAAATGAAAGGAGATGCTTTGTGACAGCAAGTAATTACTTCTTTTAAATTGTTTATTTGTTGCTTTGATTTGATGTTGATGGATTTAACCTATGATAAAACAAATGAGTTCTGGTAAGAAAATAAGTATAAGATGGTCCCAAATTTGCCACTGCCATAAAAAGACAATTTACTTCAATTTAAATTCATTTCACTCAAAATAAAATCCAATTTGGCTGACTTAATGGGCTCATTCTTATGTGAGCATAGAACATTGGGTAAAAGATTGTTTTTTGGACAGGTATTTTATTAGTCACATGGTCTCAAGTGACACCGTAGGCTAATTTCCCTGGTTTATTAGTTTTACAAGGTCTGGAAAAGTGTAGTGTGACTATGTTCCGCTCTCTCAGGGGAATGTGCATCGTGTTGCAGGTCTGTTGTGCATGTGCATGTATCCTCCCTATTTCATAGCAGATGTTTTCTCTCCTGCACATATGGTCACTTAAAAAACAGTAAAGTAAATGTCCATTGCCGCTCTGTATGCTCAGGTGGCAGTGCTGGAAATGACACCAGGTTTGGTGTGCATGTGTTTGTATATCAAGCTAAGGCTACAATACTAGCAAGCACCATTGCCCAGCAGCACTTTGCATTCATATTTTATTTGAGGTGTCATGTAAAGGCAAGAGTTATAGTAGCATGTGGTAGCAGTTTAAGTAATAATTTTGGCACATTAGATATTTTAAAGATGCAATACCAGTATTCCAGAATAAGTTGCAAAGCTGCGTATGTGACTACCTGACTACCAGTCGTCCGACCCTAAACTGTGTTTGCAATTGAGTATGACCCTTTGATTTTTGACAGGAACAAACCGTCTAATAACCGTCTACCAATTTCCAAGCCCAGACAGGCCGTCCAGCCGAGCACCACTCACCTGGGGCATGTGATCTCATTATCTTCACAGCGCTCTGTGTTGTAATAAAAGGGGAGGGGGGTGGGATGTATTGTACTGTAGGTGCAGCATAAAACCTCATCTGTTCTGCCATTTTTACAGGCTGCACTCTGGCCCTCTCAGTCAGTGTTACACCCGGATTAAGCATGAATCCACACCACTTTCTCGCCAGCTGTTTTGCTTTAACAGAAAAAAGGGACCCTGTCCGTGGACATTCAGCATAGAAATGAATGAGTCATGTCTCAGTATTTAAACCTTGTAAAAACAACCTGACAGAAATCTTTCTCACCAATCAGTGGGGAGCATTCATTGTAAAATCGTAACATGACTCATCGTCTCTCTAAGCCCTGTGATTAGTGTATTTGTCTCGTCAGGTGTAGAATGGGTTCATGTTGATGTCTGAGTGATATTAAACATATTGACACTAGAATTTGTTCTAGTGCCCAAACTGGCGCCAAATGCCAACATTTCCTACAAGCTTAAGACCGGATGAATTGGTATCAAACATCGAGTGAGCTTGGGGGGAGCTGCAGAGCTTTAACTTAAACCCAACGTAAGCAAAGATGTTACTTGGGTGTGTGTGTGTGTGTGTGTGTGTGTGTGTGTGTGTGTGTGTGTGTGTGTGTGTGTGTGTGTGTGTGTGTGTGTGTGTGTGTGTGTGTGTGTGTGTGTGTGTCTGTGCATGTGTACGGCTGTGTGTAGAGCTATAGAGGGGACCTGCTCCTCGTTTTGAGGTGAGAGTCAGGTGTTTGTCAGCCCGCACTGTATTTTCCTCTTCAGTGCACATCAGTGCAAATGTCAGTACTCATTGACTTCATCCCCAAAAACACACATGACCACACACTTGGACGTAACAGACTTGCAACCCACATATACCCACACCCATGGGCGCAAATACTCCAGCACACATGTACTACTGTGCACCTTGATAGCACTCAATATAGGTCATTTCGCTGTTTACATGTGTGAAACCACTGTCTTGTTTTTGCTTGCTACTTACAGACGAGTCATTTACAAATTAATCTGAAAACACAGTTTACTGCGTGCTCAGTGAACACACGAAATTGCACAACAATTTACTACTCTGTTGCGATTTCTGTCCCCCCCTGCTGCTAATTTTACCCCTGCATCTTTCAGAGATTTATTTTTGTGTCTAATTTCTCCAGCACCCCCTACGCACTTCCCTGCCCCTCTTTGTGTCTCTCTCCTTCTCCATCATCCTTTACATTAGGTGTCATTTGCAGGGACAGTGTGGAAGAGAGCAGAGTAAATCAGTCAGGAGGAGGTCGGCTTGCTCCAGTGTCCAGCATCGCCTGTAATATCCTCGCTGGAAATGAGTGTAGTGCTGATTTGCATGATTACCCAGCATCCACCAGAAAGCAAGCGTTTCATTACTCACTGCAAATGCACACAAGATGATTATGGGAAAATGAGTGAAGCCACACATGCACAAAAACACACAAACACACACAAACACACACAGACACGTCAACATAGGCGAAAAAGACTTACATTGAGACACACAAGTGAGCACAAATACTGTACATCAGAGTAATGTCATCTGGCACTGTTCGCAGCTGAGCAGTGATGACGACACACCCAGGCACACATGCACATGCACATGCACTGATTTGAAAGCTTGTGTTTAAGGATGCTTAAATCTTCAGGTATTTCAAAATGTATCACTTTGACACACTTTGTTTATTAGCATAAAAGCCTATAGCTTGTTAAACCTTGCCTATCACTGCCTCGTCTGTATAATCCCACTGCTGGGCAAGCATAAAAGACAGCACTGCTGGCCGCAGAGCATCTGTGGACAGGTACATGACTGATCTCTGTACAAGGAAAGAGGGACGATCAATACAGAGCTATTGAAGCCCTGGATCAATGAAAGGCCAAAGGATTCACAATGCGGAGGCCACCTCCAAACACCCTCCCATCGCTTCATAGTGTGAGAGCAGTGCATTAAAGCTTGTAAAATGTGCCAGTGAGTGTGTGTGTGTGTGTGTGTGTGTGTGTGTGTGTGTGTGTGTGTGTGTGTGTGTGTGTGTGTGCGCGCATGTATACAGTATTTGACAGAGAGAGAAAAAGTGAGCTTTGCTTGTGGCATCTGTGCAGATATATGCCTGAACATCCCCTCCCCGCTGTCACTGGAGAGTATGAGCGTTCATGTGTGCATTTTATTGTCTCCAAGGTGCCAGGACAGCCCACCTCTGTGAGAACAGCATGGATCAATAGCTGCTAGGCAAATTTATTGCACAGATGGCATCTTGGGCTGGGGGACCCGCGGGCCTCCAGGAATTACAGGTTTGTGGGAGATTTACACCTTCAGGTTACTTAGTGCTAAACATGCCTGCCACATTGTGTAGCGTAAAGGAAGAGGGTAATGCAGCACAGCTACACTAGGCTTGGATTAACATGGTTTAACTTGATCGTTCCAGTGAGGATAAGCTAGGGTGCCATATTAACGCACAATGGACAGGAGCACTAAGAGGTGGGTTACTGCAATTCAAGTATTCGACGCAATTTGAAGGTTATTCAAGGTGAATTCTGACGTACATAATAGCATTTACAGTGAGGCCCTAGACTTTTGGACCCCACAGTGTATATTCACACCATCACGTGTCCTTATGTGTGATTATATTCAACATCCCATGTTTGCATATCCTGTTCGAGCCCCTGCCTCCTATGAACGCAGTCTTGCTCTTTGAAATCACCAAGGCGCAGACTGCGTTTCACACTGCTTCTATTCAAGCCGCCGTTCCGCTTTGAAGTCCAACACGAGGCTTTTATCTTGTTATCTTGTTATTTCATTGTATTTCCCTGCGCAATGCCATGCAACATCCCGAGGGGTACAACAAATACCCAGGGCCCTCCCTCTCATCCATAACACACAGCCGACAATGATGGCAGGAGAGAGGGGAAGAAGGAAAACAAAAAGGTCCATTTCATGTTTGAACTAGAACAGAGGGGAGTTTCCAGTTGACCATATACTGTAATGATGAGCCTAATTAATTAGATACATTATTCATGGGATTGAAACATGTGCGGTGAAAAGGGAAGGGGTGGGTGAGGGTGAAGACAAGATTGCATCATCAGCATTTTCTTGGAGAGACGATAGGGGAAGAACACTGGAGTGTGCTAGTGCTGTGTGTGCGCTTGACCAACAAAAACACCAGTATGGACAAAGCATAGAGTGTGAATGATGAAATGAAGGTTTGAGCTTTACTACATTACATGTCAACGCGTGACATACTTTCATTTTATTTTTCTTGCTATTGAATCAAAAATGAAAACACAACTATTTTCCAGTTCACCATCATGCATGTTCCCTGGTCCGTCATGTGACCAAACAACATTATCATCATCTTTTTATTAAAGGTTTTTTGAATAGAAAATAGAAATACATTTTGTATTCTTTCAACCAATTTTGTTTTACAAAACACAGTGTACTGAAATCCCTTCCATCTCTTATGAATTTCACAGTCAGTCTGCAGTTGACATTCACACCATCCATCCATTAATTACATTTCCAATTGTTCTGTTATTTGACAACAAATATGATCCAGTAGACTCCTCATAAATGGCATCAAGTCCTTGAGCTGAGACGCCCCCCTGATATATGACAACCTAAACATTTGGTGAACAACCCCAACCCTAAGCCTGGTGTACTGGAGAAGAGTTGTGTGACGTGTTTTAAATCAAATATACAGACATGTAATTAAAATCTCCCATAACTACCTCTTGGATGGTAAAAGCACTAATAATAATGAAATAATCAATAAAGCATCTTTAGATCTGTAACGCATTAGAGGGAGATCAGTAATTCTTCCATAATGATGGACAATGAATGAATTGATCTGATCAACAGACGACGGGCAGGTCAATACCAATGAACCTAGAGAACAACGATCATTCATGACTGAAGAAGAAGATTAAAAAAAAAGAGCATCATGGGTTTCAGCCTGTAATGAGAAGCCTGAGGGTGCCACTGTCTGAGATCAATAACTAAATATAGGGGATGTTAATGGTCTTCTAATGATGCTGGAGCTCAACACACAGGGCAGAAAAACTACAACAAAACCAAAAAAACCCATGCAGCTCAACTGAAGCACACATATGTTTGGTCAACTTTGTTATCTTTGGCTTTACGTAAAAGAGGAGAGACATTCAACTGCTCAGTGTAAATGACAATTTATAACGATGCTCTTTTCATTGCTGAACATTAGTCAGCCAGACTTTGGTGGGAATTGTCATTTGTTCTGCTCCAGCTCTCCACCAGGTTTCTCTCCCCTGCTGGCTGCGTGGGGAGACAGAGGCAGGTCTGTTAGCTGTGTGTGTGTGTGTGTGTGTGTGTGTGTGTGTGTGTGTGTGTGTGTGTGTGTGTGTGTGTGTGTGTGTGTGTGTGTGTGTGTGTGTGTGTGTGTGTGTGTGTGTGTGTGTGTGTGTGTGTGTGTGTGTGTGTGTCTGTCTGTCTGTCTGTGTGTCTGTCTGTCTGTCTGTCTGTCTGTCTGTCTGTAAGTAATTATTCTCATTTCACCAGGTGCATATTTCCGTGCGTGTGGCCACAACCGCCGGTTGTTGTGGTACAAATTAGGCAAGGTCAGCTTGAGCCGTTGCTATGGA
Source organism: Seriola aureovittata (assembly GCF_021018895.1). Classification (NCBI taxonomy): domain Eukaryota; kingdom Metazoa; phylum Chordata; class Actinopteri; order Carangiformes; family Carangidae; genus Seriola; species Seriola aureovittata. Next base: position 16,198,793 of record NC_079380.1, on the reverse strand, counting down.
GACAGGTTTACACCAGGAGGTGATTTGGTATCGTCGTGTCAGTGAGTGTGTTTTTTATGAAGCTGAGTTGAAGTAGATTTTCATCCACATGCTGTATCAGATACAACTGTTTATATAAATATTCTTTGATGGCTTCATTTGACAGAAACTCAGTTAATTCAAAGTATCTCTTCTCTCACCATTTTCTCCAAACACGGTCCAAACTCCAGTCTCTCTATCTATGCTTCATGTAATTCACCTCCTAAAAAAATACTGCAAGTCATTCTGCAGAAAAATTTCTACCTCCCATTATTTTTTTCTTTTATCCTCGTCATTGTCTCTGTCCAACCACTCCTTTAGCTTTGAGAGAGGGAGACAGCACAGAGGACAGGCTTGTCCTCACTCCAATGGTCACAAAAGGGCTTTGATGCTCAGGTGGGAGGACTGAAAACTCTCACTGGCTGCCACCCCGGTTCCTGGCTCCGGGTGGCTCATCTAGGGCCAGAACTGCAAACACTGCAGGAAATAAAGAGGGAAAAGAAAGAAGAGAACATGAAGGAAGAGATAGTCAGAGAGAAAGACGGAAAGAAAGCTGCTGGGCTGTTACTCCTCGATTCGGAGCCCATTCCTGTGGTGGAGCCATCTGCTGAGGGAAGGAGAGAGACAGGATTCGAGTGCAAACACTGAAGCATGAGCCACTCTGGTTCCATCACTGCTACTGGGAATTTTGATTGTAGCCTCCAATTTGCAGGTGAAACCGCTGAATGGTGAACTGAACCCAGACAGTCTAAAAATACACAAGACCAGAATAACAGCAGTTCCCATGTAATGCAATGCGTCCTGCAATAAATCTTACCTTTGTGAATCTGATACTGTTCAACTTTAGTGGAGACTGTGCTAAAGGCAAGGTGACTCAACTCTATCACACTTTTTGAGGCATAGCTAGTGGTGGCTTTGTACTGGACAGCATTAAACTGACTCGTGGGACATTGATCATTAATGTATGCTGCAGTTTTTCCTCATTGTGCTTTGCCTATCCTTCACCATGCCAAGCAACGTTGAAGACAAACTGTCCAGTTTGTAAATTTGGCCTGTCAGACGAACGAAACAGATGGACACAGACGTACTGTATAAAGACTGCCATATGCACAACTTAATCAAATACTAATTGAAATGAAACCAGGGGATCACAGTCAGAGCTCCACATATGGTACGCAGTGGAAGAACAAAAATGATTGGATATTATTGGCTGTGACTCTTAGGGTCCTATTTTTTTATGGCAGCAAAAAGACCGGTGAATTTCAAAAGAGTGATTTTGAAATTCACCTCATTTACATTTATTGTGTTTTTTACTCTACATTTAATGTGTTTGAAATGGGAATGTCTGTGAATCAGTCAGCATTTCTCAATCAATTAGTATGAGTGATTTTTCCAGTATCTGTTGTCCACGGCTGCTTTATACTGTACAAAATAGCTTCTCCTTCAATTTATGAAATCCATGCACCGCCTGAAGGCAGCAGGACACATACACACATATACTGATAAATCTACAGCGGCAGATTTGATAAGTGCTGTGCCACAGTGGATTGCCATTACACACAGCTGTCCGCTTTGTTTCATTTTATTAAGTCACATGCAAATGACATCAAGCTGCACACATCAGACATCATGATTCGGTGTTCTGTTGTTTAGGTGGGTAATGTTGGATTACAGCGGTCTGTTAAACCTGTGCATCATTGCCTCCCTTCCAACTTTTTTGTCAGCAAATGTAGGTTTTCATGTTTTCTTCTTGAAATGCATCACAGTGCGAACGCTGTTATGTCACACTTTATGGTACGATGTGAGATACAGTAGAGATAAAACTGAAACAGCGTTTGATTGATGTGGTCATATAAATGGCCTCATCAACATTTTAATATTTATTTCAATCATCACTGCACAAGTTCAATAAAAAACCCCACACCATCTGCCTCTGGCTGCAGATTGGAGCTGCTGTGTGTTCAGATTGTGCTGCTCTGCACCATCCACACGACAATATGGTTTTTTGGAGAAGCCTCTTTCCATTTGTTGAGCTGTTGTCATCACGCATCATTGTGATTGGTACAGCTGCTCCAGAGCGATGAGACCAGTGATGTGACCGGCTAAGAGGAAATTTATTCAGCAACACACCCTCCAATTTTTTTTCACCTCTGCCAGCCCTTTTGCACTTTGCACGGCTGCACCTACAAGAACCAAAATAGCAGGTGCACTTGGAGATGCTCGCACAGTCGGTGCTCTGAAGACCTTCCACTCTGTGCTTCTCATTACGCTTGTGCAGTTAAAATAGAGCCCTGTGTGCTCATGTATCAAGAAAATGTGAGTTTATGAGGATGTACCCAGGCATAAGAATTGTGTGTGTTAAGATAATCTTAAAGAGAGATTGTGTGTGTGTGTGTGTGTGTGTGTGTGTGTGTGTGTGTGTGTGTGTGTGTGTGTGTGTGTGTGTGTGTGTGTGTGTGTGTGTGTGTGTGTGTGTGTGTGTGTGTGTGTGTGTGTGTTTATGTATGTAGATGGTGTTGTGTTACCTCAATGTAATTCGGCTCTATTATACCTTAGATTTTTTAAGAAAGGCATGACTAACATAATTTTTTTTTTTTTTTGCGAAACATTTAGTACATCTGCCATCCTCACACAAACACTGATGACATTGAAGTGGAATATATTTGCTGCCATCCACCACCAGAATTAATTGGTAGCAATGAGACATTCACAGCCACACAAGCCAGTGAAACACTACTGCCACCATTGGATATAATGCGAAAGATACAGTATAGCCTCCTGCATATGAATGATGGTAGTGGGAGTGCTAGATATGAACGTATTCGTGGGGTTGTTCCAGCCAAATAAGATGAGTGGTACTTCCCTCACCTGATAGACTGAATTGGGATTTAAAAAGTGTGGTATATGAATGCACTTGGATTTGCAACAACATGAAAAACACAATGCTGCAGTTTCACTACATCGCCTGTAATAATATAAAGAGGAACACTCAGATAATTAGAGCCACAGCTGTGCATGGAGTATGCAATTGGCACTAGCTCAGCACAAATGGCAAACGCCTTTAGGGGAAATTATATTCCCCTATCAGAACATGACTGACAGCTGACATAAGCTGGGAGTGTGTGTTGGAATTTTGATCATTAATCAGACAGCACGCCGACAGCACTGATGAATTGCCTTCTCCACTGCATAATCTACATGCTGCTTTCCCTCTCGAGCTTCTCTTCAGATTGACTCTGTGTCTATGTGAAAGAGACTAAAAGTAGAGAAAGGAGAGGACAATCTATCTCCATTATCCTTTTTCACTCTGGTTATTTAGCATCACATCAGGCTGGCTCCCTCCATCTCACCCCTTGTTTCCTGCTCTAAAACTTGTTCATTCTCCCCGTCTTTTCAGCTCAATATCTCCCTGTTGTTTCTCCCTCCTGTTTTTCCACTAGCTGCAACTCTCACCCTGGGGAAATACTGCTTTCCTAATGACATGTACAGATTGTGTGCTGCAAAGAAAATGGGATGTTAATGTTGCCTGAGTGTGACACTGTTTAAAGTGAGTTAATATTCTCAGGGTGTCTTCAATGCTCCTGTGGGTGCATGAGCATTCAATGATATGCTCAATATCTCAAGAAATACTGTGTCTGCACTGTTGTGCACACTATAGAGTTTGGTGTTTTGGGCAAAAATAGGTACATACTGCCTCCTGCTGTTCAGTGATGCAAAATGGCATTTATATATTGATATCTAAAGCAAGTTTCAGTTTTATAAAAGTACAATCCTCAAATATTTTATAAACCAAATTAAGTTCATCACTCCACCCTGCATGGCACATCTCTCCTGCTGCCTGGTGCCAATCTTGTCTTCCCAACTGAGCACTGCGCATGGTTCTCAAACCAGCACCCCCCCTCCATGGGTCATTTTTCCATGATTCAGCTTCAGTCCCAGACGTTATCAGACCATCTGAAGCCCACCTGCTGCTTTTGTGTTCTGGGACAGGCAGGGAGTAGAGGACGCCATATTTTCACGGCAAGCGAATCCAGCGCCAAGAGGCCCAGACTCATGACTCAGAGCAAGACTGAGCAGGCACAAGAGAGAAACAGAGGAGCAGAGGTCACAGCTGGGCCAGTCCACCCGCACTATCAAGCATGGTTATGTGTAATTGATGGTTAATTTGCTTGTGCGGTACACAAACACACAGAGATATTTATCTTTCCAAACACTGATTGAATTCTACTGAGACTATGCAGGCCTGCTATTTCCCCACTGACAATGGGAATAATGAGGCAAAACAAAAGTGTGTCAAAGGACCAAACAGAGAGTTTTCATTTCAAGCCTTTTCAGCAGAGGAAAATGTGACCAAATCATGTATAAAGACAATCTTAAAACACTGTCCTTTATCACACTCTTAACCAACATGAAGTGGGATAATGACAACAGTCATAAAGGTTTTCTATTTTTGGCTTGATTTCAGATCGTCTGTGGTGAACCCTCTGCAGGGTGTGGGTTGTAACCCAGGTTGTACACTGACCTGGGTGCCCAGTAGCTATTAATTACACTCAAATGACAAACTAACAAACACCTGCAGCTTTCTTCACAGGCACCTGGTTTGAAAAGGTCATCGCTGAGGCAAAATCATCAGGCCTGGTATGTGGAAAGTGTTAAGAGAACATAGTGTATGTGGAAACAATTTATTTGTGTGGAAACAATTTATTTGTGTGCAAAAACTGCATGTAATGAAGAGTAAGTGACAGTCCAGTAGAGCAAGGTGTTTGGTAATATTTAAATTTTACACATCATATACGCCAGCTCTCCATGTGTTCTTCCTAGGTTGGCAGTAATAGGATGCCGTTACAAGGGGCAAAGAATAAGAGGCTTGCCACAGAACAGTCTTTGGTTATTGTGTGATAACAACAGAGCCAAGGATATAGATTTGCATATGGATGGTAGGGACATGTCCCTGACAATATTTTGGGAGGAGAGACTTGTCCCTACCAATTGAGTAAACTTGTTCACACTATGTTTGGAGTGAAGTCATATTAGATCATACCAATGTTCCCTCCAAGAGGCTACTTCTCCAAGACAACCGATTTCGGCATGCTAGCATTTGATTGACTGAAGGGTTTATCTGAGGGCTCAAGTGATGTGAGGATATCACAGTGGTATCCAACGTCACCAGAAAAATGGCAACTGATGTTAGGTAACCGTGTTAGCTAGCGTTAACTAGCATGCTAACCCTGGCTTCTGTCTTCTGCAGGCTAGCAGTCAGGTTGCTAGCAGGAGTAAACATAAAATGGTGAATATATCAAAGTATGAGTTGAATATATGTCAAAAAATCCAATGAAAATATCACCATGAATACTATGACTTTTTATGCCTCACTATATACTGTTGTTTTTATGTCCCTTTATTCCTTACTGTACTATGTCGTTTTTATGTGTTTTTTTTACACCTTACTGTACAATAACTTTTTATACCTTACTATACCATGACACTTTTATGCCTATGACTTTTTACGCCTTACTTTACTATGTCCTTTTTTATGACTTACTATACTATGACGTTTTTATGCCTTAGTATCCTACGACTAATGACATATACTGTATATGACATACAGTATATGTTCTTATATCAAGACTGATGTTACTAATAAGAGGATATATCATAATGACATATATACATCCTCTGGATATATGAAGATATAAGTTTATAATGCGCATAGTAAAATTCAAATTTATTAAAACAAGGTCATTCAAATTCTATGTATATGATTTTAATAATATATTAATTTTAAACATAGATATCTATCTTTTATATTTACATAAATAATATGAACATACTGACAGGCTTTGGGATGTATATTTATGTAACATGCGTTTATAATATAAAAATAAATACTAAAATACACATTTTTATTAGCTAGACATATGTCAATATATGATAATATTCCATTTTTTAACAGGTTTCATATGTAATTTTTCAAATATATAGGCAATACTTTAAATACATATTATTTTAATTCAGAGGTAAAAACCTGGGCTTTTGTCAAGCAACAGAAGCCGTTGATTCAGCAAAATGATTGGGTCTTTGTAGTCTGCAGTTTAGTTTATTTTGAATATCACTTATCACTGCAAAATCCTGTAAATACAAAATAAAATCTATAAAATCTAAACACTGAGTTGGATAGGTGCATCAACAAACCATGAAAAAAATCCTGAGGTTCACTAATTGTATATAAATAGAGAATGAAATAGCATGCTGCATTTGTTTGATTTATTCCAAAGTGATGGTATGCTGATTTTATTACAGGCCTACAAATGTGCACAGAAAATATAAATTATTACAAATACCTTTTCTAGGTCACGTTGAAAAACATTTCGGTTTTAAGAAGCACAATTACTGAGGGATTGTGATAATTTCACAGACTAAAACATGGAACTAGCCTGTTCATGTTTTTTGAAGAGCATTTACTCAGCAAGGTTTTCCAGGTAACCAAGCTAACCTGCCTCTATGGAAAGGCCCAGGATCTTTTGTGCTACTTGGAAGTAAAATGATCGCAGCATGTTCCTTATGGGGAGACCATAAGCTTCAAAACAGCAAACTCTTTAAGTGTACTTTAGTTGGGCACTTGCTCAAGGTCACTTCACTTGCTGACAAGAGGGTTAGAAGCCTCTTTTTCTTAGTGGTTGCCAATCTACCACTCACTGCACTAACCTGATTTTGCTTAAATATAACATACAAAGACATATTTTGTAGACAGTCCCATTGGTGAAAAACAAAAAATACCCACAAAACATTAACAAAGTTTTTTCTTTTTATTCATCAAGACAACATGGACATTAAAAGCAGAGCAAAATTAAACAAATCTTATGTCTTCAAAATCTTTTGATCAAAATTAAATCAGTATATTTTACAGTAAGGGGACAAGAGCAATCAATGTGAGCTCTAAGTGGAGGAGAAAAGAGACACGCCCTATCATAGGTCTAACATTGTACATACGCTTTTCAACTGACTTTGTTAAAAAAGGAGGTCAGGAAGTGAAGTGGAGCCTGACAAACCAAAACAAACCACAAGCACTGTTTTTTTTTTTTTTTTTATTATTTCATTTTCACTAAATGCCAAGAAACAAGGAGGATGTGTAAAGATTTTCAAAATAAGAAAAACAAAAACCCATACTGAACTTCTCCTCTAAGTTTGGTATTTAAAGTGATGTCTGGCTGACACCTAAACCAAGAAATACATCAGATGAACCACAACTACCCTCATCCAGCCAAAAGATAGACAGGTAATGGAACATGGAGATTAATGTATTTTTTTCCTCTCTCCTCATATTCACATGTATGTTCATGTTTTTAAAAATAAGCCACTACACATTTGTGGTTCACCTTGTTTTTAAGCAGCGAAGTGTCAGGTTCAGGGTAAGGATGGGTGCGCTCTTCCAATTCTTCCTCCACCAGATATCCCAGCTTCCCCTGTTGAGCAAAAAATGTTCACAAAATGTAATGTTAGCAAAGGTTCCACAACATGGGTTTGTAGCAACAACTGCTGCTACTGGAGCGCCAATAACACCTATATAATGACTACTAGTCAAATATATCCCTCAATTTAGCAACAGAGGAGAGTAGAAGACACAAGAGACACTGCTAACGATGCACAAGTACTATCCATTTACTAGCACAATGGACATGGAAGTTTTGACCCAGACTATCTGGTATTTTCAAAATATATTTTGTATATTTTAACTTTGATTAAAAGGTTGCAACCTGGACCAAGTCCACAAGTTCTGGTCACTACCTTACATACAAATATTTTTAAATTACTAACAGAACTGTTCAATATTTCCTTTGCCAATGTGAAAGTGCACTAGTGTATTTGATTTCCAATTAAAAGATACAAACACATAATCACAACCAACTGAACAAATGTGACATCAAAATACCCTAACAAAACCTTAGTCCTGAACAATACACTATGTGGAAATATACACATCAGTGGCAGTTTCAGCTGTTGGCATAGGTATATCAAAGCAGGCTGCCTGTGCATCTCAGCGTTTTAAAAATGTGTCTCTGACATTTCTATCAAATTACTTCCTTTTCCCAAAAGTTAAGAAATAAAGAAACACATTAAAAAAATACACACAATCAAGCTGTCAAGATCATGTTTTGGAGAAGTACAGAATTGTTTTTCTGACAGGCAACAGCATTCAGAAATGGATGTGGGTAGAGAAAGGAGTACCTGGGGTGAGTACCTGCACAGTTTGACAGTCAGAGAGTATCCATGATTTTTAATTTGCCCTTTTCTCATGTGGTCTCGCTCACAACACCAACGCTGTGTGAGGTATGGAAGTCAGCTGCAATTCATTCGATAAACCCTACCCTCCAGTTAGTTAGTTACGTTAGGCCCCCCGGTGCTACAACACCCCCCAAACACACACTGCATGGCATTATCAGGCACAGTAAGCTGGACAACAAATCCATGGCATTTGAGTTATGATTACGGCAAAAGAAATGGCTTGTTTTTTTTTTTTTTAACATACACCTTTGACGAAGGCTAAAAGTATGTCTGTGTGTTTACTTATGAGAAAGCGAATCCCCAAGATATATGTATAGATAGATATATAAACATGTAGACACACAGTGGCTGAACTTTCCTCCTATATGGAGTGTAATATCTCAACAAATTATTACATTTTTCTTCTTAAAAAAAATAAATAAACAAAACAAAATAAATAAAAAACAGGTAAATACAGGCAGGAAATTTTGATTGGATTGGTTAATGTTTTTTTCTGCCATTTTGTCCACAATGACAAATATACATCTATAAGGATCAAAAACCGATACAAAACGAGGGGTACCTCCGGGCATGTTTGCTCAGGGCTACACTGGCCTTTCCCTCTTGGCTTTGTGTGAATGTTTTCTACCTTCTTCTCATTCATCGGGCCTAGTCCTTCATCTTCAGTGCATACTTATGATGCACTATTTGAAAACAGGATAAAGATATATGCATATAGTACATAAGACAAAAATCATAGGCATTGAACTGAACGGAACAGGGTGGGAGGGGGAGGGTGAGGGGGTGGGTAGGGGAGATGGGGGAGGTAGGAGGGGAAGTGGGAGGGTGGTGGGTTGGGTTGAGAGCCAGAGGGGAGCGAGGAGGAGGACGCACTTACCTGAGCCTGATCTGAGGTCCTATCAGATCAGTTTTAATTGGACTGAGTGTCACCTTCAGAATGGAAGAGCTCTTGCTGGCCATTGAGCAGAGGGGAGGAGGCAGAGGCAGCAGCCTCTGTCTCCATCGGTTCCGCTTCTGATGAAGCCTTGATGGCAGCTGCATCACCGTCAGAGTGCTTGTCTTTCTTAGAGCTGCTCCTCTCCTCTGTCGCCTTACGGTCTGAGAAAACATACACAACACATCAAAAATGTTACCATTTCTCCTTGGTGGACAGCTGTCGTGTTTAAAAAGGTAAGAATATTGGTATTATAGCAGGCACGAAAACACACACTCACCAAAAAAAAAAAAAAAAAAAAAAAAAAAACATTAAAAAAAAAAGTCCTCACCTTTGTCTTTTGATGACCGTTCTCTGTCCCTGTCTCTCTCCTTCTCTCTGTCCCTGTCCTTGCTGCGGCTGCGATGGCGGTGAGATTTGCGCTCTGAGCTGCGTGACCTCCTCCTGTCACGACTGCGGGAGCGACGCTTTCTGTCAGAGCGATCTCGGCTGCGCCTCCTCTCCCTGTCTCTGTCCCGGCTCCTGCAGAAACAGTGAGGCAAGATGTTTTTTTTTTTTTTTTTTAAAAAACCTTTTCATTAAGTGTCACACAAAGAGATGTATGGTCAAGTGGTACATATATTTGTTTCCATGGCTATCCATGTATTCATGATGTTCTCTGGACAACTGAGGTGTGCTGGTAGCTTTTGAGCGTACAAGCAAGGAATCATTTTTTTCATTGCTGCTCACTACTGGAGACCTAGTATTTAAATTGTCAAATACAGGAGAGATGTTACTATTAGGGCAGTCATGTGAAATTTTGATTGCATTCATCATTTTAATTGGTACTTTCAGCAGCAAGCTTGATGTACCAAGTAATTTCACTGTTTGTGGAATGAGCATGCAGGTTCCAAAATAAACAGCCTGATCAGCAAATGTGGATAGAAATTTGCTTTGGTCGAGAAAACAAACATTAGGGGTCATTAGCCGACCAGCCTGAAATGCAGACTAGCAACAGCAACGTAATGACAGGTCTAACCTGCTGCTTCTTGTTTAGACCGGTTAAAAGTGCAGGTGGTGAAGAAAATCAAAAAAATATCTGAAGAGTTCAAGTTGTAATGTTTACTCTGGTTAGTTGTTGTGGATTAAAATGGGGCTCTTAAACCTGGAGCTTTGTTCTTTTATGCTATTATTGTTGTTATTAGACCAGCAAGACTGTAGTGGTCAACGTGGTTCAAGTTAGCAAACCATACCTGCTGCGTTTGCGTTCCCTCTCCCTGTCCTTGTCTCTGCTCCTGGACCTCCGGCGATCACGGGATCTGCTCCTTTTCCTGTCCGATGCTCGACTGGAGTGGCGGCTGTTGGAGTGGCTTCGGCGTGCCCTCCTGTCCCTCTCCCTGTCTCTATCTCTGTCCCGTTCTCTGTCTCGCTCCCTCTCACGCTCTCTCTCTCGTTCCCTCTCTTTCTCACGCTCTTTCTCTCGCTCCTTCTCCCGCTCCTTCTCCTTCTCTTCCTCCTCTTTGCGCTTTTTCTCTCTTTCCTCCCTCTCACGCTCACGGTCCTCTCTGTCCTTCCTGAGGGCTGGGTTTTCACCTTGGGGATCTTCTGAGCGGCGACGTAGTTTCTCCTGGGAGTGAATATGTAAGAGCCCGCATGTAAATTATCAAGTTGACCATTTTGGATCATAGCTAAAATCAAACATTGTCCAGGTCGAATAACCTATTGCAGATCATTCACTTTGTTAAACAGTAATGGAAAAAATGATTCAGCAACATTTTCTCTTACAACACTGCGGGACTAAAAGGATTATCTTATCTCTTCTCTTTCTAGTCAACATATATGGCATCTTATATTTGAATTTTCAAGACTTATATGTATATTAACCAAGAGCTCTTTTTGAGTCTAAATAAGACTCATAAAAATGTGCCACAATTCTGACACTATCAATCTGGCTTGTTTTTCTATTTCTTGTTCTGGTGAAAGATCCAATAATTTATCATACACAACATGTCGCATCTCAACATCTATGCATGTAGTCTTTGCGACAGGTGATCCTGTTACCTTGAGCTCCTCTACAGTCGATTTGATCTTGGCGTAGCCCATGTGCTGTTTGCCCATCAAGTGGTCATCCACTCGGGACTGTGCATCGCCTACAATGAGGAAGGCCCCACACACCTCACAGACTTCCATCTGTTTCTCCTGGGCTGCAAAGCTCTCAATGGTCTGGATGAAAAGCAAAGACATTGCATTAGAAAGCCAACGTAATAAGCAACATGTTTCTGTCTCGCAGCACACCTGCTTGTCTAATTTGCACAGATTTTTCTTTGGGGACAATTTATGTAAATCAGAATGCTTATTGCTGAGGAATAACTTTTAGCTAGCCATGATGAATGTTAGTGGGACAGATGGAATTGCTTTCTGTCCAAGCTTAGTTTGACTTTGAATATTTGTGAAAGAATAAAGCATATGTTCGTTGACAGATTGCCATACATGAGGAGTGCCTACTATCCTGAGCAGTGTCTGTAGGCAGATTAGCCTGGAGTTAGGGGACTCACCGAGGGGGTGGAGCTGAGAAGCTCTCGCTCCTCCTTCAGCTGCTCCACCAGCTTCATCATTCCCTGGGCCTCCTCCACTCTGCCCTCTGATCCCAGCTCCTCAATCTGAACAAAAGCAAAACAGAGACAGGTTAAATCAATGCAGTATCCTAACACTGACAACCAGATTTCTTGGGGTGTCAGTGAGAACTTTATTTTATGTTAATGTTGTTTAAAGATAAGAAGTTATATCTTCCATGTTGGTAATTCCAGCTGTAATAAAGGTAATATGTGACAGATGTTCAAATTCCAATGTCTTCTTATTCCAGTATCTTCCAAATTATCAGGTCAGTGTAAACTAACCAATGATAGAAATATCTACGCAACTCATTTTACAATATTTGTTACAAACCTGTACAACTAAGTCTTCAATCTTCTCTGTTAAAACCTGAATCTTCTCCTCATTCTTTCCTGATGGACCAGGACCCTATAGAAAAAAAATGAAAAACTCAGGTACATCCGCACAAGTTGTGTACTTTTTTTGTTTTGTTTTAGCAGACAGTTTCCACGGTACTCTTAAATTGTAAAACTGTACTGAGGAAACTGAATAGCCAAAGCCTTGTTTCTGTGACACACGAGACGTCATGAGTACTCCAACAAGAAAATGCAGATATAGGAGCAATTTACAAAGAAATATCCCTAAACCAAAACACAAACCCCTGCATTTTGCTGAGCCTGGGAAAGTGCAAGCCGGGCATGCCCTCTACGAATCCGCCGTTCAACCTCTGCCAGGAGTGACTGAAGATAGCGCAGGAAGTCTCGCTCATAGCCCTCCTTCATGAACCGTGAGCTCTTCTCGTACCTGGATAAAATATGGTAGGAACATGTTATTTAGTGGAAACATCAAGTCATAGATAAAAGATTTCTTAAATCACAACCAGAACTTACGTTTTTCTGAGATTTTCATCGTGGATTTTCTCACAAGGGCCTGGAAAATCAAATTCAAAAGTTGTATTATATTCAGATAGAACAAATGCATTTAAAGATCTAAATACGTGCACAAGTTCTCGACTTACCCAAGTCAGAGCGGGTGTTTGTGAATAGCTCAGCTGGGCAGAACCCACACAGATAGTATCGACAAACCTAATTCAGAAAGAAAGTACTCTTATTGTTTCAAAAATAAATTCTTTAAATATTCATCCTAACGTTACAGTTACATCGGCTCAAGTGGTAAAATGTAACTTATGCTAATTGGGAACAAATGAGCTTTGCAAGTCGTGCAAACTACAGTTAATTTAACACTAATATGTGCTTTCTCCAGTCTTGCTAATCGACTTCAGGACCATAAACCACAGCAGAACACAGATACATGCAACAACAATGGTTACTCAAACCTGACACTAGCAGCAGAGCAAGATCCACGATGTTATAAGCCTCATTGTGAGCCAATGAAATACCGTTAACGTTAGCTAACTGTAATATTAACACGCGTGTCTACACAGCATTCAAAATTCCTGCTTACGCTAGCACATCCCCGTGCTGTGGTGAAAGCTGAGGTGGTACACAAAGGGCTTAAGTAAGCCAAGACTCTGATCCCACATGCGATAAATCTAGGTATCTTAACTGGTTAGTGTAATGTTATCTTATAAAAACCAGCTAGGCTAACATTAGCTTGAATGCTAACTTACGCTCTCGTCATCCCATCGCACGTTTGATCGCTTCTCGTCAGGGGCCAAGTTTCTATCTCGACCCATTAACTCGTCGAGTAACTGGGCTGCTGAAAGCATTTTGGCTAAAAGAATGTAGCCTAGAATTAAAGTACAGCGGTATCTCCCGAAGCGCCAGTTCACACCATCTATTGCGCGCAAAGTACTCCTAATCAAAATGGCAGACGCTGTAACAACAACGCCCGTTCATGGTTCAACTATAAGCAGCCCAGGAGCAGCTCGCGCAGCATCTGAACCGGAAGTACAGGTTTTGACAATACTGTGTTGACCCTATGGACTTGGAGCAGTTTCGTTTTAGTAAGAAATATTACTACATCCCAGTCTTAGCTTGGTTATTTGCTCCCGATAAAATTTGAAATTATTCACATTTCACGAGACTTAGCCACAACTCAGAGTGAAATAATACTAACACAAACGAAAAAAAATCGTTAGCAGAAACGGCAAACACGTTGTGGTTTTAGTCTGAAAGCTTCCCCGGAAGCGAAAGAAAATTTTATTTTTTTACTTTTTCTTTATTGAAAAGGATGTAGATAAAAGATATGAACTAGATAAAGAGATATATATGAACAGCATATTATATGTATAAATATCATTACGCTCCATCCTTGGTAGCTTTGGTATCATTAAACCCTTTCATATGTATTTCCACATTTTATCCATTGTTTTCTATTACTCTGTCATACAAAGAATATGCAGCACCTACTGTGCATGAAACAGTCAAATGCCCTCTTGCTTTAGGCGTCTCAGGGCTGACCAGGGGCGGAGCCAGACATTGTAAACGTTCGAGGCTTAGCCTTAATTTAAGTCTATATTCATGGATTTTCTTTCTTTCCCATTCAGAGCCGCTACATCCAGTATTTACTGTATCAAGCCATTTTGTACATCATTTTGGGAAAACATGAATGTTGCTCAGGAAAAAAATCATCCAGAGCCTGCATCATATTGTGAATCTAATTGTTCTCTGTCTCCATCATTCCGAAACCACAACACAACAAATTTGACAATGACTGATTTTCACTACTGCCACATAAAAAAGAGGCAAAAATGTTCTGATATTATTATTTTTGAATTTACATGACATACTGTATGTGGGGAATGAATTTGGCATAAACAGCATTACTAATCTTGAAACCTATTTGGTTTGCCAGAGTAGAGGTCCCAGATTTAATGTTTAGCTGACAAATCTTCATTTAAACCCAGACCATCATACTGTATGTGCTGCTCTAACTGAGCAGTCATGGATCCACAACAAGGTGAAATAAACGTCTTCACTTCTGTGAACTGAATATTAGGCCAACAGAAGAACATTCACTCTAATGATATTACATTTCATATTACAATAGCATCATAGGATAAACAACATGGACATGTACTGTAATATTATAGTACAGTATTTTACTTGATCGACTGATAATGACTCTGTTCTCCTTTCCTCTTCTTTTCTTCAATCCTGTTGTCAACACATTTTCATCTCTTGTCTATGGAGCTGGACTTGTCTCAGTTATATTCATGTGAAGATTGATCATTTAGTAAATGTGTAATCTGTAAATATAAAGCACCTTCAACTAATACAAAAATACATTTGTAAACTCACAAAAATATCTTGCAAATATAAAACGGATATGCAAAAATCTACAAACAAATTCCATGATTAAAACATATGTGTGAATACAGTCAATGAATTTACAAAAAAATTAAAAACAGACATTTGTGAATACCTTCCTAACATTTACAACTTTCAAGCAGACATGTGTGAATCAATTTTCCATTTGTGAAGCGAAAAAGCATTTGTGGAACAAAATTCTACGCTTTTGGGTTTGCATTTTACACACACAGAGTTTTGAGACAGATTTTCCTCCAGTCGGAACGAAAGTCGACTTGTATCACTCGGCCACAATCGGAAAAGACATGATCGCCTGCTGACACGTCATTTCCGCTTTTTAAAGCATGAGCTCGCAGCCTTCAATGAGCTGCTTTATTTCCCCAAATATTGGCGACAAGTAACGTGCACTACGTTGACGGTTGTAAGATATGAAGTGACATGACCTGGTTAAGGTCTTTTATAATTGGGGTTGATATTTGCTTTGTTAAGAAATGATGTATTGCAATTTTACTATTCATTCCATGTGTAGGCTAAGCTAACATTAACTACTAAACCCGTTGCCATGGCGACAGTAAACAATCATGTTGCGGACTCAGGGAATGAAAGCAGTGTGCTGGATTTTATACACTGTGATGATGATGATGATGATGAAGATGCATTGTAAATAAACCACATTGGTGTTATTTCTTTAACAATTAGTTTATTTTAATCATCCAGTCCATTTGTGGAAGGTGTTTTATATTTACAGATTAGATAGATAGATAGATAGATAGATAGATAGATAGATAGATAGATAGATAGATAGTTTATTTTTACATTTTCATTTGTCACTTCTGTCATTAAATAAATATTTTAATGGAATACACAACTGTTGATACTTCATAAAGTCAGTGCCCCTTGTGTTAATATATGGATTCTCTAGGAGAGATAATACAGACCTAACTGTTATTGGGCACGGGAATAACATATGTGACATTTAAGCCTTTCATTTAGTCATAATTGCTTTCAAATGAATCAACTGTATGTTTATGAATGTTGTGATTGTTATTTATTAGTAACTTTAACTTCCTGCAAAGCTGCTGATGGACATATACTTGCAGTTCACCTTCACTTACCTCAGCACTTTATGGATTTTTGCAGCTGCTTGTGGACTTCATGTTTGCTGCTTTACTCTGTGTTCATGAGAATGTGAGTACTCGTTTTGTGTAAATGTGTCTTTTAATAAAAAAGCATGTAATGTAACCTGATTCTATCCTCCATCAAAGGGAAAGGGTGACATGGGGAAAATAGCAGGAAATGAACAAACGGCATTCAGGCCCACCAGTAATGGCCGTACGTCGTGCACGTGTGGCGTACATCACGCTTGGTTGTAGGTTGTTGGACTCATACAACCCGTCGGACTGCACTTCAGCCGAATCTCTTGGTCCACACTTTGCCAGAAGAATTTGAATGACAAGAAAAGTAAACTGGGGAACACAGGGGAAACTTTTCATACCTGTGTCAGTTTCGGAAATCAGGTGAACAGGAAACGGGGCGTGCAGGGAAGCAGCACAGGTGCGTACAGCTGTCTGCCTTTAGGGACTGCGCACACACTGGACATTGGCCCGAAAACGCGCCAAAATGGATATAAATTCGGAAAACAAAACGCAGGCCTTACTAAGGCTACACCTGGCTCTGAGAACAGTCCGCGGTCAAAACACTCGGACACACCACCCAGGTTGTTACATCAAATGCTTGGTACCGAAGGTAAGTCCGATAGCGTCGGAGACTTTAAATTCACTTTCTCAAGAATGTTTTTCTTGATGCTTTGTATGAACAGTGCGATGTCTACTGACCAGAATGTAAAATAGTCAAACACAAACGTTTGAATATCACAAATAAATATATGTATAAGGGAAAACATGATTGTGTTTTATATTTTAAGCATACATTTATAATAATTACTGTGTGTGTGCTGTATAAGTATATGTGTAATTTAGTGCATGTGTGTGTGATTTAGTATGTATGTATCAGGAAGGCACTACACGTCGACCGGAATTTGCTACCACTAGGTGGCAGACCAACCACCAATAAACATAAAAGGAGTGAAAACACAGGTGCGAGCGAAATGCATCATGATGGTCAACAATACAGCTCTTTGCTGCAGACCCTGCTTGATAAGGATTGAAAATAAATTAATTTTAAAATATGCTACTTTGGTTTCAATGCAGCCGCGTAGCTGTAGTCACCACTCTGGTCAGGAGCAGTGTTCCACCCACAGCACCATCTGATTGGTAACGCATATTATCTATTCAGATGTGCTAGTTACTTTAGATAAGCAGTTAGCGATAGCTTCTCTCTCTCTCTCTCTTGCTCGGTGTGTCTTGGATCAATAGATGAACTTGTTCATCGCAGTGTGGTGTTGTTGTAACTTCAATGTAGAGGATTGTGATGTTTATTACAACTTCAGCCATGTCTTACTTTAACTGGAGCTGCTCTAGTCTGTGACCGTTTGTGTACACAATAACGAGCATGATAGGCTATTACTCTTGAAGTATATCCAATCAGATGGTGCAGTGGGCGGGACACTGCTCCAGACCACAGAGTGCTGACTAAAGAGAGGGAGAAGGGGCTGCATTACAGCCAAAGTAGCACCTTTTTAAAATTCATTTATTTTCAATCCCTATCAGAGTCTGCAGTAAAGGGACCACTTCAGCCTAAGCTGAATTGTTGATCGCCATAATGCTTTTTGCCTCCACCTGTGTCTTTACTCCTTCTTTCATGTTTATTGGTGGTTGGTGTGCCACCTAGTAGTAGTAGTAACTTCCTAATTGTTCCTACCTCTAATTGTGGTGCTTTCTGGATACATAAATACTCAAACTCACGTATACATACATTCTCACACTCATATACCCTCATACTCATATTCTCATGTTATGCATGCATGTGTATCTATGTTTGTGTTTATGGATATATAATATTTGCATGTATGTATATGCATGATAGTGTGCATACATGTGCAAGTGCTTATTACCAGTATGTGCAAGTGAAGTATTCAGTTCTGGCCTAGGCAGCTTCTGATACATGATTGTATTTAATATTATAAGCATACATTTATAGTAATTACTCTAAAAGCAATCAAAATATGTTTTCTATGCATCAAATGTGTTAATATCAGTCAAGTTGGGCTCAATTTCTGTGTTTTAACTTAAGTGTGAGTAATCAAAGTGTAATGTGGGCAAAAACCTGGAAATGGAAAATTAATTTGGAAAAACACTTCATTTTTAAGAAATAAAAACCGCTTAATAATACTCTGTTGTTAGCTTTACTTTTAAATGTCACCACTGGTGTTTGTGCTTGAACAAATTTTAATTAAAAAATAATGTTTTTCAATTTTGTATTCTGAAGATATTGAATTATGAAGAAAATGTTCTTGTTTGCCCTGCAAGGCAAAGGCATTTTATTTAATATAATTACATGTTTTCATAGGGATACGAGAATCCACCTGAAGCTAGACCCACACCTTTGGTCCCCCACAACCAGCAAGAAATGGTAAGTCATGCACATGACTACACCCTATTCCCATATAGGCTCAAATTAGGGTCCTAATGATTTTGAGCTTGTAAAGTGATGTTTCCCAAATAATTCCAAATGTAGTTGTAAATTAGACTTTGTAAACCTGTAAAATAAATTTGCATGATAAATCACCAGAAACCTGGTGCTCAAAGTTCCCACACAGTGCGTGACACTGAAGTTACAAGTAGAATTTTTAACCTATTTTATATGGCGTTATTTTTGTGGCTCACACCTGATCGTGCAGTGGGACTTTCTGGACTTTCTGAGCACGGAATATAATATAATATAAGTGTGTGTGTGTGTGGGTGTATGTGTGTGTGAATATTGTGACTTAGTACCAATTTTTTTTTTTTTAATCATTTTCTTATTCAGGGTTATTTCACTATTTACTTTGTTTTCTATTTACTTACTCTTACTCTTTATTTACTTAATGATGTGACTGGATCATGCCTTACGAGTTTCGTTAAGAGGAACCAAATCGCGTGAAATAACTGAGGGTATTCAGAGGGGAACTAACGTTTGTACTCACTGTTGTTACATCTAAAAATGCCCCCCGATGAGGCGGTGGTGTTTTTGGCAGCCCGCTGATAGAGCTTTGACACCACTGATGGATTGAATGAGTGTATCGAGTGTTGGCAGTGGTACCATAACGTTAACTAACAACAGAAATAAATGACGGAACGTGCTGGATAAACGCCAAAGACTCCGACTATCAACCCGAAGTTACGTTAGCCAAAGCGTTTTTCTGCCACAAGCTAGCACCAAAGACTCTGCTAGCACCTCACCAAGCTAGCCAGTAGGTAAGGTTAGCCGAGAAGCTAATGTTAGCTGGCAGGGCTATTTTTAGTGGCCCAGTGTGCCATCGGTAGGAAATTCGTCAGGCGATTAGTATTGACAACTTAATCCTAGAGGCTTTCGTATATCCTATGATCTCACAACACTAGTTGCCTATACCAAAATGTCCACGACTTCGTTGGATAAAGAATTACAGGAGCGACTGCGAGAGGCGTCTGCCATCGGTGATATCGACGAAGTGCGGACACTGGTGGAGAGCGGAGTAAATGTTAATTCACAGAACGAAATAAATGGATGGTGAGTATTGACAACAAGTGTTGGTTTGCTTCACATTTTTATAAATATTCAGTTTTTTGGTGTTTGTTGAAAACTTCACTGCAGTCAAACGTGGCGTTAACAGGGATTAAAGTCGATTAGTGTTATCTTATTAGGCAGAGCAAGGCTTGTTAGTCAGCTAGACCTGCTATATTATATATCACTTATCCAATCTGCAAATAAATACCGTTAGCTTTAAAGTGACATTGTTCTGGTCCTCTCAAAACAGAAGGGACAAGAGAAAGAAACTGACTAAACGAGTCTGTTATCATTGCCACAGTTAGTTTATTGACTTGATTATCATATCACTAACATAAAATAACTTAACACAATTAGATAAAAACATTAGGTCCTGAACAGTGTTGCATGTGCGGTACAATGTTATGAGCATAAACTTAGATGATTAAACAACATTGTCAAGTTCCAACTTCTATATAACGATATAACTAACTCTTTGTTGTCTGTGCCCAAAATCATTGTGGTGATGTTTGAATCATGCTCAAAAGTTTATTTGCATCCTTGTGAATGTGAGGCAATGTTTTTTTTATTCTGTATGCCAGTGCCCCACAAGCACAATGATGACAGGTGGAACCACGTAAATGTGATTCTCAAGTTATACTGCAGTAATAGACCTATTTATGAATACAAAGTCATTTTATCATATGATATGTTGCAGTGTTTTGGCTCATTAAACTGTGTTCTCTCTTCAATAATCCACCAGGACATGCCTGCACTGGGCGTGCAAGAGGAACCATAAGCACATAGTGTCCTTCTTAATCAGTTATGGAGCAGACAAAGAAATCCTCACAGCTAAGGATGAGCTAGCCTCTCAACTAACATCCAAACCAGAGATCAAACGACTGTTGGGAGGTAAACTACACATCTCTCTCTCCCTTGTCTCCTGCTATGTCACATCATTGTTAGTCATTTTTTTTTAGTGGCATGTGATGTGTCAGATGCAGTCCATGTAATACTTTGACATATAAGCTACAGGTTAGCGCATTGAGTGTTGATTGTAAATTTGCATGTGCGTCTTAGTTATTGCATTATTCTGGTTCAAAGGAATGATCCTCTTTTTCATGTGTATTATTGCCACAGTTGAGGTGGAGGAAGTGCCTGAAGTCAAGGAGCCTGAGTTGCCAATCATTCCCAACTACCTGTCTAACCCTCCCTTCATGTACTCGAAGATGGATAACAAGTCAGAGGTCATCCTAGCACAGCAAATTACACAGAATGGTTCTGGAGAACATGCTGAGGACACACACAGCGATTCACCCTCCCTTTCTCCAACTCATGAGCATCAGAAATCACAGAGCTTACTCTCTGACAGCCCCACTCCTCCCTCAGACCCCACTACCCACAGCCAAGCCCCGGCTGGGGAATTCATTCCTGTGACTGAGCAAAATGGCGCATCACCCAGTCCGGCCTCATCCCACAACCACGCTGTTGTTAACTGCACAGTGCCCATGGACCTGTCAGTTGAGCCACACCTTGTCAATCATGCTGACTACCCGCATGCGGTGCCACACAATGGCACCATGTGCTCGCCTCCATTGGCCTCACCCAGCCCCAGCTTGGCCAGCAGCAGTGGGAGCCAGGTCCAGGCCCCAGTGGCCAGCGCTAACCCAACCATGAGCAGGCAGCAGTCTATCCCACAGCAGCTGAGCTACAGCCAGGCTGGTGGGCCCATGCCAGCTTTCCAGCCTTTCTTCTTCACTAGCACCTTCCCTGTCAATGTGCAAGGTGAGAGAGAAATCACATGTTTTATTATCTGTAATCCCTTTCCATACACAGAGTGGAGACAGACAGGATACCATTCATTATGAATAAACTCTTGAAAATCATGCTGGTGCCATTTTAAGTCCATATGTGTGTGTACAGTGCTAAAGCTTCTCCTACACTTGTAGATTGGCTTTCCTTTTTTATGTTTAAGTGGCTACTTCTTCTCAGGTAAGTGCTAGGAATGCAGACATGACAACACTCTTGTTTGCCATCTTGTCAAACCAGAAAGGGTTGTTAGTGGACATAACCTCACTCACAATAATGACTGAACCGTCACAGGCTCACTAGTAGAGGCAGATACATCTTTAACAGTCTATCCCATCATACAGTGAAACATTTTTTTAAACACGAGATGGGATAGGTTGTTCAAGTTTTTCCCAAACAAAGAAACAAAGCAAATATTTCCTTGGAATGTGCATCAGGGTTGAGAAACTGGAGTTATCATTTCAGGTTGTGATATCTTATGTACAAGACATGTCATTCATAAGCATGCGTTTGGTATGATTAAGTTGGTGTCTCTCACCTTGGGCTATGTCCATCCACTTCTTAAAAAGCACAATCTCTTTGTTAATAGAGAGGTATTGCTCTGGTTCTTCTTTCTAGAATTGGTGCTGAAGGTGCGCATCCAGAACCCCAACGCACGAGAGAACGACTTCATTGAGGTGGAGCTGGACCGCCAGGAGCTCACCTATCGCTCCCTTCTGAGGGTCTGCTGCCGCGAGTTAGACATCAGTGCTGAACATGTGGAGAAGATCCGCAAGCTGCCAAACACCATGTTGAGGAAGGTATGGGAAAGAAGGCTGCGTACTGTACACAAGTTTTTGTTGTCGTCTAGTGTCATGTATGTAAATGCATATTTACAATTCACAACTCATAATGGCAAAATATGGATTTTGCAAATTATATATCCCTTTTTTTTTAATATGTCTGAAGCAAAGATTCAGTGTGTGTGGTGAGACGCAATTATGGTACTTTAAAACCCTTAGCCCTCGGTTTGAACAATTTGCATCTAAATTCATTCTCCCTCCTGGAGGTGGAACTTGGTAAAATCTGAACACACAGACTTAGGTTTCAGTTGTAGCCCACAGCTAACCAACTGACTCCATGGAAAAATGATTCCTCCAAAGTGTTATGGGAACTGTAGTTCTAAAACTTTGAGCAGGATTATCCCCCAAAATAGAAGTGAGAGAGAGAATAATAATGCCTTGTGTAAAAAGGCTCCCTGTCCTGTTGGGTTTTAAAAATATTCCAACAGTTTTGCTCTTCAGTCTTTCTCTGTCTCTGCCTCCCTCTCTGTCTGTCTGACTAATGCATGCACACTGCAAGTGACACTGCCCCAACTCTCTAATTAGGTTGTTTGTGACTCACTTTACCTTACTGAAATCTCCCTTACCATCTGTGTACACTGTATTTGTCATTACTGCCTCTGACAAGTAATGACAGTGTAGCGCCTGGTCAGATTGAAAGTAATTGTAAAATGGAAGGTTTTTGGCTTAGGGCTCTGATTAACGTTTACTTTCAGTGTTGATTAATGTGTCGGTTATTTTTTCAATTCATTGTTTAGACTGTGAAATGTCAGAAAAATGCCACATTACAATTTCCCAAAGCAACATGATGATATGTTAAGTGAATCAGTGAAAATTTGCCAATTATGTTTGGTAGATGCATTACAATTGTACCCTGAGATAATGCTTTAATTTCCCTCCTTTTCTATGCACTTTGGATGTTAATTGAGGAAGAAAAATTAGACCTTTTAATCATTTCAAAGTTACTTTCTATACCGTTGTCCTGATAAAAATGAATGATTAGCAGTTGAAATAGTGTTTGATTTTAATTTTAATTTTTTTTTTTTTTTTTCCTCCCTTCCCTGTCCAGGACAAGGACGTAGCTCGGCTGCAGGACTTTCAGGAGCTGGAGGTTGTGTTGGAGAAAGCAGAGGGCCTGTCCCTTTTCTCTGCGACCGGGGGCCTAACAGACAGACCCTGCTACAACATGAAGGCCTCCCGCCTCACCTACTAGAGCTAGCGCAGAGCCCCAGGTTTCCCCGCTTATGATGGGCTTCTGTAGCTACCCTCAAGCAACCATAACTAGTTGCCTGCCCAGGTCCCTTGTTACAGCTTTGTTTGGCTTTGGTGTTTAGCCAATTTCTAACTGGGATTTCTTTTTTCGAGTTCTGTAGCTATTGTCCTCCTCCTGTCCTCCTCTGGCCCTCCTGCCGCTTTAGTGTACCCAACCAGTTCTAAGCGATTACTGATGCATGGTGTACTCGATTATGTGCGAAAGTATTTGGGCCCCTTTCTCCTCTTTATCTCTTTCTCTCCTCCCACTGCACTTTGTGCCAAGGCTCTAGTGGGACAACAGAGGGGAACATTGGCCTGTCTTCCTTATGGACTGGACTTGAATGGGATTCTGCAATAGCCTTATATGGACACATCCCTATACTGGCTGTGAACTATGATCACAGAGGAAAATGGTCAGATGAGACCGGGTGCAGAGGATGACAGGAAGGATTTACATAACTCTTACAGATAAGATTATCATCAGTCCACAGAACAGGACGAGTTGCAGCACAGTGAACTTTCACATGGCAACTTGGATTTCTAACAAATTTACCTAGAGAGTCTTATCAGATATTCTAGCTGGCGTACACACTTTCATACATGCTGTAGGCATAAACCTTAGTGTCTTTTCCTGCGGAGGGCACCCATTACTGGCCTAATTGTTAAGGTGGGGGTAATCTCACACCAGGAGAGATTTAGGTAACTTTGGACTAATAGTACTTTTATTTGCTGACAACACATACAGTATGCTTTAATCTGTATCCACACAAAGATGGATACATTTGATTAGGAGTGGTGATTTCCCTACATATTTAAGTCATTCAGTTGTACACTGTGGAAAAGGAATAATTAGTTTTGTTTGAATTGTTCTCCTGTGTGTCTTTTCATGTAAGACAAAAACTTCATTTTTATTGTAGAGATAAACGTGCAGCAACTTGAACCAGGACTTATTTTATTTTTATTTTCTATAATACATTATCGCCTCTGCTTTGCAGAGTGTATTACACGATTCAGTCAGCATAACACTCTGTCTAACTGTGAAGTATTTTATTTTATTTTTTTCATTTTTGAGTCATGTTGATTCTTACTAATAAAGAGAGACCGTGCATTTGCGCTCTGGAGTAACAAGGCTCAAGTCCCAGCAAAGGTGTATGAGGCTCACACTTAATTTATCATATAAATTAAGCCCTCTGTTGAATACTTTCTGTCCCTGTGTTTCTGTGTGACTGTAATTAGAATCAAAACCAAAAACTAATCTAGCCAGCAAAGATACTAACTGCAGAAAAAACTATCAATGCTTCAGTAAAGTATGCAGCTTTGTTAAGTTTGTGTGTGTGTGTGTGTCCCCCCCCCCCCAAATGAAGAGGAAAGATGTAAGACATAGCAAAGGATCTTGGTTTTATGATTGAGTGCTTCCTTGTTCCTCCAACACTAATCCAAATTAGTACCATTTCTCATATGTTTATCTCTGTTGCACCGTGTCACCACAGTTGAATCCTAGACTATCTATATGGTGACTACATTTCTTTAAAAAGAGACAGAATACCACTATATATGGCTTCAGTTTGGTTGTCATGGCTAGTCTAGGCCTAATATGTAATTCTTTATTTAAAAAATTTATAATTTTGAGTTGTGTAAGGTTTTCTATTTGGTACCTTAACTAGAGGTGTTGCTATCTGTATTAAATGGAGACTGACCACATGGTTATTTACACTAAGGGCAAGAGAAAAATGTTCTGCTTTATATTAAGAATTTAACTGAGTCATGACAAGTCAAGTGGCACAGCCATGTTGTGTCAGACGGTAATGATGTTTATGCTGCTTTCATCAACACCTTATATTCCTTTAATTCTCAATGCTGGGTCTCATTTATTTGAAGCAGTGCACTACGCGCTCACTACACGTCCTACAATCAAAAAGTTTCTTACCCAGTGGTAACTGTTTACTGTTCATATGTATACCTGAAGCTCTTACTGTATTTGTATGTTTTATGATATATTTTTTATTAATTTGTATAATTTTTTCTTTAACCAGCTAGGCCTGTTACGTTTTGTGTCAAAAAGTCTACTATCGTGCAAGCAAGAGTTCAACAATAGGATGAAAAGGAGTGAGAAACTATTGTTGAAGCCAAGTGCAATGTGGAGGGAAAAGAATGTGTTGCCAGAAAGTTTGCTGTGAGAAGAAGGGACTGCCAATAGTGCTTATTTTATGTTCCCAACTATGTTAAATGCTTTACTAAGTGAAGTTGTGCCACATGTTTGAGGCAGGAGCTTGGTTGAGAAAGTGGGGCAATGTGGGAGAAAACACCCCGCTGGCCGTCTGGTGCCCTGGATGAGTGAGAGCAGCATGTTTGAAGTGGGTTTTTATAGGATCCTCTCTGATTCTGTGGGAATGAGATGACCAACATTGTATTTGTGGGGTTGCTTACTGTTCTAGAAAAAGCAGAATACAGTTTGACTTAACCTATGCATTCAGAGTCTGATATTTTTATATACAGTACGTCCTGTGTACTTGTAGAAATAATCTTAGGCACTGTTAAAAGTTGTGAGTTTTTGTTCTGGAGACCTGTATCTGTTCTTTGATAAAGCATGGTGAATTACTTGGGCTCTTCCCTCTTTTTCTCTCAAACTGGCCTTCTGTCTTAGAAAAACCTACAACCATCTGACTATTGCAGTTATTTTAATGTGAAACTTCCATCTTAATTCTCACTTTGAATGAAGGGACCAGTTAAATGTTGCAGTGAACTCCCCAATAGTGAACCGACATGTATGTTTCAGCTGAGAGCCACTAGAGGGAGCAGAACAGCAAATATTGGTATTTGTTGAGCCACATACTGTAGAATCAGAATTACATGCCGCTTGCAGTGATGATAACAGGATAGCTTTTTTTTCTGCTTGGATTTAATTGAACTCATAAAAATGATTTTAAAACATGCTGTTTTGATTTGATCTTTATATGGAAATGCAGGAGTATCTGGATGCTTTGGACCTTGCTGTATTGAAGATGCTCCTTCAGTACTCAGTTCTTAAGAGCTAAGTAAACATGAGACTGTCTCAGGTTTGGCCATTCCATGTAAATTAGTGTAAGTTTTGGGCACTCTTAATAATTTAAATGATTTGAATATTATATTTCTCCAGTGCTGATACATGTAATGTGTGGGAAGAATGATCTTCATTTGTGTGTTGAAATGGATTTTTCATTGCTTATGCATTAATGGTTATTTCATTATTGAACACTAGAAAAAAAAATAACAATGGAATTTGACAGTGTAGCACCATTCAAAGGCAAATTACATACACTTTGATTGGGATAAGAGCTTACCTGCACATTGGCTCTAATAAACCACTGAATGATAATTTTTGCCTTGACTAAATTTTCCGACCCATCAGCGTAAGGGTCAACTGTATGCATAAATCCTTATCCATATGTTATTTTATATCTCAGTACAGATATACATGACGATCTAGTACATTTTCTGAAAAAATCAGCTGGGAAATTGCAAAATAGCCAGGTGGATGTTTGGCTAAGCAAGCAAACGAAATACCCAACAAATAACAGCTCATCATTCGATTGATGGAAAAGTTACACAAACATTCAAATGTTGAACACAGTAGTCCCACTCTGATTTGTAATATTGCCTACAATACTTAACTCAGCATAAATGAGAGGGCAAAATCTTAAGACAAATGTATATTGTCACACAGTCAATATGGGCGTATCGCTCAACCCCACATCAGTCAAATACACGTAATCATTACATGGAGAGAAGCATCAACACATGAGTCAAAGACTGGGGATATCACTCATGTACTTTCAGTTTGAAAAACTAATTTATATTAGTAAAGTACAGTTTATTTTCTGCAGAAGTGAAATAAAGCTGAGTATTTAGTTAAATATATAACTGCTGGAAGATCAAACTATGCTTACTGATGCAGATGTTCATTGAGTGGTTCAGACTCACATTCAGCTATTAAAAATGCCAGTTTATTACCGCTTATTAGCAACAAAACAAACAAAAATTCCTGGAAATGTTTCATAGTTCAAGGCTCAGTATTGTTGTACCGTCCAGCTGTGGTTTTGTCTTTGGCCCGTCCATTCACTTTTGACCTGTGATTGCACAGCAAGCCAGTGCTGTTATGAACTTAACTAACGAGACATTTTGTTATGTTCCCCTTCTGATTTAAAGAACATAAACAACACCTAAGTTATGGTCATACTGACACATCCGTGTATCTGTGGGACCCTTAACCTCTTCAGCCAAATGAATACAATAGGGTTCATGTGGTGAGCAGATGTTCAGACACTGCAATCTGGAGAGCACAAATATTGCATAATCAGAGCGGAAGAGTGCTGGGAAAGTTAAATGTGTGCGTATGTGCAAACTAAATATAGGGACAAAGAAATGTATGGCGGTCATATACATTTCACTGAAATCCTGTGAATCTGGGCATGTATGCCTGCATGTCTGTCCATCGGCATGTTGTTGTGTGTCTAGACTGGGGCTGAGGGATCAGCTTAGGGCCCTGCTGTGGCTGGACGTGTCTCTCTCCTTTGTTCTGGAGTGAGACACTCATAATAAGCTTAGTATGAACAGTCATAACACTTCCATTGTTTTGAGCCAGCTCCACCAGCTTCCCAGGCCTCGGTCATGGGCAAGAGAAGCTGTGGACCTGTGTGGTCAAGAACCCCCTAAGAGCATTTTAGAAATGGAGGCAGAAGGCGACGTTGCTCGCAGGTACGTGCCTTGGTCGTTGTGCTTGGACTATGGCCTGTGGTCCATTTGTGCCCCTCTCTAACAGGCATAATGCACTTATTTAACACAAATGCATGCATGACACTGTAAAGCCACAGAGATTAATGGTGAAACTGTTAAAGCAAAATGTACAGTAGCTTAAATCCTAACATTACGTGATTGATTTATGCAGTGCTGTTAATCCTGAATATGAATATAGTAAGGAACTAGAATTACATTCAGAAGAGCGCATACCTCCACCAGGGTCCAAATATTGATGAAAATATCGAAAAATTCCCTATTGAGGTGATAAATTCCCGGTTCCACCACTTCAAATGGATCTGCACTAAAATTTAATGGATTCTTCCCTGGCCCCTTCCCCCGTCCTTTCACCAAGTTTAGTGCACATAGGGTCAGTACTTTTGGCAGACAGGGATGAAAACATAATCTCCTTGGCAGAAGTAATGAATCCAATACAAGTGATGTACAGATGATGTAGTGGAGCTGGCTTATTGATTTAAAATTTAAGGATATTTTGAAGAAAAAATAAATACCAGGGTCATCCAAACATATACTTGTGTGAATGTATACTATAAGCTGTGACACTTATTTCTGATCACTTTGAGGTAAAATCCCATACGAAGTCTCAAAGTGGTATGCCGACCCAAGCAATCCATGCGACATTAATTAGCTGTGAGATATGTTAGGTCAGAGCCTGATCACGTCACTGTTGTTAATCCCTCAAGCCCATGAAACACTGCAATTTCATTCCTCTTGCACTCATCTTTGCTCCTCAGCTTCTTGAAAATCACTTAATCATTACATCTTCCGGCCTTTTGCTTGTGGAAACACCAGTACGTTCCATATTTTCAATAGAAATGCCATGTTAAACTTTGTTGACCGATATATATTTTACAAGAACAAACCTCCATATTGCTAGTTAACTGACATTAATGGAGACATCACATGAGTTGCAAAGTTGTTTTGAACCGGGCTCAGAAAGATGGTGAGGGTGCACACGGAAGGTCAAAGTCAAGGTCTGTTTTCAGACAATACATGTGCTGAGGGCAGATAGACTGACGGAGCGCCCTGCGTGGGGTCCTCTGTATGGCTTTATTCAATATGTGACATGCCCTGTAGCCCCAGTGTCGGCTATGCTGGGAATGCAGGGTCTTGAGGGGTGAAGGTTAGGGGTGGAGGGCCAGAGGGGGCGAGTGGGTGAGCAGACACTGAAGACACAGCTTGACTGTGTTTGTGCATTTATGTGCATTTAAGAGCATGCACTTGTGTGTGTGTGTGTGTGTGTGTGTGTGTGTGTGTGTGTGTGTGTGTGTGTGTGTGTGTGTGTGTGTGTACAATTAGTAAAATGATGTATATAATCCCTTTTTATGTGCATGCAGGTATTTGAATCTTACCTGTGTGTATAAGTGTGTGTGCCTGTGTGTTTTGTGCCTGTTAAAGAGGGCTGACAGACAGCAGACCAGACTGAGACTGCAGGGTTCGGCCTGGAGAGCACTGGGCCTCTTTGGACTCAGCAGGGACTCAGCTTGGGAAGCACAGACTCCATATCAACACACACACACACACACACACACACACACACACACACACACACACACACACACACACACACACACACAGAGTAAAGCTATTGAAATGTTGAATTTTTTGTTCCTCTATAGAACAATTAGACCTGAATTTTAACATCTTAGGTTTTAAGGCTGTGTCAGTTTGGTCAAACCTGTGGCAAAACATTGACAGTGCTTTAAATATTAAACATGATTTTTGAACATAGTTTTGTGTTTAATTAGTCTCTTCGTTAGTATGGAATTACTGACAGACACGTTATCCTCATATACATCTCACAGCTGAGGTCTTTATTGTTTTAATCAGTGCAGTTTAATATTTCCGTTTGAGACATTTGGTATAATCACCCACTGAAAAATGTTGAATAAGGTTGTCATGATGTGTCAGGTTGCACCTGTCCTGAATGACAAAAAACTGTTAAAAGCTGAGCCACCACATGAGTAAATTTGCTTATCTTGTGCCATTGTATGTTTGTATTTTTGTGCATATGCTCATTACTAACACACTTCACTGGTTTCCAAAGATTTGTAGTAGCTGATTCATAGAAATAACAGTATGAACTCTGGCTCCTAATTGGAGTTGCTCTACCATCTGAATCTGTTTATTTGGAACAGCACATTATGTGATATCAGAATTTGGACAACAGTTGCACTTCAGTGAGTCTGTTACTCTGTGTGGTTCACTGGCTGCACTCTGTTATTCTGCAATATGACAAATTGTGTTTCCAGTATGGCATACACTGAAGTGGCTATATTTTAAATAATAAGTTTTTTAAAGGTAATCTGAAGAAAAATCTTTGGGTTTCCACAACAGACAGCTCAGATATTACAGAGATGGTCGGTATGGCACCGCCATCAGGTGCACTAATATGTTACTACCTGTTACTATCCAGAATAGACAGATATTGTACAAATAGATTAACAAACCATATGCCATGCATAATGTTAAATTATGTATTATATATATGAAATAATGCAATATAGATTACCCTCGCACCTTTTGATACAAGTCAAATCAGAACCACAGTAGATAATAGTGACTGGAAGAACTGAGTTTGGTGCCATCTTCTGGAGACTAACATTTTGCTCAAATGGACAGGAGAGATTTTACAGTAACCACGGCTTTATTATCACGTAGAAAACTGCACAGTGTTGTCACCTAGTGCTGTTTTAATTTAATCTTAAATGACTAGACAAAAGATTATTTTAAAATAGGCACATGAAAAGCATCAAACGAAATACAACACAATATTAGTTGATATACACTGAACTCTGTTAACACTGAAAAGTGAGAATAAGCTGTCAGTGTAACTATGTAACGCAAAATACTTTTTTAAAAATCATTTTTATGTATAGTCTGTTCAGTAGCTTTATGTTTAAAGTCATCATTCTAAAAATGTTTAGTTCATGCATAAATTGTATAACGAATGTGTGTATATATATATATATATATATATATATATATATTATTATTATTATTATTATTATTATTATTATTATTATTATTATTATGGGTTAAATATCTCCATCTTCTTTGCAGCAACTTTGCAAGCTAAGGGTTAAGGCAGCCAGCGCCTTACGCACAGGTGTCTCGCGAGCCCTCTATGAAACAGCGCCTGCAAACTGTTGGAGAACTTTTTTTTTTTTTTTCTTTAATTAAGTTGATCATAACTGTAACTCAGCTGGGATTTGCTGTCCGACTAGACAGGCCACTGTAATTCATGTAGTTAGATCTTAAGTGGGTTTGCACACTGCAGCCTTAATCTCTCGCTACTATTAAACGTGGAGCGACAAACCTGGAGAGCTCTCCACGTCCAGACCGGTCCCGCACGCTCTTATTCGCGCCGCTTCTTTGCTGCATTTGATTCCGGTACTTACAGAATTCATCTCGCGAAAGTTTAAAGACTTTTTCAAAACTTCAAGCTTGTGTTAAACTCGGTGGTCTCTCGTTGGAGTTGCTTTCTTCAAGGTTTTTAGTTTCCGTTCTGTTACGCGCCGGATATGTGGTGGATGCTGTTTCCCCGATGGATTTGGTTTCTTCTGGGACATTATTACACTATACTCCTTTATATGGGCAGTTGCCGTGTGCGAGCGATGCCTATGTCTGTGGCCAAAGTGGTCTACTCTCATGCAGGTCTGTGCCCGAATGACCTGAACCCAAACCTGTGGGT
The DNA here is from genome assembly GCF_021018895.1 of Seriola aureovittata. Lineage (NCBI taxonomy): Eukaryota > Metazoa > Chordata > Actinopteri > Carangiformes > Carangidae > Seriola > Seriola aureovittata. The sequence goes on along the minus strand of NC_079380.1, from coordinate 16,166,720 downwards.
GGATGCTATGAGCACCTGTATGCGCGAGTGTGAATCTGACCAGGTGAGTTCTCCTGCCAGTGTCGGTGATGTAGGTGATGCCGCACGTGAATTGTGAAGACTGCAGTTCGTCTGTCAGTCGAAGCAGTTAGAAGAAAATTGTTGATCAAAAGAGATTAAAGTGTTAGAATCAAGTCGTTATCATAATATATATCCAAATGTATCTATCTATCTATTTAAATTAGTAAAAGGGAATTACAAAACACTAAAAATCCATAGTTCATGAGGTGTTGTCTTATCTTATTCTTGTGTAATGGATCTTTATTTATTTGTGCATGCATTGCAGAGAATTACTACTTAACGAACTACTTTTGGTTTGGGGTATAACCAAATATCGAAGTTACAGTAATTGTAACATACAATAATGAGCTACAGTGCGTGTATGTTGTTTTCAGGTCCATCCTCTAAGTGTAATTCTCATGATGTACAGTGGGGTCCAAAAGTCTGAGACCATGATCCCACTCACTTTTCCCATTGGATTGAAGCTCAAACATTCACCATAATCTGTACTAAATGCATAAGGGCTCTACAGAACTGGAAAATAACAGATTCTTCTGCCACAACCTTTGTTAGACTGGGATCTGGTGTTAGACACAACCCCCTGAATGTTAAAAAGAAAAATTACCAGTTCCCAACAACTCTTGTTTTTGTTTGCTCTGTGCATGAGTTGCTGCACGGAGGAAACTGAACAGAACAAAAATAATCTTAGTGGTTATCTTTATTTTATTTTTATTATTTTGAACTATTCATTTTGTGTCATCATCAACTTATCCACACTTAAAAGATGCATATACAGAACAATTTGATAGTTATTTAAGAGAAAGATTTCATCAACAATCAAACCATTTTCACAGTTTTGTGCAGTATTTCATTTCACACTGAATCTCAACTGTTAACAACAAAGCAAAAGTGCTGGAATTTGCTAAAAATTTTTTATTTCTTTTCCAACTTCAGGACTGTGAGACATTTGAGAAGTGCTGCCCTAATGTTTGTGGTAACAAGAGCTGTGTGGCAGCACGCTACATAGACATCAAGGGAAACAAGGGCCCCATTGGAATGCCGAAGGGTGCCACCTGCGACAAGTTCATGTGCTCTCAGCAAGGGTCCGAGTGTGACATCTGGGACGGCCAGCCTGTTTGTAAGTGCCGGGACCGCTGTGAGAGGGAACCCCACTTCACGTGTGCGTCTGACGGCATGACATATTATAACAAGTGCTACATGGATGCAGAGGCCTGTTCCAAGGGTATCTCTATCTCTGAGGTCACCTGCAGGTAACATGTTAAGTATTTTAGATCTCTACTTTTTGTTTTTGGTGTGATGAGGTAAAGTTGTCTTTTTTTTTTTTTCCAGTCATCACAATTCAGACATTTGAAGAACACAACTTTTTTTTCTGGTGTAGAAAAATGTATAATCTTAGTATAGTTTAAAAAAAAAAAAAAAAAAAAGCCTTTGGCATATTAATTCCTTTCTTATTCAACCTACCTACAGGTACCACCTGACCTGGCCGAACACCAGCCCAATCCCTGCAGAGACTACCCTACATCCCACCACTGCCCTCCAGACCACCCTCCCAGCTGACATCCAGCTCCCCACCATACACAGTGGCCCCACCCAACTGACTGTCTTCGTTGGAGAGACGGCCAGCTTCCTGTGTGAGGTGTCTGGGAAGCCACGTCCGGAAATCACCTGGGAGAAACAACTGAAGGGCAAAGACAACACCATAATGAGACCCAATCATGTCAGAGGGAACGTTGTGGTTACTAACATTGGCCAGCTGGTCATATACAATGCGCAACTTCCGGATGCCGGCATCTACACGTGCACAGCCAAGAATGTTGGGGGAAGTGTATCATCACACTTTCCCTTGGTAGTGATCAGGAGAGAAGTGAAAGGTAAGAATGCAGAGGTGAATAGTACCAACCTTCCTTTTCCAGCTGAAGAATGCCTTAAGAGCCCAGACACAGATGACTGTGGAGAGGAGAGCATGAGCTGGTACTATGAACCAAAGAGGAACAATTGTTTCACCTTCACGTACAGTCAGTGCAATAAAAACCGTAACCATTTCGACACCTACGAAACCTGCATGCTGTCATGTGGAGGAGAACTAGCGGCTCCCTGTAGCCTACCGAGTCTCCAAGGGCCTTGCAAGGCTTATGAGCCTCGCTGGGCCTATAGCAGCAGCCTCAAAAAGTGCCAGTCCTTCGTCTATGGAGGCTGCGGCGGCAACGAGAACAACTTTGAGTCCAAAGAGGCCTGTGAAGAGATGTGCCCCTTTCCGAAGAACCACAACTGCAAGATGTGTAAACCTCGAGGCAAGATGGTCACCAGCTTCTGCAAGAGTGACTTTGTGATCCTGGGGCGTGTGACTGAGCTGACAGAGGAGCAAGAGTCAGGCCATGCTTTGGTGACAGTGGAGGAGATCTTGAAGGATGAGAAGATGGGTCTGAGGTTCTTTGGCAAAGAACCGTTGGAGGTGACTCTTTTGAACATGGACTGGAACTGCCCCTGCCCCAATATCACTGTGGCTGACGGGCAGCTCATCATCATGGGAGATGTTCAAAACGGGATGGCCATTCTGCAGCCCGACAGCTTTGTTGGCTCCTCCAGCACTCGCAGAATCAGGAAGCTTCGTGAGGTTATCCACAAGAAAACCTGTGATTTCCTCAAAGATTTCTCTGCCGTCCAGTAGAATCTTTTAAAATCTCACACTCCGTGACAGTCAGTTATGTTGTTTTCAGATTATTCAAAGCTCCAGTGACCTCACCTGTCAGACCGACTGCCAGTAAACCCGAAACTAACTTATTGGAGGTTTTGTTGCTTGTTTCAGATGTTTTTCTTTCCTTATTTCACTCCTTATTGCTCAGTAGTCTTAAAAAAAAAACGTTATAATCACATCATTGTTGTAATTGATCATTACAGATGCTGTGTCAAAACTGTCCTATTTTTCAAAAATTAGAATCAAGCTTTGACAGTTTTTGCCTTCACCACCAGCGGCACATTGTCTGAAAATGGCAAGTGGAATAGAAATAGTCACGCGCATTTACCCTGTACAAAGTATTTAATCTTTTAACTGTTTATTAAAACAACATTATAGTTTTCTCTACACTAATATTATTCATTTAGAAGTATGTTTTGATATAATTGGCTTGTTTGCTTTGTGTTTATGTGGGACCTCGCAAAACTGACATTGTACAACAACTGTCCAGAGCTCTTGAGCTCACAATAATACAATGTGAAGCCTCAGTTTATCTACCAGAATCAAATAAGCTCTTTGGTTCCATTTTTTTGTGGAATCTATTTTAATAAGTTTTTTAATTTACAATGCAGAATATGTATGTGGACTTCTGTACTTAGTATTTATTTTTCTTGATCTATTTCTTATAGGGTTATGGCCAGTGGACATGTGTGTATGTATGTATATGTGTGTATGTATGTATATATATATACACACACACACACACACACACACACACACACACCACACACACACACACACACACACACACACACACACACGTGTACAGTATATATACATATATATATGAGTGTATGTATCTCTGAATCTAATTACCTAGAGAACAGAGCACATATTTTTTATGTTGTCTATGATATATTAGTGCTCATTGAAACTTATATGGAATATGATGGCAAAATAAATAAAGGTGATTAAGAAAACGTTATTGTTTCCTTGCTTTTTTAAGTTGTATTTTCCCCTCTGCTAGAGACAAAATACCCGACATGCTCACAGTTTATGAAAAGACCCGTGTGGGCAGTGCATGTGCCGGTCTGTAGCTGACATCCCTTCATCCATGTCCTCCGCCTTCCACTTGTATTTCACACACACAGGGCCTAGTCTGGCATTAAAATCTGAAGCAGGTCACATTCCAGCCCAGCTGTGGTGGCCTGCAGAGCTGTGTGTTGTGTTGTGTCTGGGTCTGGGGCCCTCGCATAGCACACACCCCACCGGCCATCCATTGGCCTTGTGCGGCCCCTTTCATGTGCAAGAGGCCGGGGTGAAGGGGATGTTGGCTGAATCTTTCTCTTTCCCTCTCTGTTGGCCACATCTGTGTTAAAGGGGCATAATAGAGAACAGAGAGAGGAATGGAAGGAGAGTAAAAGGTCAAGTAGAAATAGAGGACTGTGAGCCCTGAAATTCAACCAAAGTAAGGATAGAGCTTGAAACTTGTCTCTATTAACACGCAATCATTCTGTAGAATTTCTCTCTTTACATGCTGAGATTGTGGCCAACTCCTAATGTGGAAGAGATAAGGACACTGGAGAAATGAAATCATTCATGAGTATAAAGGTGCAAACAGTTAGGGTAGTCAAACACTAGAACTCTGGGATACCTTAAGAAGAAAATTAGTCACCAGGAACGGCAGGGTGTGCAGGAAACAAAACAAGGCAAAACCAGCCACTGAATGTTTTCCCCCTTCCCCCTCTGCCCTTATATCCCCTTCTCTAACCCCCTTCCTCAGCCCTCTTCCCCAACTGTCTGCCCATGCAGACCCAGAGACAGCCAGCCTTGGGCGGCGACCTCTGACCCTGCTAATGAAAAAGAGGCCACCAAGGAAAAGGCCACTTTCATTAGAACTGTTGACAAGTGTTAAGTGACTGGCCGAGCTCCAGACTAGCTCCACACGGATCCCTTGATGTCCTACACATCACAGCCGGCTGCTGATTTCAGTATCAAGTTCACTGAAAGACCACCAGCCAGGCAGCCTGCCAGACAGACCATAATAATAAGCTAGACAGCCACAGGTACAAAGAGTGGGGTGTGTGTGTGTGTGTGTGTGTGTGTGTGTGTGTGTGTGTGTGTGTGTGTGTGTGTGTGTGCGTGTGTGCGTGTGTGCGCGTGCGCGCCCTCAGTGAAACAGTATCAGTGAAGAACTCGGTCTTTAGAGGGGTGGTCAACTTTTTTAACTTAAGAAAATTTGCTTGGTTTCTCAGTAAAACTCCAGGTTTTATTTCTGTGATACACCATAAATTTAAAAAAGAACCAATTTAGTGACAGTCTGCTGTGGTAAATCAGTATGTAATAGAAATGTATGCATTACATGAGTCATTACACTGTAAAAAAGGCAACAATTTACTTTGACATAAATGAGGACTAAAGTTGACAGGGCTCAGAAATATAAATGATCAGCATTTACTTTTGGTTTAATTCAAACCAGACTTCCCTACACTGTAATATCTCATGATGTATTAGCCTATATTAAATCAGCTCTTTTTTCACTAACTCAGTGTAATTACATCAGTTTGTCAGTTTCAGAACTTAAGTGATGAGTTCAGCTCATCACTTTAACTGTAGTCACTGTTGTTTAAGCTATGTGTTGTAAGCTTATTGACATGTAAATCATATCATTTTTTTCCAACTGGGAGACAGTAGGTCTACATAATGGAGACTTGTTGTGTCTTTTTATGCATGTCGCAGATGAGTCACGTGGTCTTCTACCTGATCAAAATGAAAACAATGCAAACTGTGACAAAGGTATAGTCCACTGTGAGATATGAGATCTTTTTCTATACAACCCTCTGTGCAAAGGCATTGGTCGACATGCATTATTAAAAAGAGAGAGAAATACATGGAGACAGAGGAATAGACAGAGAGACGGATGAAGAGAAAAAAGAGGGACTGAGAATGGAGCAGAGGGAGCATGACCCACTTTGCAAGCAGGTGGTTCATCTTGGTGAGCTGATGTGTGCACACAGGGGGTAAACTATAAACACATTAATTCACACAAACATGCACATGTTATATATCCACTTCAGACGCATATGCTATATCCATAATCAGAGCTTCCATCTCCTTTTGCTTTGGATAAGGAGCATTTTCTACCCATGATTCTACTGTCTCTTTTGCAGTTTACCATAATAAACGGACTAATGAGCTCAAAACTCATGAGCAAGCGCAAGAACACATCAAGAAATCGAGATTAAATTTTATTATGATAACTAAGCATGTGTAGGATTATAGGAGACTTGTGCTCTAGTTGTTTATGCAAGTACTACACAGACAAGTCCCATGTCTGTGTAGGAGTTTCAGTAAACATATATATTGGGAAAAAAACATTATTGCTGTTTGTGCAATCAATGAAGCTGTCCACTGGGTGGCAGCACAACATTTGACAAATGGATTGGATTTTCACTGTGTAAAAATACACTGAATAAAGTATTTGTTCATTCAAGTCAGTGTAACTCACATTTAACTCTCAAGAATTTATTTTTAAAGACATAACTCTGAACATGAAGTGGAAAAACCTTTACTTGTGATCAGTATAGTTTTCTCAAAGCTTCTGAAAATAAGAATCACTATCTTATGCTATCTTATACAAATATAACTGGGTAAAGCAGATCGGTGCACTGAAATTGAAAATTGCACTTTGTATTATTCATTTTGAGGCCAAAAGATATAAGATAAAACAAGTAGTTAAAGTCAATATTGTGTTCACTGGGTGGATGTCCTTTTACAGTGTACTGTCTATCCCAGCTTCAAAGCAGATTTTTATGTAATTTCCTGTCTATTGTACACACACACACACACACACACACACACACACACACACACACACACACACACAGTGTCACTTGCCCTATGAATGCCTCCACAAGCAGTCAGCCAGATGGCTGGGTAGATCGTGCCCATTGCACTGGATGTGTGCACCCACACACACACACACACAGATGCACATGCACAGTGTCAATAGCAGCTCTCCGGAGCACAGCTGGTTTGTGTGTTGAGTTGGAATTAAAAAAAAAAAAAATTGCCAGATGGGAGGAGATGGACAGAGGGACAGAAAGACGGAAAGTCATAAATTACCAAGATAAAATGTGGAATACCAGCGCACTACATTCACAAAGTCTATAAATCCATGCACAAATGTGCACACACAAACACGCACGCAGTATGAGTGCAGTGGATTAACATTGTTGGCACTTGGTGGGGAGTATGAGTAGGAGTAGGAATTTTTACAGTCACACAGAGGACATTTCATGTTGAAGTTTTTGGTATTAAGCTACATGGGACAAACAAGAACACCCAAAAACACATCCATGCACAGGCTTGATTTTCTCCTTTAAATCTTACACACAACTTGACTTTCGCAGCGCTGCAGTCCTCCCCTTGTTTATTATTTAAGACAGGTGAAGGGGGTTGGATGGTGAACATAAGGTCTGCATGTTTACAGACGTCTGACTGGTTAACAATATGGCAGTGTTTGCTGACAGAAGGAGAGAGGTAGGATACAATTATTTGGAGATGAGACATAACGCAAGAGGAAAGCTCAAAGCAGGAAAGAAGAGAACAGATACAAGGGCTGGAGGGGGAAGAGGGGGGGGGGGTCAAGAAAGGTAAGGAGAAAGGAGAGTGGAGAAGAGGACAGAGGGAGGACACACAGGAGCTGAGAGTATGTGGGGGTTGGGGGGTGAACGATGAAGGGAGAAAGGTCATCGTAGCATAAGGAGGGTGTAACTGTCCAGAACATAAAACTGCTGCTGTCGACTCCAGGGGATTCTTTTACCCCCCTTATCTTTATGCTTTCTAAAAATAGTACCTGCTCAATGTAGGGGGGAAACTAGGACACTGTTACCTCACATCTCTCTGTTGTATCTATACCCACTTTATTACATCTAGATAGAGAGATAGAACCATGCAGAAAATTCACTTATATTCTCCACACCCTTTTTAGCGAGAATAATAATCATGTTATGGAAGAGGAATAGCAATTTTCTCCATTTGATTACAGCCCTGCATGATGCACTGAACAAACCTGTGCCCTTTAATTATCAAATATACAGAGGCTAGGACACTAAATACCACTTGAAATGTAAACATGTAATTGTACATGCCACGACATGCAACCAAGCACATAATACAGTATAGTTATTTGTAGAAATTGATGGATTCACACCACTGATAACCAGTACAGGAAAAAAGGCAGAAATAAAAATGAAAAAAAAAACTGACTCCTTACCACTCACCACCAATCTATGGAAATCACGCACAAATTCTGAACAAATTTTGCATCTACTACATTACCATTTGTGTGTGTGCACCATAGATTGTAAAATATGGTTAAAAACTAGTCAGACACTGCATCATCCATCATGACGCACATGCACATATTCACATACTCTCACCACAGGAACCTGTGTGCATTAAATAAACAAACAAACAAAATGCCTGAGGCTTTCAGTTTGTGATATTTAGATGTGCTGCCACTGTATGCTTTCTTTTTTTCATAAGATGTCTAACAGCCAGCCTGGTTTTGATTCAGGCCATACACACACGTATTATGCACACATACACTTTCCTTGTCTGTTCATTTGAATTTGGAAAGAAATTCAGATAGAAAGATAATGCTGATACAAAATGGAAAGGGTTTGAGTGTGTGTGTGTGTGTGTGTGTGTGTGTGTGTGTGTGTGTGTGTGTGTGTAGCCTGCATATGAACTTTGTGAACCAAAAAGAAAAAAAAAGTGAAAATCAGCTTTAGTTTCAATTATGCTCAAGGCTTCTTTAAATGAGAATGATAGAGAGAGAAACAGAAAAAAAAATCCAAACAGACACCCGAGAGAGACTGAGTAAGCGAGGGCAGGGAGTGGCCAAAAAAGAGACAGAGGGAGGGGGGTGGGGATAAGGGGATGCTCGGGACAAAATGTTCTAATCCTAAACCAGCATCACAGAGTTACTCAGGGATTTCACATTGTTTCTGTTTTGGGACGAGGACCATTGTCCCAGTGTGACCCAGAAGAACTGCAGCATAGATCAGCTGCTCTCAGGACAGAAGCAAAGAATATCAGTTACTGTAGATGTGACTGATCTGAATTATCTCTAACTGCACATGAAAAGGAAAGAAGAGAATCTTCTGGGAGAGGATGGGAAGCACACAGGAGCTCTGAGTGATACTGGCACTTCTATAAGTGTTTTGAGATGAAAGGGATGATGTTATCAGATCAAGGAGAGAGAGAGAGAGAGAGAGAGGGATGACCTTCTTACATCAACTGCTTATAATGATTATTACCAGGCTTGTGATGTATGCTAGTGCACACAAAAAACACACACACACTCACACTACGCCATTAACAGTTTGCAGTAGATTACATTTTTTTTCATAATGGATTACAATGTAAATACATTACAGTTACAAATCATAGACAAACAACTCAATAGACTGACTGCTCTGGTATGTGCTAGTTTAGCGCAGGGGCTGGAAGGGTGAGGAAGCAGTTAGCCATCAAAAGAGGAGAAAAATATACATCCCGGTAAGGAATCAACTGGTTTAGTTCAGAGATTGAGGATGCACTTGGGGCTAATGTTAAGTTAGCTGCTGAAGGCCAGTAAAAACCTCCAAATTGAGTGCTTGTTAAACCACAATGTCTTGTTTTTTTCTACACCTTAAATACAGAGGATGTAACATGTGGTTCAGAGGCTTTCAATTTGTTTACAAAAGTACACTTAATGGAATTGTGCTGAGTAACGATAGTAAAGTAACAGGTAATTTAATTAATTACACCAATTTCCTTTGAGTGAATAGTAGTGTAATTACTTACTTAATATGTTATGTGTAAATGATTACATTTAACACTGGTCCGTACATGTGTTGTCCCAAGGCATCATGTGACGCGCAGTTCTGACTGCGGCCACTATGACAACATAATAGCAAAGTTTTGTAACAGTTGCAATGGACACATGGTCATAGGTTTGCATATGGTCGGTATAGGGACACGTCCCTACCAATATTTTGGAAGGACAGAGGCTATGTCTCCAAGACGATCAATTTAGGCATGCTAGCATTTGATTGGCTGAAAGGGCGAAAATGCAGTATTTCAGGTGACTCCCTTTCCTTTACCGCCTGCACTGCACAGCACACATATTGTAACTTCATTTTGTACATGCCAACATGTTTTGTACTTTGTAGATATCATGCCGAAGAGAGACATCAGGAGCTTTTTCACCACCCAGAGAGTAAGTAATAGGTAGTAAACTAACTAGCCAGTAGCTACATTGATTTAAAATGAAAACCTGCTAGCTAGTTCGCTAACGTTACAAGCCTTACATCATTAGAGTATTTATACTGATGCATCACTGGATTAGCAGCATTTTACTGTTGTAGCTGGTCAAGGTGGAGCTAGTTTAGGTAAGAGCTACTTCTGAGTGTAAAATCAAGGGGAAAAGGGGAACTGTGACTCTGGTAGGCCTATTGAATAGAAAAATGTTAATATTGGATGCCAAAATGCAATCATATTTTTTGGGTTTTTTTCTCTCTTTTCCATGAACAAGTGATTTCCTAAAGTTTAGTTACTTTTGGTCTTTGATCACTAGTTTTTATCTTAATTCAGTAATAAACCATTCAGTTGACAGCATTAAAAAGTCCTCTTTGTTTTGGAGAGGTGGCAGGGTTGTTGTGTCCCTACCAATGTTGAGACCAAACCTATGCCCTTGAATGGACACCTCACATGCTGTGTGATACACACAATCCTTATAGCCTCATATTATAATTTTATGATGCCCAAATATACAGTAGATTGAGGTAAAAATATCATCCATTAATTTTCTAAGCTCATGTGCACAAGAGAAATTCAAACCAGACACCAGTCTGTTTTCGTTCATGTAGAAAATATACCAGGCCTTTCCTCATTGACACAGAGCTCCTGTCTATACAAGCTCTGTAAATAGCACGCTTTCTGCTTACGGCTACAATGACTTCACAGCCCCCGTTGCTGTGGCACCGGAGGGGCCAATGGATGCAAGTCTCTGCTGAAATGCTATAAAGCTCTGCAGACACTGGAGGGAGTGCTAGACTACTAACAGGGAAATGTAGTTTGTACAGTTTGTTTGACATTTGAGTTGCTGCTCTTGGGTCACTTTCATGTTGTTCTTTATAGCGACAAGCACAAACATCAATAATTTCTTTTAATGACTTGAGGAATGCTGGTAAAAAAAAAATGACAGTATGAGGTTGGTGAGAGTGAACCAGCACAGTAAAGTTGTGGGCCAAAGAGAGCTGCAGATTCACATAATAATTCTCTGTAGCTTCATCACTTTGAGTGACACCTTTCAAATTGTCACACATTGTCCTAGGATTAAAGAAAAGGTTAAAGCTGCCTTAAAGTTACCTTATGCAATCAAATCTTATAGCCTACAACCCTTTTCATCATGCTGCTATCCCTCAATGAAAAACTCAGTCAAATGTTTAATCTTAACTGTTAGATAAGAAATGTGTTGGCCAAGGATTAAAAAAAAAAATCACATTAAATCTAGCTTTAAAAGTATGCAGCAAATTCAAACAGCTCTTATCAATTCACTCAATTAATAACAATGTTAACTCCATTACCAAACTTAACAAAACACCAAAAACATACATTCCACATAAGCAAATTTATTGCCTCTTTCATTTTTTGTGTCTCTGTTTTTGTTGCTTTCAAAATACTTTCAATTTCAATTTCACCGAAAACCTCTGAGGAGTGGAGAGATGAGGGAGTGTTATCCTGCATCCTCCATCCCTGTTTGTTACATCTTAGCATTTGTGGCATCTGACTAACGTTGGCCCTTACATAATAAGTCACTCACTGAGACCCTAGTTTAGCACAGGGTGGCCACGGGGTATTTGAGAAATATGCACATTAGATAGTGAGTCTTATTGAGTCATCGTCTGCTGAAGACTATTCCATGAACAGATACAGTCTATTGAATTGAATTCAGTTTACAATCCATATGTAATCAGTTACTGATTTTCAACTAACAAAATCTTTAAATTGTGACTTGGAGAAGCAGTGTTCACGGTGAGTCCTGCAGGGTTTTTACCGTGTCTGAAGATATTGAGCTTCAGGGAGAACAGGGTTGCTCCTTTTCACACACAGTAATGTATATTATAAAGCTTGGGTGTCTGACCTTATTTCAAGTGAAGCATTACATAAGTGTTCACCACTTGAAATGGAAGGAAATGTCTGGGCTTGTCAGAGAGAGAGAGAGAATGAGAGAGAAGTTGCAGTCTAACTATTTTTGGATTGCAGTCAGGTTCCTTTCTCCACAGTTTGAGCTCCTCCGCTGCGAGAGAGTATGAATATTAATCAATGCTTTTATCATTTGTTATGGAAAGGCTCCCTCTGTGTGTTTGAATGGCAGGCAAGCCATAAACCTATTTTTCTCTCTGCCGTATTACCATATGAGTCGAAAACATTTCTCACAGAAAGAGAGCAGAGAACTTGTTTGAACATAAAAGCTGCTGTGTGGAGGGAGAGCTGGGCTGCACGGGTGAATAATTTGTCCTTTAAGATTTGTTTAGGGAGGGGGTGATGAGTAATCAACAGGTAAAAAGCTAAAAAAAGCTAAATGACGTTTTCCACAGATGGGCCTTTGTCATGCAGGACTGCCTGTGGTTATGTGGAAAAGTGTGTGTTGGCTACAAGGAAAACACCTCTAAGCTGGCTACAGCTGAAATCCTCACGTGCAGCTCACATCTAATCAAGGCTTGTGTGTGTGTGTGTGTGTGTTAGAGTGTGTGTGTGCGCCTTAATGTGTGGCAGATCCTATGACGTCATGCTTTCGTCCTGAGCAGCTTATGCAGCATGTCAGTGTGTATTAAACATCCAAATCACATGACACTTGACCTCTGACCTCTGCTGTGTCCTGCGCCAGTGACAAAAAAAACAAAAGCTCAAATAGCCGTTAGTGTGTGTGTGTGTGTGCTGGGTCAGAGAAACTCAAATCTTGACCAAAACAACACCCAGGAAGAGAGGGAGAGAGAGAGAGTGAGAGAGGAAAAGAAGACAGGTTGGAATAAAATAATAAGATAAGACAAACACAAAGTGAACTTCTGTACCACTGAGGGATGGAGTGAGCCTGGCAGTTGTTAATAATGTCCCATAGGGGGACGTCACCTGCCAAACCAACATTAATAGGATGCTTGAAAAGGCAGCAGCAGGCCAGTGGGGGATCACATCGAAAGTTTGCCCGGGGATGTGGCTATACCTGAACTGTTGCTATGACAACTGGAGCTCCAGCTGAAGTGGGGTGAAAAAGTTTGTGGATGAATTTACAAAGAGACAGGAAATCTTGCAATACAACAACATTGCAACAGTGACAGATGACAAAATCAGGCGGCCTTTCGTTCTGCGTCTATTTGTCTATCCTGCGTTCTGTAACATGACTGCATGAATACCATGTGTAGTTCCTTTCATTAAAGCACAACACCCTGATCATTTACTTCATTTTGATTAATTAGACTTTCTTAGCTTACTGGCTTACATAAGTCTACCTGACGAATATAGTATTCTATACAAACTACCATGACACATTATTATCCCATCAAAAGGTGTGCTTAAGAATCCCACCTAACATGTTTTCCTTTTATAGTCAGATACTATGACTCACATGGTTTAAAAAAAATGGGCTGCGTGTATGTGTGCATACTGTGATGTGTACAGTTGCTAGGTAATATGATTTTGTCCATGAGACATTCTCCCATATGCTGTGTGTCGGCTCTAATATCTTTTTCTAATGTCTGTTCAGAGCCTTAATGGTCTTCCTGAGCAGTCATTAGTTTACACCTCCAGCTACAGTCGACTTTGACATGTATTTGGGCTTCAGAGCTACATACATGCGGGTGGAACGTAAGTAAGAATGTATTGTTACAGGTGTCCATTTAGACATTACTATTTTTTTTTTTAGGTGTGTGTGTGTGTCTTTGTAATTTGTATTTGTACATGACACTTATGAGGTACACAGCAGCAGATGGCCTGTGCTGTCATCTACCAGAGCTTCCACTTCTCAGTGTCACAAACACACACACACACACACACACACACACACACACACACACACACACACACACACACACACATACACATACACACCATCCCCCTTAAAGAGAAGAGTTTTTAAGTTTTATTTAGTAGATATTTTGCTGTTCAATCAAAAGCCTTAATGCAACTTTGAGTATTTACTTTGTCCCTGATGTTTGCTCCCATGCACACAACTATTTTTGTGTGTTAGTATGCATATCTTATACATAATATAAAACTATGTAACATATTCTATGACTCAGTAAATTCACTTGATTATGGCAGGAATATTCTTTAACTTCTAGTTTCCAGCCATTTGTGTGTGAGGCCCACAGTGACAGGTGCAGAGTGTATTATTGGGTTGGTGAGTCAGTCTGTCTCTCAGACAGTTTTTAAAACTGAAATACAGAGGGGTGGCTGACCTTCATCACTACACTGCCATCATGTAATACTTGTTATGTAATAGAGAAAACACATAGGGATGCTTAAGGGTAGACATAAACACACACATTCACAACCTCCAACATTATAGTCCACATCCCCCTCATCCGCCGCTCGCATGTTACACACACTCACCTCTGACACACACACTCCTAAAAGCACTCACACAACACAACAACACGTGTCCTTCAAACCAGGGGCAATATCTTTGTGCTCGCGCCGCCTTCACCCCCCCATCACCACCACCCCCCAGTGCGCTTCCACCAGGGTTTATTGTGATACACACCACAGCCCCTGCTGCACTATTTGCATCACACGGTTGCTGTACGTCTGACGTATGGGCTGTTTATAGCTTTACCCTATCAATAGATGATAACCAGTCCCCTGGAGCGAACCATCCAGGCCAGGTTATATCATAACGTGTGTGTGTGTGTGTGTGTGTGTGTGTGTGTGTGTGTGTGTGTGTGTGTGTGTGTGTGTGTGTGTGGAACAGCTGTGAGCAAAGCCCTGACAGGGCTCTCTGCTGGTCACTGCTGCTCTGCGTTAGCTGGATGTTTCCTCTCCTCCGGTGTGGTGAAAACAGATGAGACGAGGCAGCCACATATACAGTTTGTTCACATTCACACAGACACACACATGTAACAAAATGATAAGAACCAGATTATCAAAACACATGTAATGTCAAAATTAAACAAACACATGAAGTGAACACAAGGAGGGAAAAATATGCAACCCTAGGGCAACACAACAGTGACAGCCATGTCATATTATGCAGAGTCAAAAGAAAAACTATTTTTCAAAAGACAGCGAAGGAAGATATCTTTCAGGTGATGTTGTTTTCCTGTTGGCAGCAGTAACAGTGGATGGGGCATTAGGTGGAACTCTTTCCTGCTAATCAATACAATTTGTTAGAGCCTCTCTCTCTCTTCCTTGCTTTCTATTTCTCTCTCTCTCTCTCACAGATCCATTGTAATGCAGCACAGAGCACTCCACACATGGCCTTGACAAAGGCTGCTTGTACTCTAGTAGACCTTGGGCTGGGAGCCTTTGTAGCGAAAGTCCGTGACCTCACTCATTCCTTTTTATTACACAGACACATACACACAAACACACACGCAGTCCAGAGGAAAAGCACATAGAGGTGGATGGTTTTTTTTTTTTTTTAGACATCCGCTGAGATGTAATATTGTTCTATTTACAAACATAAGCTCATGCCCCCAGCACATATAGGCGCACACAGTGATAACCCAACATACCAAGACACACACACACACACAAGCTCACTGTGCCCCAATCCAGCTTTTCACAGTGCTAATGGCCTTGGTGCTATGAAAGCTCAGAGCAATAAACACAATGCCGGCCCACGCGGCATGTGAGTGAGTAGGCTGTGAGTTGTGTGCTGAATGCATCTGTGTGCGTGTGTGTGTTTGCGAAGGAGCCAGGCTTTGTCATAGCCCTTCACACACTGAGCTTCCAGAAAAGGCCGTGTTTCAATATGGTTTTGTAAGGACTTCGCCACCGGGGCTCAAAGCGGACAAACTGTTCACTATAGGTCAACTGACATCGTGTTTAGTTTTATCACTCTGTGACCACACCAGGAGGTTTTCCAATATAAAAAAAAACATACTTAAGCAGTAGGCGTGTGGTGTCACATGTAGTCTGTTTCATTTATTTTTGCAGAGGTGTGTCGGTCTGTTGGCCCTTTGGTCCAAGGTGACATATTTCAAAAACTACTGAATGAATTGCCGCAAATCTTTGTCCAGACATTCATTCAAGATGAATCATAATGAATTTAGTGATCCTCTGGCTTTTCCTCTAGCACTCAATATGAGGTTGACACTTTTGTTAATTAATTTGGTACAGATATCCCTTGTTTTATTCTAGTATCACCAGCTAGTCACAGAGTTTCACATTACCAGGATGAATTGGTCAAAATTTCAATGTATCCAGTACTTTGGTTACCAAATATTTAGAGCAGCCAACTTATGACCTGATCAGCATAGATGGATTTTAGGTTGTGATTAGATGTTATTTTAAATTTGCATTACACATCAAACAGGGCTCTATTCACACTAACACTTCCACTTGAATGTTTGTTGTCTACACTGAAACCAAAGGCATAAAACAATATTTTCTTCCACTTCTTCTTTTTGTTTTCATTGTGGTGTCAAATAACAAAATGGTGCCTCACTGCCATCATTTGGTAGGGAGTGTAGTTGACAAGCTTATACCAATCATGCAGTTACGGGGTTCCTCTTGGCATGTTTCTCAACAAATATCAAATGGCTGCCTGCACTTTCACTGCAGAGCCTTTTTGAAAAGGTTTGTTCTTTGCCGGCAGAAAATGCTGGCTTGGTATCGATTGAGCGCAAACACTAAAACAAAAGATGTGTTTTTCAATTTACCCACATTGGTGTTGACATGACCTTAGCTATAAGTGCCAGACTCTCACACTATGAAAAAGACAACCACACCAGGTTTGTGTCTATCTCCCTTGGCCATATACTGACGTGTAAAGCAGCTGCGCTGGCAGTTGTCAGTGTGGTAACCAGAGAGAGGAACAGAACAGAACAGGACTTCAGCAATAATGCCACAGTGGGTCTGTGTGTGTATGTGTGTGTGTGTATGTGTGAAAGAGAGACAGAGAGGGGGAGAGAGAGAGAGAGGGAGGGAGGGAGGGAGAGAGAGAGGGGGGGGAGAGAAAGAGAGGCAGAGCCTGCTGAGCCAGGCCTCTCATTATGTGGGATGTAATCTGAGCTTTCGGGGCCCGGACCGGCCCTCCGACTGCGCTGAATGGGGGTCGAGCACCAGCCCCCACTGTCTTTCCTGTGCTTTCACTCTGCTTAGCTCGGCAACTCTGATTATAAACCGTGAGGGTGGGGTGGACGTTTGGGGCGGGGGAGCGGTGGAGGTTTGGGTGGATCAGGGGTGGTGAAGTTTAGTGCTGGTATGGGTGCGATGGTAAGCTCCAGTTTGTGGGTTGTCTGAGTCTGTATTGCCGAGCTGTATAGTTAAGTGCAGGGAGTTGCAGCAATTTGTGGTCTTATCTGCATATACAGTACGAAAACATCTAAAAAGTATGAGAATAAAACTACATTCCACTTTCCCTCTAACTACACGCTTCTGTCTTTTCCTGCTATTGGATAGAAATGAGGAAGAATTACACAAAACATTCAAATATGCTGAGATTCTTAGAGATGTGTATAAAATGATCAACCAGATACTCAGACTTTTACTATTTAATATAAGGGAAAAGTCATAGAAAATATGCCAGGTTGATTATTTTATATAATATGGATATTTTAGACCTGACTTTAGAACAAGCACAGAATATACACTGAATGAATATACATTACAAGTGTGACCATGCTTTTTCTAATATTTGAGGGACACATTGGCGATCATGGGGTCAAACTCTGGTTCGTAATATGAATAATATGACTCAATATGAACCTTACTGATATCATCAATACATTTAAAACTCAATTAAATCCAGTTTTTCATATGGTATTACAATGGGACAAGATAATGATATATGTGTGTGTGTGTGTGTGTGTGTGTGTGTGTGTGTGTGTGTGCAAGTGCACGTGTGTATTAAGCTGTGATGCTGAAGTCGGCCTACCACAGCACAGGAGCAGAGATGACCTTGGATCACCTCAGACTAAATGACCGCTCCTGCACAATAGAGATGATTAATGCCCACCTTCAATGTCTCACACACACACATGCAAGCACAAGTGTCAAATCACGTGTACTGTACGTGTGTGTATATATACTGTATGTGTGTGTGTGTGTTGTTGGGGTGACAACCTTGTCCCTTAGAGCTAATGAGGCCTACCGACCAGAGTCCCATGGCGCGATCTGTACTTGATACTAGGGCATTAGCTAAATACAGCAGGCACACCATTCATTTCCCTTGGTACATATTCATCATAGGACTACATATTATACATCTCACTACAGCCATTATAACAACTATTTACAGCTACAGAAAGAACTATCCGAGCCAATGAAAGGCACATCACCTTTCATGCAAAAATAAAAGAAAAAAGTTTTGCCTAGTAAAACAGCCTTAATTGCTGGAATAGAAAAGATAAAAGACTCGTGAGCTGACCCTGTTTCTCAGTGGCAGAAGTGGGTCTCTCTAATGTCTAATCAGTGCAGCTGTATAGGTTGTGTGTTCTTGTGTTATATGGCATGTATATGCGTGTCTTTGTGTTAAAGGGGGCGGTGGTTTACCCCAGGGGAGCTCTGTGCCTACCTTTATGTGCTCCTGTGTTTACTTTCTACCAGTTGTAATTGGAGGAGTGACTCAGTCTGCTGCTCTCTGGGGAGCAAATTATTAATTTGTAGCCACTTCTGCCAGACTGCAGTTTCAACAGAACAACAGATGCATATAGAGAGGAAGGGAAAAGACTTTGGGCAAGTCCTTGAGTGTGTTGTATATTCATATAAATTCTTTGACTTGTTTCATACCGAGTGATTGCTGGTCTAAAATAGAAATTTATGTGTAGTCTAATAGGAGTATTTTTCTTCCATCCTTCCAGCTTTCCTTTTGATCAGTGTCTGTCTCTGCCTTGTTCTGTATCCTACCTCTGTATTTGAGTGTGTGTGTGTGTGTGTGTGTGTGTGTGTGTGTGTGTGTGTTGGAGTGAGCAGGGTGGTAGTTGGCAACCCACACTGCTTGTGAGTCAGCTGAATCACTTACACTTGGCACAGCATGTCATTTGAGAGAGAGAGAGAAAGAGAGAGAGAGACAAACGGCAAGAAAGAGGCGGGGCTCATGACAGAGGGCACAGAGTGAATAGTAGTCGAGCGGGGGAGGTGGTGAAATATGTGTTCCCAAAATCTGATGGGTGTAGCTGGTGAAAAGATTGATGTGGCAGCAGGTGCTATGTTACCCAGTCACTGACGACACTTATGGGAAGAAAAATAGCTTATTGGGAGAAATTAAGGTTGAGGCAATGAGAGATGGATCACGTGCAGGTGCAGCAGGTCAGCAATTTGATCTTTCCCCAACATTTTTACAGTTAATTAAATTGTTATAACACCCTTCTTATAGGGCACTTGGATTGCCAACGCACTGAGAGATTACAGAATTACCTTACCGGGAGCATATGTCTACGTTTTACAAAATGTTTAGCAAGCAGGGAAAACTTATTTTGACTAATTGCAGTTTTAGTCAGACTTTGGATTTATCCCTGCAAGCAAGGATTATCTCTCACACTGTGCATGTGCACTTACACAGTTTTACTTTCCCTCTTATGCACATGTGCACGCTACCTTTTTTCAAAACAAGTCCTCTAATTAAATGTCAAAATATGTCTCTCCAGAACGACACATAAAAAGCATTTTCTGAAACTGACACCTGTAAAACTCTGATCTTAGACTGCTGTGGTTAAAGTTTTGGTGAGGTTTGGGCACAAAAATAACTTTAAGTTTGGGGAAACATCATAGTTTTTGTTATTACTACTTTGTTATGGTTAGGGGACCTTCATCATCATGGTACAATTATAACCATTTGGTTATGGTTAAAAAACAAAAAAATCATGGCTATAGGAAACCAACATTGACTGGTATGAAAGAGGAAATGAACAGCAATAAAGTAAAGCCTTTGTGGCAAAGAAATACATATCCATGGTGAGCCCTATCCATACAGACATGATGATACTATAACTGTGTTATTTACTCTGGCACCCATTTTGCATTGCACATGCTATGGTGTGATGATAATGGAAAACTGGAAGCTGAGGCCTACTTTCATGCCACACAGCTGTTCACCAGCAGTGGCAGCCATGGATAGTGTACGAGAAAGACAAATTGACAGTGAGATCATGCCTGAGAGCTGACTCACACAACAGCAGAGACACACACAAAAAAACAAACAAAAAAAACACATACAGACTTTCACATGCATGCACAGGGGACCCATGCATGTTTTTATCTTCCCAGTGTATGTGTGTTAGTGTGTTTGCGTAACGCTGATTGTGGCCAACAGCCCACATCCAACCTCTGAGGAGACGCTGTCTGCTTACATTTATTCCCTTGGATTTCTCTCAGGCCTCAAACCAAAACTTATCGTGACCACAGAGAAGAAAAAGACAGAAAAAAGGAAAGTGAGAGTGGACACACACAGCAAGAGGGAATATATGTGTATGTGTGAGAGAGATAGAAAGAGGGAGACTGGCCAAACAGAAGAGAGAGAGAGAGACAGTGCACTAGAGAAAATGTTGTTTATGAGTGTTTGTATGTCTGTGTGTTTGTGGGTGGTTGTGTGTGCACCTTTGTCCGCCTGTTCACTGTGAGGCCTATTAGAAAAATTGGGAGCAAGCCAAACCCTGTCCTATATCTTTTTTTTTTCACCCTCTCTGACAATAAGATGGCTGGTGATTTGTGAGTTACTATCTTTAAGCCCTGCTGACCTATGGATAGGTGGGTGTGGTGACTGGCGGGGCTCCAGTGTGTGTCTTCGCTGATCTGGTCTCAGATGAGGCTGACCTGCTTTTTAGGAGAATGTTGTGCAATGCCTCATGAAATCTGCTCCAGACACAGAGGTTGCTTTCTCAAAGATCAGCAGTAAGCCTATCTCGGTCTTTCAAGATGGCTTTGGAAAGAGATCGGGTGACAACTCATGTTACACACTTAAACAAATAAGGTGACACAGACAAATACCTCCTTATTTTTTTTTTAGGTTCGTGAAACACTTCAAAAGCTCACTTGGCATATAAGTTGTTTTCATGACAGAGGCAAACCAACTGAACAAATGGAAATCTTTATCAGCCTTCAGGGACGAGCCATCAGAACATACCCATAAAACCATCTGACATTATATACAATATTATAAGATTACACAATTAAATGCCAAAAAATACAAGATAAAATGAGAAGACAAATATTGAGCAACACACAGGTACTTCACCAACTTTTATCTCTTCTCTTATTCTCTCTGTCCCCTCACATTAGGAACAGCGCTGTTGACTCATGTCCTTATTCTTAGCACGTTGCATCACATGTCCTCTTAGTATAGTTTGGATGGTGCCGCATCTATTTCAGACCTCCTCTATGGGCAAACATACTGGTAGAGGAAAGGAGGTGAGGGGTGATGGAGAGGAAAAAGAGAGTAAGAGAGTAACGGTTGAACGGTACCATTACCATCAAGCTGCATCGGGAAGTTGTCGGAGCGGATCGTGCTTCCACTGTTTCTACGTAGAAGACGAGAGACATGTAGTTTAACTAGAGTGGGAGTAAATAGCAGGAAAGGGACTGAAAGTAGTGACTACTTGTTTACACATAAGAATCACAAACTATAAGATAGTCTACACATATTGAATGATCTATTTGTAAGTACATAGCCAACATTAGCATTAACAGCTGTTTGCTTATCAGTCTGGAAGAAACGTTGCGAGTCCAGCATTTAACTTCATTCATTTGCAGGCCAAGAGCTGTCTCCAGTGTTTGAAAACAACCCTTTTGTTTTGCTTCTATTTCTATCACTTGTTTCTACTGATGTTAGCATGCTAACCAGCTAGCCCCAGTCCAGTCGCTGTAGCATCAAGTCTGCCCTGGAGAAGTAGCGCTGAGGGCATATTATTACCTCTCATGTTGTAAACACGATGGGTAAAGCTCTTGCCAAGACTAAAGTAAGTAAACAGCTGTTAATGCCAATTCTGTCTGGCTATGTAGCAATAGCAAAACTTTGTTAGCAAAACAAATAGCTCCTTTAAAGGGATAGTTTAACATTTATCAACACTTATTCGCTTTCTTGCTGAGAGCAAGATAAGAGGACTGGTATCATTATCATGTCTGTAAGTTAAATATAGGGAGAAGCTGACTAGATTAGCTCAGCATAAAGAACAGGGGGAAACAGCTTGTCTGGCTCTGTCCAAAGGTGACCAAATCCACCCACCAGAACTTCTAAAGCTCACTATTGACACACAGTATTTAGATTGATTAATCATTCCAAAATCAAAGTGTAAGTTTCAATGGGTTTTCTTTCACAAAAACACAATCGAACACAGAGATCAAACCTGCCCCAGTGTAAAATGGTGCGAATATTTTAAAATAGCAGCCATGGATGTTGACACGCTGCAGTGATAGAAAAGGCATCTCATCCCAAATATATACAAAAACAAACAAACAAACAAACAAAAAAAACCTGTCTTTGTCAGCAGGATCTAGTCTAGTGCCTCATAACTACTTGGCCACAACAATATTTAGAATCAAGATTTATTTTGTCAAGTCAAACTCTCTGACTCCATATTGACTTCAATCAATATCCCTTTGTGAGTGACGGCCTGAGGCTCTCAAACCTCATTACACAAAATAGATCTGCACTGTACCAGAAAGCCTCACATAGATAACATTTGGCTGGGGACTCCCTTATGACAGGTGTGTGCTTTTTGGGCTAACTAGCATCTGACATAATGGTGAAAATCACATTTTGCTGAAGACCCTTGAGGACGGCCGCAGTATTCCGTCCTCTGAATCTATTCTGTCTCTATCCTACAGCCTTATTTTGAATACTAAATAATAATAATAAATAATATGAATTATTAACTCCACAGTGATATACCTATTTTTCCTGTGATCACTGATCACATATGATTACTGTAAATTCCCAACAACAAAGCTATAAAAGCTACAACCTCCTGTGTTGCTACAGCAATGAATGTGTCAACAGCTTCATCAGATGTCAACTTTAAATATCGGCCCGTCACTGAGAGATCCTGCACTGATGGAAATAAACAGTTGAAGCATGTGACAGCGCTCTGTGCAGTTTCTATTAGTGGTACAGGAGCTGGATCAGTAGTTGATGGTAACATTTGTGTCTTGTCCAGCACGTCTCCATCTAACTGTTTCACCTCAAAACTTATCTCATACCAAATGAGATTTCACTTAGTCGTTTCAAAACATGCAGTTTTGCTACCTCAATTATTTGTGTCCCATGATCCTTTTTTTCTGAAAATTAATGAATATTTCTTTGACAATTTGTTCTCAAATATATATTTTGGGATTTTCTATAGCATGGAATCAAATAATTGATTGACTCAATCACTTCTGGTTGAGAAGATACACATTTAAGTGTGATATGAATTTGAGGAATTACTACATACTTTTCTAAATGTGAACATGCCAGCTATTTGTGAACAACAACAAGGTTTGAATCATTGGTTGTGTCTACAATGGGCTTTTTGTTCCTTGATTGATCAGAATAGACAGAAGAAACTTATCAGAAAGTAAATGTCTCGTGTAAACACTTCTGTTTCAATCTGAATCAACTAGCTCCTTCCAAAAAGACAACCAAATATTAACAATTTATTCAGCAAATGAAAACTTGTCATGTTTTATTTATATTTCATTAAAGCAGACTTTACGATGGCTGTATTTCATGCAATATCTCCTTCTGCACATGATTTCAAAATTGAATTAAGTGCAGATGCTCTTCCGGGAAGACTCACCACTCTCATAATTTACGATCACTCGCTACCTTTTACAGAGCAGTGCATGTTTCTCAGGAGAACCATCTTGGAGAGGTGATGTTATCATTTTGGGATCATAAACAGAGGGCTTATCCTCTGCTCAATAACTACAGTATTATTCTAATAAAACTGTTGCTTTAGTGCAGTTGCAGTGAGGACCAATAATGAACGTTGACACAGCTTCCTCTTTTGCAAGTGACATGTATTTGAAATATAAACAGGGCTGCTTGTCAAATCATTTCATTTTATAGCGAGTTATTGAACAGATTGATTACATTTGGAAAGACATCTTACTATATTACAGTATATTAAATATATATTGTTGCGATATGGGAATGGATGGAGAAGAGGTAGTAAAATCAAAACTGTTTTGATTTGTTAAATTTCATCTATAAATTCTTCTCTGGTCTCTCTCTCTCTCTCTCTCTTCTCTCTCTCTCTCACACACACACACACACACAAACAAATAGCATATAATCAGTGTCTGCAGTTTCCTGTGGAGGAGAAGGCAAGAGTCTAAATGATGATCTTTATGTTGTGGTTCACTGAAAGCCTGTGGTCTGTGTGTAAGTCTGTATACGTTTCTATTTTGTGAGTGCGTGTGTGTGTCAGTATGTACCCAACCATTACCGTGTCTATTGTGTGTGGCTGTCAAGCCACCATGAATACGACTGGAGATTCAATTGCAGGGTTGGAGGAAGGAGCCAACAGCTTATGGCTTAGGCACAACATTATATTTTCATCTCTGGCCTGACAACAGCACTTACATTCTCAAAGTCCGGTCTGCAAAAGAGATGACAGAGAAGATGCTACTCTGACACTAGTGTTTGAAATGGTTTAGTTTTACAGATTAGCCATTCTTCTATGAAGCGCTCTTGTATACACGTCATTCAGAGATCATCGCTGTTGACATCACTGCTGCTGTTTAAAATGCCATTACCATTATAATCATTACTACCATCATAGTCATCCAGACAATCACTGTGATCATTGTTGTCATCTGTAGCATCACTATTATCACCGTCACTATCATTGTCGTCATCAGTGTCATTGTAACTACTAAAGTTGTTCGTCTCATCTGCTACTCAAATTTCCGACTCAGTGTTCTCTTCTTCCTCCTTCCTCTCTCCTCCTCCTCTTCTCCCTTGAGCTACCTGTAGCAGAGACCCCCGCAGGGTTATGCTAATAACAGCTTTTCTCCTGAGACAGCCCAACTATTGGCTTCCATAAAGGCTGCCTTCCTGCTGGGGACTTAGCTGGCTCATTGCTGTCTTTGACTCTACAACCTGTCACATGGGGTTACAGTGCTGCACTGTCAACTGTCAGCCCACACATACCTGTTTGCCTGTGGAGGACACATATATCACTGCTTCATTTTAGAAGATTGTGTGAGAATGTGTGAGTTTGGCACAGGTCACTGGGGAGTACACTGTGCTGTTATGGAGGAAATGGGTGTTGGTTGCGCTGTGAAGTGTGCATTCAGAACTGAAGTGGTGGTCAGAACTGAGGGTTTGGATTTTGTGCAAAAGCAAGTAGCCTGCTTCAGGAGTATTCAGTTATCTGTTAACATTAACTGCTGCTTACTTACCAGTCCAGAAGAAACGTTGCAAGTGAAGCATCAAACTTCATTCCTTTGCTCACCCCCAGCTGTTTTCACCGGTGGAAAGAAACAGCAATGTTAATCACTTTTTTTCTTCCACTTAAGTTGGAATGCTAATCAGCAAGCCCCGGCCTCTTCCAACCAGTCTTGTCACTCTCCGATAGCGTCTCACTGTAGCCTCCAATCTACCCTGTAGATGTAGTGCTGCTCAGGGGGAATATTATAGCCTCTTGTATTACAGGCAATGAAGGCCAAAGCTACAAACAGTTAGGTAAGCATTGTGATTGTGAATTCAACTGAAACTTAAAAATGTAGATTTGTACCAAAAACCTTCCAGCAACAGTGCCTCATCTCCAGGTGGCATTGAAGAAATAGCTCAACATTTTAGGAAATAGGCTGTTCCACTTTCTTGCTGAAAGTTAGATACAAAGATTGATGCCACTCTCACGTCTGGAGTCTATGTTGGTTGCCTGGCAACTGTTCCAATTCAAGAAGAGGTCCAGCACGTAAGTCCACATAAAGCTACAACTTTTACGCATACTTTTTTTTTTTTGGTACAGATTGAGCAAACAAGATATCGAGTTTCTGTACAGAGCTACGTACAGCTGGCTGCTCCCCCTCTTTCAAGACTTTATGGTAAGTCAAGCTTCTGGCTCCAGATACATATCTACTGTACAGATGTCAGAGCGGTATTGATCTTCTCATGTAACTCTCAGCAAGAGAGCAGACGACCTTATTTCTCCAAAAAAAACGATATGGCTGCCAAATAAAATCATTACAACCTTTAGTTACGGGAGCTCAGGTGATGCGTAGCAGACACAGGGATGACTGCAGGTTAATAGTGAAAAGTATGTTTTTATGAGATCCTAAAAGAGAATTTGTGATGTATTCAGGTTGAATGATGATGATATTACATATTTTGCAGTAACAGTCAATGCTATCGTAGGAGGAATGTGTTGACTCTTAATTGGTTATTGGAGTTCCACATAATATAATACTTTTTAGACAGAGCCTCAACAGTGAGCCAGAAAGTCTTCCTGGTTTAACTGGTAGTGCATATTTTCTTTATTGCCTTCTGTCTATATTTGATATATGATTACCGTCATTTTTCTGGCAAAGCTGTAATTTTTTCCCTCTATTCATACTCTCTCCCTGTCTCTCTCTCTCTGGCTTCCTGCAGCTCTGCCCATCACTCTTCACTATTTCAGTCCCTCCTCCTACATCTCTCCCTCTCCTTCTCATTTCTCCATCCATCCATGTCTCTGCTAACCTCTCCATCATGTCACCAGTCTATTCTTTCTTCCCTACCTCTAACTTTCCATCTCTCTGTACTTCCATCTGCTCTCTTCACGACCCCCACCCCCCACCCATCCCATCCTTCTCAGCTAGCTGGCCAGGCTGTTGACGTCCGCAGTAGCGGTGGAGCGCAGCCAAGAACTGCCATTAAATCAAACCAATTTTTAATGAAATACGCACACACGCACATATGTGGGGCGAGATTTGTACACCCTTACACATGCTCACATAAAAAGCACCCACGCCCATATTTTTCACAAGCACACGTCTACATGCATTTACAAATTCACACACACAAATGTTTTGACACCTAATTCTACGTCATGGAATTGGTGATAAAAAAAAAAAAAAAAGAAAAACATGATAAAAAAAGAAGTCACACTGCATGCCTGACAATTCAGACCTACATATTTGATGAAGGCTCCTGGTGAGAAACAGCAACAGTTTCTTTGCTGAGCTCACACAGTGAAATATGCCCTATTTTAACTCTCCTTCTGTAGCAATGCCACAACAACTCCCAAAGCCTTTACAATCTCATGCAAACTTATCTCTTGTGGAGCATTGAGCTGTTTTATGTTGTAATCTCCCTTGAGAAAGACCTTTGCTGGGAACATCAGATTACACCATATATCTTTATTCCCAAATCTAATGCATCCCAGTGTGTATAAAATCTAACACTGGGTAGATGTCTGTCTCCAAATATAGACATCATGTCTGAACAACATTGTTTACTAAAATACTCTCATTGGGACGGATTCAGCTCACCTACTGCTTTTTCATAAAATCTGGAAACTGTCCAGTTGGTTGGCTCGGGCTTCAATACTGTACCCAGAAGATAGCCGTCTATTCCATTTTATATTTTTTACTCACACATCCCCTCCCCTGAGCGCAGAAATCTGTGTTACCTGACCCATATTTTATAATATAACCCAGAGGAGAAAAAATCACTGCACATTTTTAGCTTAATCACAATGATTTATCCAGACCAGCATTGCAGCCACAAATGTGCAGTGTCTCTCTATTTTTATGTCTTTCAGTCAGTTGGCACCTTATCACCTGATTTCATTTTCATGTGATTCTAACACACGTCACAGGACACACTCGGCCACTAAAGTCTGTTTAATCGGGGCTGTGCTCCTTCAACTGAGACCCACAGATCACATTTCTGTGACATGGTGTGACGTGACCTGGCAGAAGCCCTCTGCAGCTTCTCCACTTCCATTTCCTCCTCCTCCTCCTCCTCCTCATCGTTTGGCTGCTGCCGGCTACCAGAAAACTCACAACTCTGCCAGTAATCCTCTGCGATGGCTGACAGCACAGCAGGCACTATATCACACGATGGGATTGACGTTTTATAGGCCTACTGTGGACTGCTATCAGCCTGAGGGAGGGAGACGCATGAGCGAGGGAAAAAGTATAAATCAGGATTGAAATGTGGCTACTGTAAAACTCCATTGCACCACGTAGAGAGGTGGATGCCTCTAGGTTTTAGTTTTGCCACACAAACATTCCCCGGATAGTTGTAAACTGCTAAATTGTTCGGTTGAGGCCGCTAACACCGCACGACCTCACCATGTCATGCAACAGTGCTCTTGAGTTAAACTAATTTGAACCAAACCCAGGATTTAGCACAAATCACCAGATAAGTGCACTTGTTTTCCTTTACCTCTTTTCCCTCCCTAATCATTTAATCCTCCTCAAGATAAAACAGTCTTTCCTTCTTTCCTCCTTCCCTCCAGGCAAACTGCTGGCGTAGCTCAGTTCACCGCTACACCACGGTATGTGGAGAGAGAGAGAGAGAGAGAGAGAGAGAGACACAGATGCTGTATGACCCTCCAATTATTCAAGAAGAGCTCGGTTTCTACTCCTCTTTAGCACCGTTATGGCTCAGCACAGAAACAGCGTGACAGTGAGTTCTCACTTTTGTACATGCTAAAAATATCCTGAAAAAGGTTGGAGGGCAGACACGGTGAAGTTCATCATCGGGATGATAGATAAATAAAGTCATGTAATTTGTGGTAGATGGGATTATATTCTGCACAAGTGTTAACATGCCTAAATAGTTGGCAATGAAGACTCTGACATTTAACCAGAGGGCAAACTGTTGACTCACAAACCAAAAGTTGTATAGACAGCAGTTATATGACATTACTGTTAAAGGTGTTTGATGTTCTTTAGATGATTTTAAATAATTGCCTAAAATAACTCTACTTTGGTTCTGCATGATATTGTACAAAAACAAGATCATTGACTTTCTCATCTGATCACCTGCTGATCAGTGCCAGTGAATGGGATCTCGTTACTACAAAATCTTGCCTTAACATGTTGGTTGTTTGATCATGTCAGCAAACCGGACAGGCAGCAGAATCGTAGAGAATTTCACTACATATCAGTTGAAACCTGTGTTTACTTTCTTCACTGACAGATGAAAATGATGTCTATACAGCTACTAATACTACTAATCTCCGTCAAGACAAGTATTTTCGTTTCGCATTAAATGTAATCTCCATCCATACTAAGACACCTGAATCTCATGACCATTCACAAACACTGGGCGTGCGCAGGCCAGTGTGATCAGGATGCAGATTATCTACTCTGCAGTTGTTGCAGAAAATACTACGAACGAGGAGCAGTGAGGGCAGTTGTAGCATTAAAATGCAGATTTTAACTGCACCAGCACAACAGCTGCAACAACAACACTTTTAATTCTGCGATCCATGCTGCATTCACCGGTGGTAGTCGAGGCTGATAAGACAACCGAATGTGGGTGTCTGCAGCATCGTTTCCGAAGATCTCCATTTTTGCCGGTCCAGACTACAATGCAACCCCGGAGTTTTCAAACTAAAAATGGGCCAGATTATCTGATTGACTTTTTTTTTAGTTTGCTTTTCACTAAAATGAACCATGCTTCATAAAAAAAGATCTCAGAGGATTTAGGATCAAGAATTGTTGATTTGTATGAAGGTGAAAGGGTAACAGAATCATCTCAAAAGAGTTTGGATACTCTTCAGTCCATAGTCAGGCAAACTGTCTATAAATGAAATGATTTAGTTCTGTGACTACTCTCTCTACAATTGGGCTCCCAGCTAGGATGACGCAAAATGATCAGTAATGTAACAAAGAAGCTCAGAGTAACAGCTTAAGGCTCAAATGAATCATTGGAGCTGGTTCAAATCTGATGATCTGAAGATGTTTTGCAGACTGATGAAACTAAGATTGAATTGTTTAGGAAGAACTTGCAGCACTATGTATGGTGTAAAAAGGGAACTGCATACCAACATGAAAACATCATCGCAACAGTGATTTACAGTGGAGGGAGCATCATGATTTGGGGCTCTGCTGCGTCTGGGCATAGACAGGTTAATATCGAGGGGAAAATGAATTCCCAAGTTTATCAAGGGATCTTGCAGGATGATGTCAGGGGTGACTATCCACTTACTGAAGCTCAGTAGAACTCAAGCTCAGCATAGTTTTGAGAGTGGGAATCTTTTTTCTTCGTTTTTGTCACTCGTCTCTCTCCCTCTCTTTCTGTGTCTCTCTCTCTATCGGATCTGTAATGTTGGTCTTGTGCAGTCTTGTGTTTACACACTGCTGGTGCTCTGTGGGATTTCTCTCTACAAATCATGCTCCACGTAGTTGACTCAGACACCACAGTGTGCTGGGCTCGGTCCATGTGCGCGAGACAGAGGGAGAGAGAATGGGAGAGTAGGTGAGAGAGGGAGACAGACATTAAGTGACAGAAGCCCCCCCCCCCCCCAATTCTCTGTCTAACGTTGCTTCATCTCTGACGTTCATAAGCAACGCCACCCGCTGAGTACCCATCACCACTTCCCACACACACACCACACACACACACACACACAGCCTACACACAAGGAGTAGCCTTAAGCATCTTTGTTCTGTGTGGGAGGGGAGTGACATCATTTAGTCCACCTGTGCTGTGTGTACAAAACAAACACTACAACATAAACACAGTGCAGTCTCAATCAGGGATGGTAATCTACTCAACGAGCCCTCCAACCCAGACGGGCATCCCTACCCTCACATACGACCCATAAGAGCGTACCAGAGGTAGAAATACCTGACCTTCGTCGTCATGGTATCTAATAAAAATCTAGTCAAGGCTGTGTAACAGTCATAGTTTGGGTAGGTTTAGGCACAAAAAGTTCAAAGGAAGTGCTTCCTTAAGGTTAGAGGACATTGGTCGTCATGGTTACAGTAATAAACACACGGTTAAGGTTGTGGAATGGTCACAGGTAAAAAGAAACAACATTTATTAAAGGTTTCACACAGGACATGAACGGCGTTCTCCTGAATGAAAGTCCTTGGTTGTGCTGACCCATCCCTCCTAGAGGCTAGTCTTTGTCACTCTTTATACAATGTCAACTAAATTCATCCTCCTTCTCTGATAATGCTCTCAAGTCTTTGCATTAACTATGAAGGTACAGCCAGCAGCTGGTTTGCTTAGCTTAGCATAAAGACTTGAAACAGAGGGAAACATTTAGCCTGGCTCTGTCCAAAGGTGACAAAATCTGGCTGTTAGTACCTCTAGTACTCACTAACACATTAAATCTTGTTTGTTTAATTTGTACAAAATACAAAGGGAGCTATGTACTAGGATATATCTTGGGTAAGTTAAGCTAACTGGCCACTGGCTGTAGCTTCATATTTACCATGTAGACAGGATCCACCTTCCCATGTCAGCAAGAAAGCGAATAAGCATATTCCTGAAAATGTCAAAGTGCTCCTTTAACAAAGACACGTACACATACAAGCTGTGTCTCAATTCACTGGCCAAATCCTTCGAAGGCTTCATTTGAAGACCAATTGCATCACAGCAGTGTGACATGGCTGTCCCACTTCAAGGCTCCTTGAATTGTGGCAGAGAAATGCGTCCTTCGCTTCCTGGGCAACGAAGGATGCAAAGGGTGGATAAAAAGAAAATAAGCTGGACCGAGGACAAATAGGAAATCCTCCATAGACAAGACCGTCTCATTTAGGTTTGGCCTTTGTGGTCTATGTGGTCTTCAGGGGTCACGCCTCCGTTGACCACGGCATCAGAAGGATGCTGCCACTGAATTGGGACATAGCTATAGTATACAACCAATATTTAATGTAATGTATACACCCTGTGTGTTTTCATTACATATCTGATCTTTCCTTTGTTAAAAAATGCACAGATGTATATCGCATTGGCCGGATGTAGCTGGACATATACAGTACAAATACATGTAAAGTCACGTTAATGTACAATTCATTGCATGCCAGGGGAAATGTGGAAAAAAAGAAGAAAAAAAAATCATTGGCTGATAAAAGAGTTCAGATATAAAAGATACTAAGAATAATTGTCTCCACCGAATGCAATGTATGTTGTAATGCGTCTGATGGGAAGTAGAGGCAATAATCATTAGGAATCCATTGGAATTTAGTGCTATGTAATAAAATACACAAAACCCACCCGGGCACACAAGGACAATCTATGATACTGAAACATAGGACCACAAACAAAGCACACATTCACATAAGTACACAGTATTAGGACATGACTGTTGTTGTATTTTGCATCAGAATCAACAACTGCTGCGTAATGTAACGTGTTACTGAGCCTTTTTTTGAGAGTATTATGTTAATCGGATCATAATGATTGGTGAAAGCGGTGACGTGTCTGTGTGTGGGAGAGAGAGCCTGCAGCACAATGCCATGGACTGAGTACAACACGATCTATATGGATATATGTGACTATGATAACACACTATACTTGTTTCACAGACTGATCCATGCATCAGCAACATACTGATTAGCATGATAATATAAGCTATGTCTGTGTTAACAAGTGTTTGATAAAGTGCTAATGGTCTTTCCACTTGGTTATGTGGTGAGAGGTGATTGGTTCGTCCAGAGCTCCAGTTCTCATATATGTCAGTGTTTATTGCCGAGAGCGTATGAATTTGCATCAGCAGTCACCCACACAGAGTGATTAATTCAGGCATTGTTTCGGATGCGTCCTCTCCCCAAACTGGATTCAACAGCAAGTTAACAGGCTCCAACTACTCCCTCTCTCTATTTAGTTGTGTCATATGGTATTTTGGCATGTGACAAATGATGAGGCCCTTGTAAACAGCCCTAGATGATACCTGACAGTTTATGTTTGTTTCACAATGTAAAATGTCTCACACAACAACACAACAATACACAATGCAATTAATTTGATGTTGTTAGGGAACTGATTAAAGGACTGGGAAGAGGAGCAGCAAATAAAAACATTGTAATAATATGTTTGAAGCAATTAAAGAAACTGTCTTTCTTTCTTTCGTTCTTTTTAAAAAATATATTTACCGCTATATTCTGTGTAAAAACAATATAAAAGGGTTACAAACTAACTCCTAAAGGGACTTAAATATGAATTGTCTTCATAAAAGATGACTTTTGCTCTCAAAATCATTTTAAGAATAATTTTGCTGAGTACTGATGCACCTAAAACACAGAAATAAATGTACTTTCCTTCACAAGGTTGGGGGGTTGGATGTAGGAATCTCTATCATAACCACGAAGTCTGGCTTCATTAGAGGCTCTCTGTGCGGTGCTGTTGGTTGACAGGTGTCTGCTACATTCCCCAAATCATTGCACAAACTGGGGCTGCACTACAGTGAGGGCATTGGGGGAGGCTGAGCAGATACAGTCAACTCTTAAGCTCTCGCTGGAGGTGGAGAGCAGACACATATTTTCACCTGACATACAGATCATGGTCTGTTCATTCCATCATCACTAAGTGTCTGAAGCAAAGGGAAAAACTGACGGTGTATCAGTTTTCAAAGAAATAGGAAGGAAGACAGATTCTTTTTTTCCAGTGAAGGGCAGCCAAAGCATCTGCTTGACAGTGGTGGAGAACGTTAAGACCAGCTGCAGGCAGTGAAAAGCAAAACTGTTATGAGTCCTGGGGAAGAAAAAGGTCAGGCATATTTAACTGAAACATTAATACTATTTAGTGCATTTAGTTCCATATGATGTTGGATGTCAGCTGCTTCTGGGAGCTACTACCCCCCCACCCCTCAATCTCTCTGTATCTCACTTTGAGGATAATGTGTTAAGCAGTGCAAACATTAGAGCCGTGGGAAGTAACACTCCCAGGGAAAATGAAAATGCAAATGAACTAAACATGGAGGTTAAACTGTTAATGGAACATGTTTTACATTTACCAATGCAAATGACTTGTCTAATTGTGGTGTAAATGCATGTAAATAAAAGTTTAATTTGCATGGAGGTGCACACCCACCCCAACAGGCTATGTCAAGTTAATATGGTCAATAGCAGAGATAACACTTCTCACTTCAACAGTTCTCTTTATCCTAAATTGAGACTATGTAACCTTTGAAATAAACAACTAACACGTCGCCCCTCTTAGAAATGAAGTGTAGAATTCACAGGAAATAAAAGCCATCTTTTCTTAGTGTAGCAAGATTTTGGTGATACAGCCTTATTTGGTCTAGTATGATATTCTAACTTCAAAGGTAAAATAGCTGAAATAAAAGGACTTGCTTTACACTTTTGTTTTACTTTGGAATTTAAAGCAGTAATGTAGTTACATGTTGGAGAAAGTGAAATGGGGAAGTGTGTGTTCAGGCCTGCACGTGAGTGTCCCAGGCAGCCTTATTAGTGGGATGGTTGAAATTCCAGAGTCCTTAGTCAGTCAGTGCCGTTCCAGCTGCGAAGACATTTCCTGGTGATGTCCAAACAGGTTCACTTAGACAACTCTCAACTGCTGTCAAATGAAAACACTTCTCCTCAGAAGCTGTTACATTCTTGAGTTATTACTTGCAATAACATGTGCCATTTGCCACTCTAATAATCATAACTTATTTTGCCTCTATTTTGCCACTATAACCACACACTCTGGAGTGAACCTCATCCCAGCATTTCTCAAGGGCACAAAACTCACATAGAAGTGTTCATTCATGATTACTGCCCTGCACCGCTGCCAGTGAATGATACAGAGATTGCTTTATCGCTGCATGTTTTCACTTCCTGCACACACAGTTACGGAAAGTGCGGGATATGAAGTTGCAGGTCAGAAGCTGCGTGTTTTCTTTTCCTTAAATATGTATAACTGTTATGAATGAAAGTGTTCAAAGCAGTCAGGTAAATCCAGCCTGACTCTTAAGTAGACAAAAAAAGGTGTTTGGAAAGCAACAGCAGGCTGTGGAGGGAAAGGTTCATATTCCTATGGTATTAGGACGGACTGCGGAATCTCTATTGATGTTTAGATAATTTTGTTTTTCTCGATTCAGAGCAGGAAGTTTCACTCATATACTCTTTTCTGTTTGTGTACATGGATATATGTGTTTTAAGCATTTGTGTGTGCATTTTGTTTTTCCTCTCCAGTCTTTCCCAGCATGCCCTGACACCTCTCCTTCCTCTCCTGGTTACAAATCCGCCTCTTCTGGACATGAAGCTTCTCCGAGACGCCATAAGATTCCGTTGTTGCTATAGTGTCCTCCCTGTCTTTCTTTCTCACTCGGACACACACCAGGAAGTGATGAATAGCAGGTGTCCACCCTCCAATACTTTCCCCTATTCTTGACTCCCCACCAGAGCCACAGATCTGCAGATTGCACAGCACTGATTAATCTCCGCTTGACAAGATGAGTCTGATTCATGTTGCTTGGACACTGTAGAAAGCAGCAAGATTCCTCACAACTACAGAGGAAAGCTGGTCCCTTACCTCCAGAAATAGAGGTACAAATCCCCTAACAACAGAAATATTGAGATGCAGTATGTTTTTAAAGATAAGCCATGACTCATATTTCTAAATGCAGCACGTTTTTGAAATGTGACATGCTGTAACAGAACTCTGACCTGAACTATCTCGTCAAATCATGCAGCAGTAAACAAATGAACTAAATCCAGACAAAACAATAACATATCAGATGTGAGAGAAACCTCTATCTACCAGATAAGGCAGCACACGTAGACATGGAAAGCCTGAAAAGAAAAGCCTATAAACAGCATAGCCATAGTTGATTTACACATTGGCAAGGATTCAACTTAGGTAGTTAGTTTTCTGTTCCCACCCCTCTGCTGTAAAGTATCACGGGGGCCCAGTGGCAGGTAGAGGAGTGGCGTGATAGACTGCACTGGAACCCAAAGTACATCATCCCGAGAGGTGTGGGGAGGGAGAGGTGGGGAGGCCCAGGACCCTGTGTTTGTTTTTAGTTTCCTTCTGCAGATAAGAGCAGCTGCAGTTTAAAGGGCTGGGCACGTGAGTGTCTGCTGAGGATATCAGTGTACAAAGCAAACTGGACAACTCCCACCATGCATCAGAAATTCTAAATACAGTTTACAATGTATGTGGGTGTGTGTGGCAGTGTGTACACAGGGAGACAGGAAAGTGTTATGACAAGAATCACCAGGCATGCAATGAATCCACCACAGAAAGCTCCTCTATAAGAGTCGTTAAAAAAAAAACACATGCATTCTTCATATAGCTACACACATCAACCTTTGTAAAAAACCGAAGTCCTAGCTCTGTTTGAATTAGCACTAGTTAGTTAGTTAGTTAGTCTTCAGCTGCAGGGTGTACAAGAACGGCACAGGAATCGGTTTGAATGAATATAAACTGTTTCTTGTCTGCCTACCAGCAAAAGCTCATGTGTTCCAAATGGGTGTGTGAGCAACTGTTAAAAGCAACTGTGTCAATACCCTTGGTAGTCACGTAAGCTTCAACTGAGACCAGTCAACAAATGCTCTCCTTAATGTGTACTAGAGGCAAGATGTTTAAGAAGACTAATCTCTCATATTTGTTGCACAACCTTACAAACAAAACATTTCTGGAGTTTGGCTTTTATTTTTTGTTTTTTTTGCTGCTGCACAGAAGCATCAGGCACTGAATAGATTCTTCCATGTTGGGCTGAGATCCTCTACTTTACTTTTCCCCTGTGAGATACAGATAAGGTGTGGTGAAGTAATGTTCAGAGGAAAGCACAATTCCCTCCAGCTTATCATTGCTCAATCGGCTCCAGTATGCTTCCAGAAATAGATGGGGCGAGGGGTTGGACTAAGGCGAGGGACTGAAAAGCCATTAACTGCTTTTTTGCTGAGGAGGGTGACATTACCATACGGCCCTGTCGGCTGGCTGGGACCACAAGCTGAGCTGAGCACCACCTGTTTTTATGACAGGCAAAGAGAGGTACTGGGGGTGGGGGTGGAGGGTGGGGGCTGAGGGGTGTATTTGGCACCGTATTAGTATCAATAATGGCGCCGGCAGTGTTTCACTCTCACTCTTTCTCTCTCCCAGTCACATTACTCCATGATTATCCCATTCCCTCTTCTGCTCACCAAGCCTCTGTCTCTGTTTGTTTCCCTTTGCTATCCTGATTCCACTCTCAGCCTCGTCTTACATGCATTTTTCTCCTCACTGGTATTCTTAGTACTTCACGTCTTCTACATCACACTTTATCACTCTCTCACTTTTGTCTCCATCTCCCCTCTTTGTCCTTCAGTCACCGCTGGGGATTTAGCCAGGGTTGGGAAGTAACAAAATATATTATTTTATGACTGTTGTTACCTTATAAAAAAAAAATGTATTTTTAAATTTCAAAATAAAAAAAGATAATATTATTGCCATGTATCACATGTTTGCGTGTTGCAGGTAAGGATCAAGGAGGCATGTATATGGTAAGGTTGGTGGTGACTTACATTTTTTGAAAAATGTCTCCTGTGGTTAAAGGACACAACAGGACATTCATTTTAAAAATTAAAAATAATCAGTAATCAATTACAGACTTTATTCCAGATATAACCTCCCCAATCAGGAAGGCTTTGTTGGATTTTTGCCTACAACTGAAGGATGACATAACTCTTTTTTAACACAACAAGTAATATAATACCAATCTCATTTAAATTTAAATGAAAAGAGAACAAAAAAAAAAAAACTCCAGCAGTAATAGTTATCTCTGGAGTTTATAGTACACACTCCTTTTCATTTACAAACCCAGGACATATCTGGTCACAACCTTGTATGCCCTATTGATTCTCACCGAGCGTAGAATAACACAACCTGGATAAAGAGAGAGCTGATGTCCATGACTGCTCTGCCTCTCCTACACAAGCTTGGATAGTCACAGTGCTGAGGTGTTATCTACAGAAAACCATCAATAAAACGACTGTGTTGGGCAAAACAGTTTTGCAAAAAGAAATCATAATCCATCAAAGGTATTTTCAGAATGCTGTGTTCCACGCAGACATCCACCCCGACGATGATCATACATGCACACAAACACTGTGTCACAGACCAAGATAAACAAACACACTCCCACCAGACTCTGTAACACTCACAGTATCAGCAGCTGAGATAAACCCACACACACACTCTGAACTTTACACAGCCCATCAAGCCCCAAGTGTATCAGGGGACACGCAGACAGACAAGCGATGATGAGCCAGCCCCAGAGGGACCATGATATGTCGGCAGGGTCAGGGTGATTTTAGTCAGTCAGTGCTAGCATGATACAGTCCAACAACCTCTCATCAGGAGCAACAGCAGTAACACCACAGAGGTCTCAACTTCAATACTGGTCATCAAAAAATGTACTTTTGCTCTGATGCAGCAGAAATTACACATTGAGTATTAAAAAAAAAGCTAGAATTTACCTTCAGCATACACAGTATAACCCCAACAGTTTTATCTGCTACCAAAAGCCATCTCAAAAGCTTGGATTTACCTTGCTGCTAAAAAATAATGCCCCTAATTATTGTAATCATTACTGTATAAATGTGCAAACTAATGTATCAAGCAACAATGTAAATAGCTGAATATCAAAAAAGCTACCTTACGTGTTAGGAAAACCTTTGGAAAGGTTAAAAGTTCATCTGAAATGACAAAGTCTCAGTAAATGCTCAGCCATTCTATTATTTTCTAACCTCAATATATGACAACGCTCTCTTAAGATATACTTGTTTGCACCTCATTTTGCCCCTGCATTAAAACTACAGCCAGTTATTCATTGACAGGCCATATCCTTGAGGACACTGGGTGAAATGTAACTGACCAGCTTGGCATTCAGCTACACACTCCTGAACATGTTTCAACACTGTTTTCCAGTACTGCATGATGTGTTTTATTATTACAATTAATAATGAGTCTGCTGACTCCCTGGAGGGTGGGTGTGGGGGGTGTTTTCTGGACTCTTTTTGACAGGGAGGTCAGAGCGGAGAGGAACAGTACCCTGGAGCTGGTTGGGAATCAGTATCTTGCAAACAAGCACTTTAAACAATTTAAACAATGTCTGCCTAACCTGTCACATACGCAGGCTCATGGGCTGATGATGCAGAGAGAGTTACTTAAACAAATTTTGCCTTTTCATATGCTCCACTAAACATGGTGGCACTTAATAAGTACATCTGCATTTTCATCAAATAGGCGTCTTCTATAAATGCTTCTATGCTAAAAGCTCCTGCACTATCAGGGGTCTGCCTGTGTGTCGTGTAGTTAATGCCTCTGAATTTTGTTTGGTGGTTTAGCAGTCTGTTAGCTAACAGCTAACATGTCATACATTTGAGGCCAGGCTTAAGTTCAGGAGGTTATCAGGCTTGACACTATCACACACCCAGTATCCATATGTGTAATGACGCTTGGCCCATGGGCAACTGTTAGCCAACAGACCCTGTGTGGTGTGAACAAATGTTGCTAAGAGCTTGTGGAGACACGTGTGTACTAATATATCTGGGCTACTGGCAAAGGATATGAAATGTGTTGCAGCATGTGATAAATTATCTACTGTAGCATTAGTTCCTGATACGGTTCACTAATGTAACAAGCTTACCCTGCAATCTGTCAGCTGTAAGTGAACTGTCAAACTGTTTGCTAAGGACACACCAATGTAGCGAACAGGTGAATTAACATGAATGTGGGCGTATTTAGGAAAAACCTGATTCTTCTGACTTTGCCCTGGATTTGCCCTGACATGTTAGAAAACCCTAAAATACTCTGGATAATGTCCTGTGAGACCTGCATCGACCAGCTCAACCACAAAAACCAATGACAAACTGTACAAGTGTAATTATTTTCAAGCTTTTTAATACAAACTTAATAAACTATCAGTCCCTCTTAACATGTAAGACACTGACTCCGAATACTTTGTTATACCGTTTGTTTTATCAAGTATTGCACAATGTAGGTACAAAATTAATATACGATTACATTTTGTCCATAATATAGCAAAAATCTTTAAACTCTTAACAGAAAATACAACTCTTATGTTTTTCAAAAAAGCAAATATTCTTAAATCCCACCACTACGGAATATTCTGTACACAATCTTTAGAATAGTCAATGTTTTTTTTTAAGATGGATTCATTTTATAATTTCAATAAAAAAAGAAAACATAAAGTTGCTGCAGCCATCACAGATCACTGGAGTAGTAAAAAGATATAAATGCAATACCATGTCGTAGAAACAATAGATACTCTGATATTTTACAAACTCTGTACTAAATTAAATTATACAATTAGAAAAAAGACCAGGAAATCCCACTTATTTATGCCAATTTCTTGAAAAATTGGCGGTGTCCAGTTATGTTTAAATACTGAAAGAGGCCATGACTTGTGGTGGTTTTTTTTTTGTCTTTTTTATATCTTAAAACAGTCACATAAAAAAAATATTTTGTGCTTGGTTGGCAAAAGAAATAACAATGATGCATGTTGAAGTTTAGGTAACCAAGCTTGGACATCTTGTACTACAAGCTTCATCATTTAAGAAAAAAAAAAAAGGTATAACTCAAGGGGGCAAAGTAATTCACCCTCGGGCTCATGCTCTTAGACTCGTAACACAGATCTTACAGTCGACAAGTCACTTTTTTCCTTTTATCCTTGACATTCTGTTCTTGTTTACACTTTTTTTTTTTTTTTCGAAATGTGCATTTGTGTTTGTTTCCCCCCATCACATTATCTCTGGTCGTTTCTGTGTGAAGTAGTAGCTTAGGTAGTACCTTTACATGTACTAGTTGGCCATAACTGGCTGGAATTGCTGGTTAGAATACTGCATGTTGTTCAAGCTGAAATT
Source organism: Seriola aureovittata (assembly GCF_021018895.1). Lineage (NCBI taxonomy): Eukaryota > Metazoa > Chordata > Actinopteri > Carangiformes > Carangidae > Seriola > Seriola aureovittata. Next base: position 16,126,027 of record NC_079380.1, on the reverse strand, counting down.
CAAGCCATCCATAAGGGACTTGTCGTTAAGGCCACCATAGGCCGCAAACATGTCGAAGGCATTGCTGTACTGCAGCGGGCTGAGGCTGAGCGAGCTGTCCCCGGGAAAGAGAGCACTCTGGCTGCCCTGGCCCTGCAGGCTGGGGAACACAAACTCCTTTGCATTGGGGGACAGGGCTGAGGGCTTCTGGTGCTGCTGCTGCGCTCCGAGGCCCAACCCGTACAGAGAGTGCATGGAGGTGGAGATGGCTTTCTGTTTCAGGAGACTGTTCACATTCAGGCCCAGGTTGGTGGGAGAGGTGCGTGCCACCTTGTTCGCAGCACTACTTCCGCCATTGTTGTTTCGTCCGCTGCTCTTCATCTTAGTGGAGCCAAACTTGGTGGCGGCGAAGGTGGCTGTTGTGAAGGTCAAAGGCTGCGTGGAGCGGGGCATAAAGGTGGGGCTGACTGCTGCCGAGTGGCCGAAAGGAGGAGAGGGTGAGCTGGAGCCCGGAGAGGTGCCATTCACAGGCTCGTTGATGGGCATGAAGACCTGTGCATCAGGATTGAAACTGTTCTTGATTTCCTTGTCCAGATCAAGCCCCCCACTGCTAGCTCCACTTTCATTGCTGTCATCAACATACAATACTTTGACAGGCCCTTTCTCCCCGATCTGATAGGACACCTCAAAGGGATCAATCCACACGCTGAGGTCCTGGGGCAAGTTGTTGCGGACATCCTCAATGTCCAGCCCGCTCTCTTTGGCTGCCTTCTCCACCACAGGGTCCACCTTCTCCCCTACGTGAATGCATCTGAATCCTGAGCCCTTGTATGGCTTGTCAGGGTACCAGTGTCCCTCGTACTTCTGCTTCAGCTGGCGCTCCAGCTCCTCGCCGAAAATGTTGACCCTTCGCCTCGGCAGCTTGTTGTACAGGTACGAGATGATGAAGTTGAGAGCTACTTGGATTTCAAGCTGCATAGCTAACTGCTGACGTTTACCAGGTGCGTGAAGAATAGGTGTGTCTGACCTTGAATGTGTCCACTGGGTCTGCTTTGTTTATCCGTGGTTGGCAACACAGATGCTCTCCAGGCAGGATGGCAAAAGCAACCAGAACTTGGATAAAACAGGTTCAAAAGCAAAAGTGCTGGTTTTGTAGAAGTGGTGTCCTTCCACGGGATGTGATGATTTTTTCCTGCAACAATTGGTAGAGGAAAGAAAATTCTTAATCATTCATTTCAACATGTTGTGTACATAAATTCATAAGTAAACGTCAATATTTTTAAGAGGATCCTATTGAATATTCACAGCAGATCTCTTCGATTCATCTGATCTTTTTGGCTACTTGACACAACTACTTAAGTCTTTTTAAGGGGAGTACAAGTTACCTTTAATTATAATGTGTCTGTCTGAAGTACTAGTGCATGTTGCAGTTTTGACTGTTGTGAGCTCAGATATCATAAGCTGAGTGTCACAGCAGCACACAACCAGAACAGAGTCTCACAGCAGCAACCAGATAGGAGAAAATGTGCAGCTATTGAAGAAATATTAATACAGGGTCAGCTTTATTTCTTGCTCATCTGGCACTGAGCTGTGCACATATTGTTTATCTGTCAAAAAGTAGGCATTGGACACATTGACTCGCACTAGGACTAGGCAATCCTATTACATAATAGACTACTGGATAACATCCATACAGCAGGACACAGGAAAACCAATGCGAAGTTGCATTTAATTGACGAAAACGGGTAAACGGGTAACTGAGGAAGTGCATTGTCAGTAATGCCTAATGGCAGAGCAAATGATTTGAGGTGGATTTTAAAACTGACAATCGTGTCACTGGGGCTGGGTATATGCGTCCAGCAACCACCCATTAGTCGGATCGCTTCCTAGATTAAAAACAATGTCGAAATAAGACTTAACCCACTATGGCTACACCCATATGTTTGGCAATTTTGGCACAGAGAAGGGGAAATTCTCCGACGTTAAAACACGACGTTATATAAAATGGAAATGTCATAAACTATAAAACCAAATTGAAGGAAATAGGCTGTGCTACAATGATCCTCGCCCTTTAGAAGAGCTGAGCTGAAGGATACAGAGAGTGAACTTGTCGAGGCTCTATAAATACCTAAAAGTACAACCCCCCCCCCCCCCCCCCCACCCCCCACATCCTATCGGGGGAAAAAAGCTGCACAGGAAAATAACTGCAACATTTATCGCCTCCCTCATGAAACTGCCCTCGAAAACAGTAGAAGATTCCTGACAGCTGCCAACTGGCTACAGGTCTGAATTCATCGTTTCTGTTTTAGTGAGTTGGGAGGAATATTGTTACATTTGCACAAGAAACTACAGGATTGTAATACCGATAAAAAAAATCCTTTGACACCTCTGGAAATATTAATGCTACAATAAAGTACGACATGGCAGGCTACACTGTAAATTTCACGAGCACAGCAGGCGTACTTCGAGCCTCTGAGGGAAAATGATTGTCATTTTTTAAACTGAGATGAGAAAATAATTGACATACTCCACACTTTTATCGCACGCAAGCGCCTGCATACACATTCATGCTCTATCACACACACAGAGAGAGAGAGACACACACACACACACCCCTCCCTAACTTAGTGGACTGACGCAGCAAATCAGCTTAGTAAGTATGAATAGAGCTACAGTACGACAGCAAGCAAATTTAACAAAATAATATTACATATATCACAAGTAACAGTAACGAGTCGGCAGAAAATACTTACTTTTTTGTAAAAAATAAAGATTCTCAGTAGTTCTGAAGTACCGTTAGTTAGTGCAAATAGAAAAAAAGTATAAATACTTTCTTCACATAGAATATATTATCAACAATACAAAAAAGTATTCCAGTACATGTAGATTTCGGAGGATTGGCGTTTACGGTTTGCTTCGGTTTCTGTTCTTTAAGGTTATTTAGCGTTTTTTTTTCCTCTTTCAGCAGGCTTGCAGAGTAGCTCCCTCCTACTCGGGAGTTTCGCAACTTCGTCCCCCTTCTGATACAGTGTTGCCTTTATTTATAGCTTTCCTCCGCCATGGGCACGAGGTAGGCGGTGATGCGGTTTCAGAGGTCAAAACAATACGAGCGGCCACGATTGGTCCGAAGTGTGAGTCCCGCCCTCGACGTAGAACCCGAGTCGCGCTCTCATTGGCTGACCAGCGGTGTCGCTCAAAGATATATGATTCTGTGAAATGGGAGAGACGCCTATGATGAGCGCTTGCGTCAGAGATAACCTAGGTCTGTGCTGACAGCAAAAGGCAAAAGTAATTAATGTTAAGACAGGAACGATATTATATAAAGACATATCGTTCCTTTAGTTGAGTTGGCGTGAAACAAATACTTGTATCGATATGAGAAGGTTGGAATATAGATGTTTTATTGACTAAACCTATTCTCCTGGAACATACAGGCTGGTCTAACCGTCTTTACCAGACTATATTAGAGACACGGTGCTATTAATGGATGCACTCAAGCACTGTACACACGACTCGCTGGTCTTTTAACGCCTGTGCCATGTTTATACCACACAGCACAGCACTAAAAGGAGTCCTTTATGCGATTATAATCTCATTTATATCCCCTTTGTCGTAGACTTTTTACACAGGACCATTCACATCGTCACCTGTCAACGAAAAACTGCAGGAGTTTTTGATCAGTGTATACTGCCTGAGAGGAGATTCCCTACAGCGGAACAATACAGCTGGCAGCAGTGTGGGTGGTGCTGAATGCTATCTAGAAAACACAAGCACTGATTGGTCTAAAACGGGGCAGGAGCCCTACGGTGAATGGTGTGTCCGTATCCAAGGTGCTGATGTAGGCTGCGCACGTCATTGCTCGGCTGAACGCACGCTGTTGCCAAATTTAAAGTGCACTAACACACACAACAGGTATATGTTCATGATACGAAGTCACTGCTGCAAAGAAAAGGTATTTTCTAGCATTTGGATTCAACCATTAACCACAATGATGAATGAAACAACCTGTCTACTGATGATTAATGCTGTTGTTAAATTTCAGAGAGAAAAAAGTGAGTGTTAACTTATCTAGATAGATAGATAGATAGATAGATAGATAGAGCAGCCTTTTACATAAAACACCAAAATGACTGATAGTCTGAAGATAGGAAACTTAAAAAATGAGAACAGAGACTAAAGATAGGAATGGATAATGCCACTATGTTCTGTATCTGTCACGTTTGTCATCACAGCAGCTGGTCTTGTAATGGGAAAGGAGGGCTGTTGGTCTGTGTAGGCCTGCTGACAGGGTGGACCTTTAGACATTCTTCATGCACTTAAGTTTGCCAAGCGGAGTCATGTGCTCGTTGTGAGCTGTAAAAGTGTGCGAAAGGGCTCCCATGGAAAGTGCTGTGGGGATCAAATACATGAGACAGACGACAGGATCAGGCAGGGGCAGAATAGAGAGATTATATGTTTGACGTTGCCCCGTGGATTCAGATTCACATCTAGCTTTTATGGAGTGGAAGTGGGTGGGAGGGTGAGTCGTCTGCCAACAACACTGCGACTTCCACAGTCCTGGCAGGGCCTTGTGGGTTGTTTTTACTGTAAACAGCTCAGCACACTCTAATGTCACATGTCTTCCAGGACCAAAGCCAAATAGATGTTCTCTGGTAGCTGCTTTTCATGGCAGTTTACTGTATATACTGCGCATGGTTCTTGTGCACTTTGCGTAGTGTGTGAATTATGTGTGTGCCTTCTTATGTTGTCTACAGCTCTAACAAACAGCTGTCACCTGACAGAGCAAGGTCAGCAGCCATAATGAGGCATGTTAAGACTGCTATATTGTCTTAGGGTGTAATCCTCTAATGCATCCTCCACTCACTGCCGCTTCTGTCACTTGTGCTTATGAAGGTGTGTAACACCCTAAGATCTCTAATCCCCCCATCGGTCTTCAGTCGTAGTCTGTGCTTTGACTCCAGGAATGAGAATGTGGGTAGAGGGAATAATTAAGTTAAATGAGTAATTTACCAAATGTTGTTGCTCATTTTCAGATTTTATGAAAATCCAACTCATGAGGGCTTAGCTGAGCCGTTTAAGGCTTGTTTACACTGAAGGAATATAACACCTTTACAGGCTTTCACTGAGAAGGTGTGGGATATCTTGATATTTACTAACCCACTTACATTTATTCTTCCAGTGAATTGAAGGTCACCTTCAAAAAAAGAAAACATTGTATTGCATAAGCAGCGTTTGTTATAAGGCCTCAACCCCTATAATAAAAACAAACTCGATCTCACCCTGACAGCAGAGGATAAGCAGAGGCTGTCCTCCTTCGCTGCTGCCCTATGACATAAACATACAGGCTCCTGTGGTAGGACCATATACAGAATTATGCTCAGCAGCAGACGTGTGATGAAACATAATAGACCACTTCTGCTTTTCTCTCAACCAGTATTGGAAAAAAGTGATAAGTTTTAATAATATTTTGGGAGAGGAGGAAAAGAAATCACATCAGTATGCAAGGCTTGTAATTAAAGACTTATTTGGTGTGCAGTATTAATACAGCAGTCACACATAAACAGAAGAGGGGCAACTGACACACAAGTAGAGGAGATTTCTCACACACTACCGCCTCCATGTCTGCCCCCCCTTCTCCCCGTCCTTTTATCCCTTTTTCGCCCCCTCACCCTCCCTCCTTCCAGCTCAGGCGGAGAGCCTTTGACGTCACTGGTTGTTATTACTTAACACAACTCTGCAGAGCGCCCTGGGCACCTCGTAATAGACAGATGCTTTGCTCTCCCTTTGAAGAGTAAATGAGGTAGCGGGTGAGACATGCAACGAAGGAGACAGAGAGAAAGTGGAGACGAATACTGTGGGTGCAACACTGGCGCTGAGTTTAGGACTTTCAGTGCATTTTGTTTTTGATCTGCCAAAATGATTTAATGGTTTATTAATGCCAGAAGGATTTATTCCAAATGAACAAATCCACAAAAAAGTGATAATCTTTTTATATTTCCAGCAAGAAAGTAAAAGTACTTACTCAGAAAAATTGAATTCTCTGGAGAGTCTTCAATAGAAAGTGGTAACATCTTTGTTCCTTTGGTGCTAGATGAAAAGGTGAATTTGTTTTCCTAAAAAATAAAAGCATGTGTTCCTGGAACAGTAGATATGAAAAGGCCAATTGTCTGAGTAGGGAGATAGATATTGATTTGGTGGGAAAACTGGTTGACTGCAGTTAGTTATGGTAGCATGACAACACAGCACAATACCTACAATTCATCAGCATCACTTAGCATTAGCATTAGCAACTAAAAGAGCACTGAAGCTTAAACAGCAGAAGTCAGTATGCATCAATCCCCTATAGCTTTCATTCAGTATACATACTGAATATTCAATCTAAAAAATAAATGTAACCTTCATACCTCATTATTCTGTCTATAATACATGAAACGACCACCCTTGTAGAAAATCCCTTTAACTAAATTTCATGAGTGACTGAGCTTTTACACCAACATTTTATGGTGTTATCAGGGAATGACCAATTGTACTTGCTCTTTACTCTGGGACAGTCTGTCAGCTGTGGCTTCCCATTTAAACATCATGCTTCAGTGGCCTGCAGTGAGTCACACAGCATGCATACACACGGAGGATTTACATGGCAAAGTGTATGTAAATACAGAGGTTATGTTATCAGTTGTCACGACAGCAGCGTGAGTACTTTTTCTTCCTGCACAGTCGCCTTCATAGCCCACTGAGGCTGTTACATAATTCATCCAATGGCAGCCCACTGGGGCAACATCAATAGATCCATCCGCCATTCGCAGAGAGAAAAAAAAACAAGGCTGAAATGCACAAGAGTATCCTAATATAACTGATTCTAACCCATGTAAAATGTCTCATTACTGAACTACAGACCAGTTTCAGAAACATGAAATAAGGTTGACATGTTTTTTCTGTGTATTTTCATTAATCCTGCAGTGCTGTGTTATTCAGTTAGTCATGCAAAAGAGTGTGGCTCTGTCTTCATATAAAGTATGGTACTTTTATATATGGTACTCTTTTTTTTAATGTAGCATAAGTGATCATAAGCACAAGCGCTGTGTTCAGCTGCATCTTCGCCGTCTTTTCTCACTTTTCTCATTTTGACCTGGTATCATCTCTTAGGAAAACCAGTGGCAGAATGCTTTTAAGGATCTTGTAAGTTTTGAAATTGCTACATGGTCAACATTAGCATTAACTGCTGTTTACTTACTAGTCTAGAACAAATGTAATGAGTTCAGCATCAAACTTCATTCCTTTGCTCACCAAGAGCTGCCTCCAGTGGCTGAAAGCAACCATTTTATTTTGCTTCTATTTCTATCACTTTCTTTCCTGTACTGAAGTTAGCGTGCCAACCAGCTAGCATGCTTGCAACCCAATTGGCCCCTCTCATCACTTTCTACATGGAAAAAAGTAGCACTGCTCAGAGAGCAGATTATTACCTCTTGTATTGTAAAAACAACAATGTCTGAAGCTCTTACAATACTGGTCCTTTAACTCCATACAGGAAACAATCCAACTCAGTGGATAATGTGAGACACACAGAAATAGACTCTCCACCACCACCACCACCACCACCATGCTGTGACTTTATGTTTCCTAATGGCAAAAAGCAGGAGGGAGGGAGTCAGTATAGTAGCATTGTATGTGCTCTGTATGTAAGTTGCAAGCTCACAGACACACACACACAACACGTCCTCACCCCCCAGGACTCTTTAGACATAAACTGTCTCAAATGATAGAGTGACACCTGTGCCTCAAGGACATGGAGAATCAATTTAGTAATGAGACGTGGATGGTTGATGGAAAGATAAGAGGAAGGTGCCGAGGTATTTTTGATTCATCTGTGGCAGTGACAAGGCACATCACTTTGTGTGGTTTAGTGCCTGACATTATGTTGATTACTTTACATTTTTTATTCTGAACTCTTCTCTCTACCCAATCACTCATGACTTCTTAATGCAGGGTCCTCCATTAATATGACAAAACAGTAGGCCATACGGTGCACAGGATCTGACTGGAGGGGTGGGCGGTCCTCTGAGCTGTCTTGTGCATGTTCCACATCCTCTGAATGAGCCTTAAATAGCAGGAGTTGGTGATCTAAATAGTAAAACAAAGAGAGGTCGTAGACCTTCTTGCAGCATGTTAGTTTAAAATAGCACACTGTGTTATTAATTATTGACAGTAGCCACTAACCACATCTACAGAATAAACAACCCAACTTGGCAAATGCCGTTGATATGTAAAGACCTGGTACAACAGGTCTTCAATTCTATCAATACATACAAACTGAAATTTAGTCGACAGAAATTCTTTTTTTTCCTTCTTTTGTGCATCTTTCACAACTTTTGCCAAATCAAGTGTTATTTCATTTGCATGTTTTTTTTTTTCTTGAGTTGTTTTCTGCCTCGTACCAAAACTGCATGGGAAATGAGTGAATTTATTTCCAGCCCACTGGTAGGTTTTTCGTATTCATCAGGTGAAGGGATTGAATTGGGGCACATTACTCTTGTTTTCCCATACAAGAAACAAGCTATGTGGTCATCCTTATGTATAATTCATGTCTAAAAGACTGATTGTTTTACTTCTGCAGCGATTCTGTTAGTGGTGGTCTCATTTTCCTTATTTAACAAACAGCTTTTATCTTAACCAATATAGACATTTTTTTGGGATAAAGTTGAGACAGATTGCAGTCTGTCACAGCTGGCATCAGACTGGCTGAAATGTCTCTAGAGTGCTTTCACTTCCCTGCTCAGTATGCAGACAAGCACATATATGACATTTCTATAAACTAGACCCTAAACTCAAAATCAGAATAAGACAGATCAACATCTACTCTAGGCCTCAGTTATTTTTCGCTTCCACAAAACTTCATGGCATGTATGAACTAAAACCCTGACAGTGGTTCACTGTGGACAGGGCACGTTTGCATTCACATTAAGTACATTTGTGGCCAAATGTGTCCTTAACCACCTCCAAATGTGGCTTGAGGAATTCAGTCAATCCCAGTCAGTACATTCACGCCTGTATATACAGCTGTTTACTTGTGATTGGATCAATCAGGACGTATTTTAGGGCTTGGTGGGACTCTTTGAGGTGTTGGGGAAGCAATAGAATCCTGGTTGAAAGAGTGTAGAGGTGCAAGAATGGAAAGAGTGTGGAAAGGAAAGGAGGGGAAATACTGAGGTATAAAGGACAGCTGGGATGATATGAAAGTAGAAGGAAGGGAGAGAAGACAGTTGTGCCCTGAGGCGCCAGGGGTGACATCTGAGGGCTTACAATGAGAGAGAGAGATGAAAGGGAAAAGAAATGAAGAAAGAGCTGGTATAGATGGAATGAAAGCAAGAAAAAAAAACAGTGGAGGGTTGAAAAACAAACAATGACCATGGGACAAAAGATAACTTCAGATTAATTCTGTTCATCTGAGAAAAACAAAATCTATTTTATTTTCTAAAAGCAAAGTCAGCAAAATGGACCACCTACTGACAACAGTAGAGCCCATGACAAGCACACTTCAGACGGTTTGGAGGCGGTGGCTGCAGAATCTGATGCACTTATCATAATTCTGATTAGGACTGACCCTGGAAAGACACAGCGTGCAATTAGGATTCACTGAGAGAAATTAAAAGTAAACAGCAAGGGATGTCTGCCGAGAAGTGTGCCTGATAGATGAGAGGGGAGATAGAGCGAGACAACAGAGAAGGAGGACGGAGGTTGAAAGAGAGGAAGATGGGGAATAACAATCCCACCACTGTTGTGTTTAATAGAGAGGAGGGTGGGGGGTGGGGTTGGCTATTCTGTATTCATGGCTGTGGAAAAATACTTTGTTGAATCTGTGTATTCAACTCCCCACACACAGATACACGCTCACATTCATACGTCTCTCAGCAGGCCAGGTCTCACATTCCCTGAATATGTAATCACATCCATCTGTACTAACCATATGTGTGTATGTCTACTTCAGACATGTGTGTTCATGTGCGCTAAGTAATCAATGGAGATGGAGTGGTCATGCACCAGCAGAAATCTCATCTACCTTCAAATGAGATTCAGATTTTTAGATATAGACCTATATTATCCTGAAATGTTCGGGTTGTGATTTTTCCATAAGATTATTCAACTTGTTATCATAGGACCCTGTTACATGCTTGTAGCTTGTTTTTTTACAATCATAATTTAAATATCTTGCATGAATCCATTTACAGTAACAAAAAGATGTAGAAAGCTAAAGTGGCCTTTCATTTAGCCTGTATAAGGTCACACATTGCTTGTATGACACCTCTGGTCCCCCATTGCATGCCTGTGTTGAATATGCAAATTTGATCCTGCTTCAGAGGCTCATAAGTTATGACTAACACGTCCCCTTACTGTAAGGGCAGCAAGTCAGTGTATTTGTGTGTGTGAATACTGCATTACTTTTATTTTTCTTTGATGACACACAACAATTAATTATTTAGCAGCTTAATCAAGAGCTGATCCAAGAATAACAGTTATTTCCATAGTATATATAAACTGCATTTTAATATGGCTGTTCACTGTATGGTGTGTGGCCAAAACGGGCCAGGAAATGTTATTAATCAGCACTGATGAGACATTACTACCTTTTTTAACCCTGGCTATTTGAGGCCAAGAACATTGTGCAATAAATAGAAAGTGTATATGAGAACAAACTCAAATCTAAAGTATTTCTTTTAGCAAATTATCTACACAGATAAGAGTTACTCTACGTATTCCACAGCTACATTCACATCATCAGCACACTGACTGATGGCTAACCCCTGATTTCCCTGTTCTTTTGGCCCTGAGCCTGGACCAGAATTATGTAGCCATAGACAGAGAGAGAGAGATATAAGATTGAGAACAGTCTGCTTTTGCTTTACCCTGATGTCATCTGAAACAGTTGTTCTCCTCGACCTGAGACAATGCATATCCTTATTTCACAAAACTGTGACTCTGCTTTACTGTAGTTCATAAGTTTATTTATAAATCAGCCAACACTGCTTTAAAAAGAATCAATCCTTTGTGCTGGTGAAATAAATATATTTTTTACCAGTAAAATCAATGTTCAAATCCTTGTGTGCACTATATTGTATATAAATTATGTTGAATCAAATTCTGTTTATGGCTAATACAAATAAATAATTTACGGTGTTTGTTTCTTCGAATAACTATACATGGAAGGAGATTCTAGTGGATAATAGTTCTGGGTATATGACTCTTTACACAAGTCTTTATCTTAGGCTGGGGATTTACAAATACTTTGCCCTGCGGTGCATCTGGTTGGAGCAGACACAATGTACCACATTCATAGTCCATAAACTCTGCTGGTCTGTTGCAGTTTTTCCAGACAGCCGCCTCTCTTGGCTCGGTACAACGGCTGTGTATGTATGTGTTTGTGTGTGAGTCGACAGATCTATGTTAGGTCTGCTGCTGCCATATCAATGAGTCACACACAAACATAGTAACATATGCAAAAACACACACACACACTGGTACCAGTGCATGACTCCCAGCAGCTAATGGTTGTACCTTTTTTTGGAAACAGATATGGTATCATGGAGTAGCTGATGCATACGTAAAATGAGTACAGCACATTAACCTTTCCTTTATTTAGCTTTTGTCCTGTGGAGTCAGTGTGGTGGATATTGAATTGTGGGGAACCATAATCTGATGGCAAAACTGACTGTTTGTGAATGAGAATCAGCATGCAAATGCTAATAGCGCTAGATTGTAAGAGACACCAGCTTGGATGAAACGAAGGTGCCTACCTTACCAACAATGCAACCCAACCACAGCCAGGTTGGTGCCAGCAGTGGCTAATGTAGCCAAAATTGTGACCAAAATTAAAAACATGCATGTATACATATATATTCATTCCCATGTAAAAAGCCATCAATGAAAAACTTTGGACAGAGACCCCAAAAAGTTCAGACCATCCCCTTCACCTTGTCCCCACACTCCAGCCGCCTTGCAAATAACCTTCATCCATCAAACTCTCTATTTACTTTACTTCAGTGTTTCAAAGTTTCCCCTAAAACGAAGAGCTCTCACCAAACAGCACTTCTTCCACAACAATGCACCCCTCCGTCATCTTCTCATCATCTACTGAAAGGAAGCACCCAGCTGCTGTGCTTCACACTCAGAAGTTTGCATCGGTTCCTCTGAAATACACTTCAGAGGCCAGAGGTGATGCATGACTCACTGAATCAGTTACAAGTGCCCTTTGATCCCAAGTGACACGCATACGGTGTCACTGCCCTGCACCCCCCAAGTGTCGACCATGTCAGTAGGACAGCCGCGTCGTGTCTCTTGTCCTGACCGTTGCCCTGTCACAAACACACACACACACACACACACACACACACACACACACACACACACACACACACACACACACACACACACACACACACATACAAATCTTATTTTGACATAATGGTGCCAGAGATGATATCTTTGGACAGCAACTGGTGACTGCTGTGGAGAAAGTGGGAGGGACTCTGTAAGCATGAGACTAAGATCTCAATTTATGAGGTATTTAAGGAAAGTCACATGAAGTTGATTTGACGGACAATGGTGTTGGTTCGAAGTTCAATGTCTATGTAACTTTTCAAACAACTTTAAGGATGGATGAATACACCAGGATTTCCCAGAACACTTCAAGCAGAGGTGCAGAAAGGAATAGATCATCTGTCCATTGTAAGGCAAATACAGACACACTTACCATCTATGGAGTTAAAGCTTGTCAATGAAAGGTGAGTTAACTGCAGCATCTGAGCATCCAAACACTGGGAGCAAGGGCATAGGTTTGGTCTCAACATTGGCAAGGATGCAACCAAACAGTTTATTAACATATAAGATCATATACATTAAACATCTACATATAAGATGTTTAATTTCCAAATATAGAATTTATGTACATATATAGTAAAATCATATATGTATATAGAGTATAGACTATATATATATATATATTACATGTGATACCTGAAATCATCATATAGAATAATATCATATATTGAAATATACTGTATGTCTAGCTAATAGAATCATGTATTTTAGTAAGTCTGTATATATTATAGGTTTATATTATAGACATATGTTACATAAATATACATCTAACCCAAAGCCTGATAGTATGTATTCATTATATATGTAAATAATAATAATAAGACAAACACGTATGGTTAAGTTTTTTAATTTTTAAGAAAATCAAATACAAATATATAGAAATTTAAAAAGCATATTGTTTTAATAAATAAATGCATTTTACTATGTGATAACATTATAATATATATATATATATATATACTTTACAGACATTATATATCCAGAGGATGTAAATATGTCATAATAATGTATCCTCTAATAAATGACACATATGGTAACATCACTCACAAATATGTCATACATAAATAATTTACAGTATAGTAAGGCAAAAAACATCAAATTATAGTCATGAAAAAAACAGTCATGAAATTACAATATAGTAAGGCATGAAGAGTAATAATAAGACATAAAAAGTCATAGTATAGAAAGGCATAAAAAAGTCAAAAAATGTAATAGTATTTTGAGGCATAAAATGTCATAAAAACGTTATAGTATGTAAAGACATGAAAACATCAAAAACATAATAGTATAATGAGGCAAGAGAACGTCATAAAAGAAACCTCAAAAAACCTCAAAACTCAAAAACCAAGTGATAAAAACGACTAAGTATAGTAAGGCATGAAAAGTCAGAAAACAACATAGTATAGTAAGGCATAAAAAGTCAGAAAAACATCATAGTATAGTAAGGCATAAAAAAGACGTAGTATAGTAAGGCATAAAAATGTCAAAAAAATGTATAGAGTTAGTAAGGCATAAATGGGTTAAAAAAATGTCATAGAATAATGAGGAGAAAAAATGTCAATGCATAGTAAGGCAAATAAAAATGTAAAAAAACTTATTATATTAAGGCATATTATATTAAGGCATAAAACATCATAGCATGGTGAGGCATAAAAAATCACAAAAACCTCAAAAAACCTCAAAACTCAAAAACCAAGAGATAAAAACGACTAAGTATAGTAAGGCATGAAAAGTCATAAAAACGTCATAGTATAGTAAAGCATGAAAAGTCATAGTATAGTAAGGCATAAAAATGACATAGTATAGTAAGGCATATAAAGTCATAGTATAGTAAGGCATAAAAACAACATGTTATAGCAAGGCACAAAAAGTCATAAAAACGGCATAGTATAGTAAGGCATAAAAAAATCATAGAAACGACATATTATAGTAAAGCACAAAAAGTCACAAATACGACATAGTATAGTAAGGCATAAAAACGATATATTATAGTAAGACTTAAAAAGTCATAAAAACAAGGCATAAAAAATGATATAAACAACATAGTATAGTGAGGCACAAAAAGTCATAGTATAGTAAAGTATAAAAATGACATATAACAGTAAGGCATAAAAAGTCAGTATAGAAAGATATAAAAAGTGTCAAAATCGTCATAGTATAATAAGGCATGAAAAGAGTTAAAATGGTCATAGTATAATAAGGTATGAAAAGAGTTAAAATCGTCATAGTATAAAGAGACATAAAAAGTCATAAAAACGACATAGTATAGTAAGGCATAAAAAGATATTGTATAATAAGGGATAAAAACGACATATTATAGTAAGGCATAAAAAGTTATAAAAACAACGTATTTTATTAAGGCATAAAAAGTCAAAAAATGTCATAGTATAATAAGGGATAAAAAGTCATAGTATAGTGAGGCATAAAAAGTCATAAAAACGACATAATATAGTAAGGCATAAAAAGACATAGTACAGTTAGGCATAAAGACGACATATTTTATTAAGGCATAAAAAGTCATAAAAACGACATAATATAGTAAGGCATAAAAAGACATAGTACAGTTAGGCATAAAGACGATATATTATAGTAAGGCATAAAATATCATAGTATAATAAGGAATAAAAATTACATATTATAGTAAGGCATAAAAAGTTATGAAAACGACATATTATAGTAAGGCATAAAATGTCATAGTATAATAAGGAATAAAAATGACATATTATAGTAAGGCATAAAAAGTTATGAAAACGACATAATATAGTAAATTATAAAAAGTCATAGTATAATATGGCCAAAAAACGACATATTATATTAAGGCATAAAAACAACATGTTATAGCAAGGCACAAAAAGTCATAAAAACGGCATAGTATAGTAAGGCATAAATAATCATAAAAACGACATAGTATAGTGAGGCAGTAAAAGTCATAAAAACGACATAGTATAGTAAGACATAAAAAATGATATAAACAACATAGTATAGTTAGGCACAAAAACTCATCGTATAGTAAAGTATAAAAATGACATATTACAGTAAGGCATAAAGAGTCAGTATAGAAAGACATAAAAAGTGTCAAAATCGTCATAGTATAATAAGGCATGAAAAGAGTTAAAATTGTCATAGTATAATGAGACATAAAAAGTCATAAAAACGACATAGTATAGTAAGGCATAAAAAGATATTGTATAGTAAGGCATAAAAACGACATATTATAGTAAGGCATGAAAAGTTATAAAAACGACGTATTTTATTAAGGCATAAAAAGTCAAAAAATGTCATAGTATAATAAGGGATAAAAATGTCATAGTATAATAAGGCATAAAAAGTCATAGTATAGTAAGGCATAAAAAGTCATAAAAACGACATAATATAGTAAGGCATAAAAAGACATAGTACAGTTAGGCATAAAGACGATATATTATAGTAAGGCATAAAATGTCATAGTATAATAAGGAATAAAAATGACATATTATAGTAAGGCATAAAAAGTTATGAAAACGACATATTATAGTAAATTATAAAAAGTCATAGTATAGTATGGCCAAAAAACAACATATTATATTAAGGCATAAA
This sequence comes from Seriola aureovittata, assembly GCF_021018895.1. Taxonomy (NCBI): domain Eukaryota; kingdom Metazoa; phylum Chordata; class Actinopteri; order Carangiformes; family Carangidae; genus Seriola; species Seriola aureovittata. The sequence goes on along the minus strand of NC_079380.1, from coordinate 16,110,100 downwards.
AAGTCATAAAAACGTCATAGTATAGTAAGTCATAAAAACGTCATAGTATAGTAAGGCATAAAATGTCATAGTATAATAAGGCATAAAAATGACATATCATAGTAAGGCATAAAAAGTGTTAAAAATGTCATAGTATAGTAAGGCATAAAATGTCATAGTATAGTAAAGCATAAAACGACATAGTATAGTAACGCATAGAAAGTCATAGTACAGTAAGGCATAAAAACAACATGTTATAGCAAGGCACAAAAAGTCATAAAAACGACATAGTATAGTACCGCATAAAAAGTCATAGTACAGTAAGGCATAAAAACAACATGTTATAGCAAGGCATAAAAAGTGTTAAAAAAAGTCATAGTATACTAAGGCATAAAAAGTTATAAAAACGACATAGCACAGTGAAGCATAAAAATGACATAGCATTGCATAAAAACTGACAAAATGATATAGTATAGTGAGTCATTAAAACGACATATTACAGTAAGGCATAAAAAGGCATAAAAAGTCATAGTATAGTAAGCCATGAAGACAACATAGTATAGTTAGACATAAAAATACATAGTATAGTAAGGCATAAACACTAAATGTTATATTAAGGCATAAAACGTCATAAAAAGACATAGAATAGTAAGTCATAAAAACGACATAGTATAGTAAGAAATAGAAAGTCACAGTATAGTAAGGTATAAAAACAACATGTTATAGCAAGGCATAAAAAGTCATAAAAACGACATAGTATAGTGAGGCACAAAAAGTCAAAAAAACGACATAGTATAGTAAAGCATAAAAAGTTATGAAAACGACATGTATAGTAAGGCATAAAAAGTCATAAAAACGACATAGTATAGTAAGGCATAAAAAGACATTGTATAGTAAGGCATAAAAACGACATATTATAGTAAGGCATAAAAAGTTATAAAAACGACATAGTATAGTAAGGCATAAAAAGTCATAAAAACGACATAGTATAGTTAGACAAAAAGTCATAAAAACGACATAGTATAATAATGCATAAAAACGACATTTTATTAAGGCATAAAAAAGTCAAAACATCATATTACATTAAGGCTGAAAAAGTAATAAAAACGACATAGTATAGTAAGGCACAAAAAGTCACAAGAACAACATAGTATAGTAAGGCATAAAAATTCCTAAAAACGACATAGTATAGTAAGGCACAAAAAGTCACAAGAACAACATAGTACAATAAGGCATAAAAACGACATATTTTATTAAGGCATAAAAAGTCAAAAAATTTCATAGTACAGTAAGGGATTAAAAGTCATAGTACATTACGGCACAAAAAGTAATAAAAAAAAGTAATAAAAACGACATAGTATAGTAAGGCATAAAAACGACATAGTATAGGAAGACATAAAAAGTCATAGTATAGTAAGGCATAAAAACAACATATTATAGTAAGTCATAAAAAGTTATAAAAAACGTCAAATCATAGTGAGGCACAGAAAGTCATAGTATAGTAGGGCAGAAAAACGACATAGTGTAGTAAGGCATAAAATGTCATATTATAGTAAGGCATAAAAACGACATACTATAATAAGGCATAAAAAGTCATAGTACAGTAAGGCATAAAAACGACATATTTTATTAAGGCATAAAAAGTTAAAAAACATCATAGTATAGTAAGGCATAAAAAGTCATAGTATAGTAAGGCATAAATAGTCATAAAAATGACATAGTATAGTAAGGCATAAAAAGATATACTATAGTAAGGCATAAAAATGACATAGTATAGTAAGGCATGAAAACGTCATAGTATAGTAACGCACAAAAACTCATAAAAACGACATAGTATAGTAAGGCATAAAAAGTCATAAAAACGACATAGTATAGTGAGGCATAAAAAGTCATAGTATGGTAAGGCATAAAAATGACATATTTTATTAAGGCATAAAAAGTCATAAAAACGTCATAGTATAGTAAGGCATAAAAAGTCATAGTATAGTAAGGCATAAAAACGATTTATTATGTCAAGGCACAAAAAGTCATGAAAACGTCATAGTATAGTAAGGCATAAAAAGTCATAGTATAGTAAGGCATAAAAACGACATATTATGTTAAGGCACAAAAAGTCATAAAAACGACATAGTATAGTGAGGCATAAAAAGTCATAGTATAGTAAGGCATAAATAGTCATAAAAACGACATAGTATAGTAAGGCATAAAAAGTCATAGTATAGTAAGGCATAAAAACGATTTATTATGTTAAGGCATAAAAAGTCATAAAAACTACATAGTATAGCAAGGCATAAAAAGACATAGTACAGTAAGGCATAAAAATGACATATTTTATTAAGGCATAAAAAGTCATAAAAACGTCATAGTATAGTAAGGCATAAAAAGTCATAGTATAGTAAGGCATAAAAACGATTTATTATGTTAAGGCACAAAAAGTCATGAAAACAACATAGTATAGTAAGGCATAAAAAGTCCAAAAATGTCATAGTATAGTAAGGCATAAAAAGTCATAGTATAGTAAGGCATAAAAACGATTTATTATGTTAAGGCACAAAAAGTCATAAAAACGACATAGTATAGTGAGGAATAAAAAGTCATAGTACAGTAAGGCATAAAAACGACATATTTTATTAAGGCATAAAAAGTTAAAAAAACATCATAGTATAGTAAGGCATAAAAAGTCATAAAAATGTCATAGTATAGTAAGGCATAAAAAGATATACTATAGTAAGGCATAAAAATGACATAGTATAGTAAGGCATGAAAACGTCATAGTATAGTAACGCACAAAATCTCATAAAAACGACATAGTATAGTAAGGCATAAAAAGTCATAAAAACGACATAGTATAGCAAGGCATAAAAAGACATAGTACAGTAAGGCATAAAAATGACATATTTTATTAAGGCATAAAAAGTCATAAAAACGTCATAGTATAGTAAGGCATAAAAAGTCATAGTATAGTAAGGCATAAAAACGACATATTATGTTAAGGCACAAAAAGTCATAAAAACGACATAGTATAGTGAGGCATAAAAAGTCATAGTATAGTAAGGCATAAAAAGTCATAAAAACGTCATAGTATAGTAAGGCATAAAAAGACATAGTATAGTAAGGCATAAAAATGACATATTATAGTAAGGCATGAAAACGTCATAATATAGTAACGCACAAAAACTCACAAAAACGACATATTATAGTAAGCCTTAAAAAGTAATAAAAACGACATAGTATAGCAAGGCATAAAAACGACATAATGTAGTAAGGCAAAAAAATGACATATTATAGTAAGGCATAAAAAGTTATAAAAACGACATAGTATAGTGAGGCATAAAAAGTCATGAAAACGACATAGTATAGTAAGGAACAAAAAGTCATAAAAACGTCATAGTATAGTAAAACATAAACACAACATAGTATAGTAAGGCATAAAAACTTAAAATATGAAATAGTATAGTGAGGCATTAAAACGACATATTATAGTAAGTCATAACAAGTTATAAAAAATGTCAAATCATAGTGAGGCACAAAAAGTCATAGTATAGTAGGGCATAAAAACGACATACTATAATGAGGCATAAAAAGTCTTAAAAATGTTATAGTATACTAAGGCATAAAATGTGTTAAAATTGTCATTGTATAAAAAGGCATAAGAAGTCATAAAAAAGGCATAATATTGTAAGGCGTAAAAAGTCATAGAGACATCATAGTATAGTGAGGCACAAAAAGTTACAAAAACGACATAGTATAGTAAGGCACAAAAAGTCATGAAAACGACATAGTATAGTAAGGCATAAAAAGTCATAAAAACGTCATAGTATAGTAAGGCATAAAAAGACATAGTACAATAAGGCATAAAAATGACATATTATAGTAAGGCATAAAAAGTCATAAAAACGACATAGTATAGTGAGGCATAAAAAGTCATAGTATGGTAAGGCATAAAAATGACATATTTTATTAAGGCATAAAAAGTCATAAAAACGACATAGTATAGTGAGGCATAAAAAGTCATAGTATAGTAAGGCATAAATAGTCATAAAAACGACATAGTATAGTAAGGCATAAAAAGATATACTATAGTAAGGCATAAAAATGACATAGTATAGTAAGGCATGAAAACGTCATAGTATAGTAACGCACAAAATCTCATAAAAACGACATAGTATAGTAAGGCATAAAAAGTCATAAAAACGACATAGTATAGCAAGGCATAAAAAGACATAGTACAGTAAGGCATAAAAATGACATATTTTATTAAGGCATAAAAAGTCATAAAAACGTCATAGTATAGTAAGGCATAAAAAGTCATAGTATAGTAAGGCATAAAAACGACATATTATGTTAAGGCACAAAAAGTCATAAAAACGACATAGTATAGTGAGGCATAAAAAGTCATAGTATAGTAAGGCATAAATAGTCATAAAAACGACATAGTATAGTAAGGCATAAAAAGATATACTATAGTAAGGCATAAAAATGACATAGTATAGTAAGGCATGAAAACGTCATAATATAGTAACGCACAAAAACTCACAAAAACGACATATTATAGTAAGCCTTAAAAAGTAATAAAAACGACATAGTATAGCAAGGCATAAAAACGACATAATGTAGTAAGGCAAAAAAATGACATATTATAGTAAGGCATAAAAAGTTATAAAAACGACATAGTATAGTGAGGCATAAAAAGTCATGAAAACGACATAGTATAGTAAGGAACAAAAAGTCATAAAAACGTCATAGTATAGTAAAACATAAACACAACATAGTATAGTAAGGCATAAAAACTTAAAATATGAAATAGTATAGTGAGGCATTAAAACGACATATTATAGTAAGTCATAACAAGTTATAAAAAATGTCAAATCATAGTGAGGCACAAAAAGTCATAGTATAGTAGGGCATAAAAACGACATACTATAATGAGGCATAAAAAGTCTTAAAAATGTTATAGTATACTAAGGCATAAAATGTGTTAAAATTGTCATTGTATAAAAAGGCATAAGAAGTCATAAAAAAGGCATAATATTGTAAGGCGTAAAAAGTCATAGAGACATCATAGTATAGTGAGGCACAAAAAGTTACAAAAACGACATAGTATAGTAAGGCACAAAAAGTCATGAAAACGACATAGTATAGTAAGGCATAAAAAGTCATAAAAACGTCATAGTATAGTAAGGCATAAAAAGACATAGTACAATAAGGCATAAAAATGACATATTATAGTAAGGCATAAAAAGTCATAAAAACGACATAGTATAGTGAGGCATAAAAAGTCATAGTATGGTAAGGCATAAAAATGACATATTTTATTAAGGCATAAAAAGTCATAAAAACGACATAGTATAGTGAGGCATAAAAAGTCATAGTATGGTAAGGCATAAAAATGACATATTTTATTAAGGCATAAAAAGTCATAAAAACGTCATAGTATAGTAAGGCATAAAAAGTCATAGTATAGTAAGGCATAAAAACGATTTATTATGTCAAGGCACAAAAAGTCATGAAAACGTCATAGTATAGTAAGGCATAAAAAGTCATAGTATAGTAAGGCATAAAAACGACATATTATGTTAAGGCACAAAAAGTCATAGTACAGTAAGGCATAAAAAGACATAGTATAGTGAGGCATAAAAAGTCATAGTATAGTAAGGCATAAATAGTCATAAAAACGACATAGTATAGTAAGGCATAAAAAGTCATAGTATAGTAAGGCATAAAAACGATTTATTATGTTAAGGCATAAAAAGTCATAAAAACTACATAGTATAGCAAGGCATAAAAAGACATAGTACAGTAAGGCATAAAAATGACATATTTTATTAAGGCATAAAAAGTCATAAAAACGTCATAGTATAGTAAGGCATAAAAAGTCATAGTATAGTAAGGCATAAAAACGATTTATTATGTTAAGGCACAAAAAGTCATGAAAACAACATAGTATAGTAAGGCATAAAAAGTCCAAAAATGTCATAGTATAGTAAGGCATAAAAAGTCATAGTATAGTAAGGCATAAAAACGATTTATTATGTTAAGGCACAAAAAGTCATAAAAACGACATAGTATAGTGAGGAATAAAAAGTCATAGTACAGTAAGGCATAAAAACGACATATTTTATTAAGGCATAAAAAGTAAAAAAAACATCATAGTATAGTAAGGGATAAAAAGTCATAAAAATGTCATAGTATAGTAAGGCATAAAAAGATATACTATAGTAAGGCATGAAAATGACATAGTATAGTAAGGCATGAAAACGTCATAGTATAGTAACGCACAAAATCTCATAAAAACGACATAGTATAGTAAGGCATAAAAAGTCATAAAAACGACATAGTATAGCAAGGCATAAAAAGACATAGTACAGTAAGGCATAAAAATGACATATTTTATTAAGGCATAAAAAGTCATAAAAACGTCATAGTATAGTAAGGCATAAAAAGTCATAGTATAGTAAGGCATAAAAACGACATATTATGTTAAGGCACAAAAAGTCATAAAAACGACATAGTATTGTGAGGCATAAAAAGTCATAGTATAGTAAGGCATAAATAGTCATAAAAACGACATAGTATAGTAAGGCATAAAAAGATATACTATAGTAAGGCATAAAAAGATATACTATAGTAAGGCATAAAAATGACATAGTATAGTAAGGCATGAAAACGTCATAATATAGTAACGCACAAAAACTCACAAAAACGACATATTATAGTAAGCCTTAAAAAGTAATAAAAACGACATAGTATAGCAAGGCATAAAAACGACATAATGTAGTAAGGCAAAAAAATGACATATTATAGTAAGGCATAAAAAGTTATAAAAACGACATAGTATAGTGAGGCATAAAAAGTCATGAAAACGACATAGTATAGTAAGGCATAAAAAGTCATGAAAACAAAATATTACATTAAGGCATAAAAAGTAATGAAAATGACAGTATAGTAAAGCATAAAAACGACGTAGTATAGGAAGGTATAAAAAGTCATAGTATAGTAAGGTATAAAAAGAACATAGTATAGTAAGCCTTAAAAAGTCACAAAAATGACATATTATAGTAAGGCATAAAAAGTCATTAAAAAGGACATAGTATAGTAAGGCATTAAAACAACATAGTAGAGTAAGCCTTAAAAAGTGTTAAAATCGTCATAGTATAGTAAGGCGCAAAAACTGACAAAACGACATTGTATAGTAAGGCATTAAAACGACATATTACAGTTAGGCATAAAAAGTCATAAAAAGGAAATAGTATAGTAAGGCATAAAAAGTCATAGTATAGTAGGGCATAAAAATGACATAGTGTTGTAAGGTATAAAAAGCTATAAAAACCACAGTATAGTGAAGCATAAAAAGTCATAGTATAGTAAGGCATAAAAAGTCGTAAAAACGACATTACATAGTAAGGCATAAAAAGTCATAGTATAGCAAGGCATAAAAAGTGTTGAAATCGTCATAGTATAGTAAGATACAAAAAGTCATAAAAACGACATAGTATAGTGAGACATAAAAAGTCATAAAAACGACATAGTATAGTGAGGCATAAAAAGTCATAGTACAGTAAGGCATAAAAACGACATATTTTGTTAAGGCATAAAAAGTCATAAAAACGACATAGTATAGTGAGGCATAAAAAGTCATAGTATAGTAAGGCATAAAAAGTCATAAAAACGACATAGTATAGTGAGGCATAAAAAGTCATAGTACAGTAAGGCATAAAAACGACATATTTTGTTAAGGCATAAAAAGTCATAAAAACGACATAGTATAGTGAGGCATAAAAAGTCATAGTATAGTAAGGCATAAAAAGTCATAAAAACGAAATAGTATAGTAAGGCATAAAAAGATATACTATAATAAGGCATAAAAACGACATATTATAGTAAGGCATAAAAGATTATAAAAACGACATACTTAGTGAGGCATAAAAAGTCATAGTACAGTAAGGCATAAAAATGACATATTTTATTATGGCATAAAAAGTCAAAAAATGTCATAGTATAGTAAGGCATAAAAATTCATAGTATAGTAAGGCATAAATAGTCATAAAAATGACATAGTATAGTAAGGCATGAAAACGTCATAGTATAGTAACGCACAAAACCTCATAAAAACGACATAGTATAGTAAGGCATAAAAAGTCATAAAAACGACAGAATAGTAAGGCATAAAAGGTCATAGTATAGTAAAGCATAAAAACGACATATTATAGTGAGCCTTAAAAAGTCATAAAAATGAAATAGTATAAATAGGCATAAAACTACATAATGTAGTAAGGAATAAAAAGTCATAGTATAGTAAGGCATAAACACAACATAGTATAATGAGGCATAAACAGTCCTAAAAACGACATAGTATAGTGAAGCATAAAAAGTCATGAAAACGACATAGTATAACAAGGCATAAAAACAAGATATTATAGTAAGGCATAAAAAGTCATAGTATAGTATGGCAAAAAAACGACAAAGTATAGTAAACCTTAAGAAGTCGTAAAAACGACATAGTATAGTAATGCTTAAAAAGTCATAGTATTTGATGCATAAAAACGACATAGTATATTAAGGCACAAAAACGACATAAATAGTCATAAAAAAGTCATAGTATAGGAAGGCATAAAAACGTCATAGTATAGGAAGGCATTAAAATTCATAAAAACGACAGTATAGTAAGGCACAAAAAGTCTTAAAAACATCATAGTACAGTAATGCATAAAAACTCATAAAAACGACATACTATAGTAAGGCATAAAAAGACATAGTATAGGAAGGCATAAAAATTCACAAAAACGACATAGTATAGTAAGGCATAAAAAGTCTTAAAAACATCATAGTACAGTAACGCATAAAAACTCATAAAAACAAAATAGTATTGTAAGGCATAAAAAGTTATAGAAACAACATAGTATAGTAAGGCATAAAAAGTGTTAAAATCGTCATAGTATAGTAAGGCACAAAAAGTCATAGTATAGTATGGCAAAAAAAACGACAAAGTATAGTAAGGCACAAAAACGACATATTATATTAAGGCATAAAAAGTCATAAAAACGTCATAGTATAGTAAGGCATAAAAATGTCAAAAAACATCATAGTTTAGTAAGGCATAAAAATGTCATAGTATGGTAAGGCATAAAAACATCATTGTATAGTAAGGCATAAAAAGTAATAGTATTGGAAGGCTAAAAATTCATATTATAGTAAGGCATTAAAAGGTCATATTATAGTAAGCTATAAGAACAACATAGTATAGTAAGGCATATAAAAGTCACACTATTTCAAGGAATGAAAAGTCATTGTATAGTAAGGAATAAAAATGGCATAGTATAGTAAAGCATAAAAATGTCAATAGTAACGTAAGGCATAAATAAATCATAATATAGTGAGGCATAAAAATGTCACATTATAGTAATTAGCCTCTTGTAGGGCATCAATATATCTAATCTAATGCTCTAATATGGCTTCACTCCAGACAGTGTGAATGAGTTCACTCAAATATTGGTAGGGACAATTCTATCCTACCAAAATATTGGTAGGGACATGCCCTACTGTCCATAAGCAAACCCACGTTTAATGGGAGAACATTTAAATTCCACATCCAAAGGTTAATCCCTGAGAACAAAATCCTCCACTAAAAATCATAGCTTTCCATTTATAGTATTAAAATGGTTTCTTGTTGTTGTTATTCATTATTTTTACCCTATGTTTACCAAGGATACTTAATTTCTACCATTTTTGAACATCTGAATGAACAATGCTGCTCACAAATCTCCTTAAGAGCCACCTGGAAGGTCTGTCACACAATTGTCAGGTCACATCAACACCCCCGCTACATGTAAAATATATAAATATACATGTAAAAGCAAACTCGAAACTAGCTTTGCCAGGTGAATAGGCACCCAGCAGCGAGGAGAAAATGGCTGCAGTTACAGCCCGTGGGAAAGGGAGCAAAATGAAAAAGAATCAAGGCAGTACATCATCATCACGATTATTGTGCGTGAATGTCCCCTATAGTGCGTTTTTGAGTCGGACTACAAATGTTCCCATGTTAATGCTTTCATGCGTGCGCCATGTGGCATGTTTTCACTGTTTCCACCTGTATCCATACTTGTCCCAGTTCATTAGGTACACCTAGCTAAAACTAATGAAATCTAATACAACAGCCCTGCAATAAAACCTGGCTTCATGAGAGTTGTAATGTTGAGTTTTTAGAGAGAAGTTTAACTTTATGGTCATTTGGGATGTTGTAGTTTGTGCTGCTTCTGAATTATATCATATTGCACAGAAAGGTTTTTCAAATATTTTGTCCACTTTCAATGATATAAATCAAGAGGATAAAATTACAGAAGCACCTCAGTAATGTAGTAAAATAATGCCAGCAGTCTTCCCTGCACTGCCTCTCTCTGTCTGTGTACCTCAAAGTAATAACTCAATTAAAAACGACTGAGCTGACTGGAACATACAATTCACCTCCACACAACCACACTGTGTTACAAGCGTGTTGACGTAACTCAGATCTGTTACAGCAGCTGCCCACGACAGAGCGATGCAGAGGGAGGGGAGAGACAGCAGCAGAGGGAAAAAAAAGCCAAATTTTCCTGATTGTCCTCAGTATTCTGCCACTCTGAGAGCCACATTTCTGTCACTTAAATTTCAAAGTGCCTCCTTCTGTCGTCTCGAGACCGTTGTTTGCCTTCACCTCGACACAAACAAAACTCCCATTGAGGCAGAGCGCACAAGTCTCCGGTGATGTCATGGTCACCATGGCAACTATTCTCACGGTGCCCCCCCTTCCTCCTCCCCTTCCCTTTCACCCTCTTTGATCCTTTAAATCTCGTCTGAGAGTGCTATTCCATTTGTCTGCCGAACTAATACGTTTTCCTGCAAACATATACGACACACTGTGTGACTGTAATGTTGCGAATACATCCAGAGTCAGAGTGACACAGTTTAAGGGACAGGATGAAATAGGCAAAGAGGCCTGGGTCACCGCCATACAGTTCAAAAGCTGAAAAACACTTTTATATCTGTTGCTCACATCCTGTCCAGCCGTGCATCGTGCTCACACAGGTGGCTACTCTACATACCGAAACCTCTTCATCTGAAATTCATTTAAGGGTCCTTTTCAAAATAAAGTGAATAGCAGTAAGAAGAGGGAGGAGGAGCAAAAAAAAGGAAGACAGCTGTTGTTTGGTATGCATTTGTCTTTTGATTTATGAGGGAGAGATGTGGTGGGGGACGTTGGCCTCTGAGATGGATGAGATAGATGAGTAGTGGTGATTGATGAGGGACTCAACAGTGATGAACACTGCACAAAAGCAATGAGAGAGAGAGAAGGGAGGCGGCTTCTACGGAGATATAAAGTTAAAATCTAGATGCACTCATTTTTCTCATGTTCAACATCAGAAACTTGATCCTGATCCACATCACCATTACCCATCCCCTACTGCCTGATCTGGGAGACAGTGACAGTGCACTCTGAGAGGGAAAGACCAGGCAGAGAGAAGGACAGGTAATGTTTTGAGCTGTACTCTACTCTACCCGTTGGATGTCTGCATATATGAATTATACATGATCAAGTTTTCTTTTTGTGCCTCACTTCACACAAAGCTGGAAATAATAAAGATTTACCATGATGACTTTTATTTGAAGTTTGGATATCCTTAAGAAGATATATTTGTGGTTTTAAGTATCAAAAATCATCTCAATGTAGTTTTACATTTCCTCTCTCAGGCTTCTCTCTAGTGCTCTAGTAACATCAGGTCAGTGAGCCAATCAGAAGAGAGGCTCTGAGCCTCTGTGTGTATTTCTCTGTGGACTGAGTGCTATACTTTCACAGTATTAATATAACACATAGATCTGTTTTACAATAAAAAAAAGACAATATATACAATAATACAATATGGGACATTTAAAGGAATAGTTAGACATTTTGGGAAACAAAAACTTTCTGATGAAGAGCTATATTAGAAGAGCAACACCACTGTACATTAAACTAAAACTAAGTTTGCAAAAATACTAGAAAACAAGGGGAAACAGCCAGCACGTCTCTGTCCAAAGGTAACACAATCTGCCTACCAGCAGGAAATAGTAGGGTACATAAGGGTGAATGTCATTCTTACACGTTGATTTTTGAACAGATTAAACAATCAAGTTGTAATGGTTTAATTAGTGAGCTGTGAGGTGCTGGGAGGTGGATTTTGTTGCTGCTGGACAGAGCCAGACTAGCTGTTCCCCTCTGTTTCCAGTGTTTGTGCCAAGCCAAGTTAACTGCTGCTGGCTCTAGCTTCATATTTAATGGACAGATATGAGAGGGGTGGCAGAGGAAGGGCGGCCTCGGGTAACTATGGTCCCAGATATGGTGTAACATCAACATTTGAAATCAATGTTACTTAAGATGTTTTCTGCAATGGCACACTTTCTGTGTTTAATAAAAAGGAGAAGCACTTTGAAAGCAGATTGGTGCAGGAAAAACCGTTCAGATCTTAAATGTCAGCAAAAATATAATAATAATATAATATATAATAAATGCCCTGCATTCACAATCTAATTTAAGTAAAAAATACCTAGGTATTATCAGGAATTAAGTTGAAAAATATTGATATATTGTTATATATTAGGCTATACATCATTAGATTATTGTTAGAGAGGGATTGAATAGAAGTATTCTTTACAACAACTTTTAACAACACTGTTGAGTTGTTTTATCGTAACAATGTGTCATATTTTGTGAGCTGATCAGATTTTTTGTGTACAATTTTAATCAGTAGTGAAACTACAACTGTCAAATAAATGTTGTGGCATAAAATGGGAAGTCTAAATCCACATAAAGTGGAAGCACTCAAGTGAGGTACAAGTACCTCAAATTTGCACTTTAGTACAGTGACGCAGTAAACGTACTAGTTTCCACCAGTGGTACCGATGAACACAAAAATTGGCCTTGTGGCTATTGTGACACGCACTTTTTATTTTATTTTAATGTCAGAAAGTGTTGAAAAGATTGAAGCTAACTTTTAAGAAAATTCACATGCATATGTACATATTAATATTGATAGCAAAACTTGATGTTTATATTGATGTAATGAATACATAAGCATGAACCAGATTTTAAAGAAAGGCTTGATCTAACTTTGATCAGATGGATCAGCTAAGAAAAAGAAAAAAGAATCATTTTTTACTGGCTGCAGTTTTGTTTCATCCAAAAAGTCAGTCAGGTCTCTGACGCTGCTTGTGCATGTCACGTCCCACTGTAGCTGATAGTAAGGACCTGCTGGCATTGATCCGGTTATTATGTAAGGGCACGGGTTTATTTTTAGAGAGCGTTATCAAGGGAACCGCCCACTGCTCTCCCCCACCTCCCCCCTAAGCTTGGGCTCGGTTGTGCTGGTTCCATCATGAGAACATATGGATTACATGCTATGTTGGCTTAAGCAGTGTAAGATATGGGACACTGTATATATATATATATATGTACACCTTTATTTAAGTTGTATCACGTGTTAACAGTCAATAACAGCAGTATGTAAGGGGAGTTGAGTTCTCTGATTCAGATGGATGAAATAACTGATATGTAAGGTGATGAATGCTCATCATTTATCCTTGTTTTGGTTGTTTTTTTTTGTCTTTTGTTTGTTTTGTTACCTGAAGCCTGGGTCATGGTGACTGCAGAGCGGTCATTCAGAGGCCAGGTCTCAGTGGCCGTCGTCAAATCCTGCTCATGTGTTACGTAACATACACTGACCTGGTTAACACTATTGTGCCACAACACACAATTATCCCACTGTACACATACTGTCGGTGCAGTATGTGCATTAAAACAGTTACAGGGGGATCAGAAGGGCAGCAAGAAAAGATTTGAGGAAGGCAGTTAGATGAGCTGTCATAACAGTAGACAGAATGAGAGACAAACGGACAGACTGACAGACAAACAGAGGAACAAATGGGGGGGGGGGCAGCGAAAACGCAGATGGTGAAAACAACACAAAAAGACCAAGCAGCGAAAAGGAACGCACACAGGAGAAATAAAGCATGATATACACAGAGTGAGAGGGAGGAAGGGAATCTGAACACACACAGAGAGGCAGAAAATTGAGGTGGCGGTCAGCCAAGGGTCATGTGAACAGAATTCAAAATCTGGTTATGAAAACCTCTGTTGCATTTTGATGCAGTTACAAAAAACATACAAGTTTATCCCTCACAGCTAAGTGCTTTAAAGCTGTCATAATATGGTGCCTTCGGATTAAACAACAGAGCTCACAACACCTAAGTGGTATGTTGAAGCTGCTCTGCATCCATCAGCTATACATTCCTAATTACAACCACGTTAGAAAACTGGCAATGAGAACAGTTTTGCTCGGTGTCCAAAACAATCCTGAAATTACACATGCCCAGTTGAGTTCAGCCATGCATGTCTCCCATTAGCCCCCCATTCTGCAGCCAGTGTTTCAGACAGAGTCTCGCAGCCTTTGATCAGCCCCCTGTCAAATGCCAGACCGAATGCCAGGACTGCCCAGCTGCCCCTCCTCTCACCACGCCGCTCAATGGTCTCCTTGTTCAGAGCTAGTGCCCTAGAAGTGAGGCTTCGTGGAAGCAGCATTTAAACTTGTTCCTTTGTGCATAAAAACGTGGATGGATGGATGGATGGATGGATGGATGGATGGATGGATGTGGAGGGGTGAGGGAGTGATGAAAGGTAACAAGCAAGCAAGCCAGTGGAGGAGAGGTCACTGGCGGATAGGTCCTTGTGAATAATCAGCGTGCATACAAACACTGCAAAGCACAAGCAGCAGCCACCGGAGATGGGACGAGAAACAGGAGAGGGGGGAGCAAGTGGAAAAATCATTATCTGAGCACCGAGGGCTGTTTCAGGTCAGGTTATTATTACTGGCAATAACAACTGAAAAGGCAGCGTGGAGGAAAGTGGAAATGTGCAGAAAGAAAGGTTGAGCCTTTTTGTTTTGTTTGTTTCTTTAGGAAGGTTTGTTTTGTAGTTCACTGGACTGCCACAAAGTGATTAGCATTTTATGAGTCAGTGCTATCTCTGCCACAGCTGACAAGCAGGAGAAGGGGAAGCGTCAGAATGGAGACGTATGAGACTTCTGTTGCCTATCAAATTGTGGAACAGCTTGGTATGTGAATGGGACAATGACAGGAGGGGGAAGAGGAGGAGAGAGGATGAGGCAAACATGTGGAGGAGGGAAATAGTCTTAGTATCTGTGACGCTGATGATGCCAGATATCTCTGTGCCTTTGGGAGTCAGTTCCGAACATTACGTTGTTTCTATTCTTGCATATCTGCATCCTGTGTGCAGGCTGCTGGATCTTATCATTATACTGCATGTATGTGTGTGTGTGTGTGTGTGTGTGTGTGTGTGTGTGCGTGTGTGTGTGTGTGTGCGTGCGTGTCCTGATCAGCAGGCTGTTTAATGATGCTTTATTGCAGAAATGCTGGAGAGGGATTTACATGAAGTGCACATGCCCAGGCAAACACATACACACACTGAATCTTAATGTTATAATTAAGCAAAAGCGACATGCTGTGCATATCAACATTTCAAGTAGAAAGAAACATCCCTGTTTGGGTAGTTTTGTTATATTTTTTGTTCTTTTTTTCACATCTGTGACATAATGTCTAGCTCAGGCAAAGGGAGTATTGAAGGCTTCAGGCTGGAATATAAGGAGCAATACAATGACAGAGTACCCTCAAGGACAATGGAGGGCCAGGAAAAAAATGTGTCTTACCTCCTAGTTACCCACACAAAAACACAAGAGCAGATACAATCAATACAAAATGGAACTTGGAGCTAAAAATATGTGTGGCCAAGCAGCTGCGAGGTGAAACATGAGCTCTGGAAATTAGAAAGGGGGTAACAATAAAGGTAGCATTTAGGGATCTGACAGCACAATCTCACATTACTGATGAACCAGGGCTCGATTTACACCTTGACATGCAGTACATGAACGAGCCTGATGCACCACTGAAATAAGGAACTCAAATTTCCTCGTAGCACTGTGTCAGATGAACCGGTATATAGACTGTGCTGTTATCAATCTGCTGTCATTGACGACTCAGTTGGGAAGACTATGAAATGTATTTCTATTTCTGTAACAAACATGCAGAGAGCAAAAGAGCAGAGATTCAGAGATTAGATTAAAAAACATATTATAATCTACCTATTTTAATGTAATTGGGGCAGTAAATCTATCCCAGCTTTTCCAGGATTTAATAAAAAAGCCTCCTCATTTATGTGGCACCATCTCTTGTATTTCATGTGCTGCATGCTGTCACATTTATCACTGAAATTGTCTCACTCCTCACTGCTGAAGAAAACAGTATTAGATATGAGCAAGCAGATTAAATTTCGATCTTTTATTACACTTTCCCCAATAATAACAGCAATTGATGTATATTGGACCAAAGATCCACATATGTTTACAGTACTTGGTATAACATGACTCTTTGTTGTACTGATTTATTTGTTATCTTATCAATATTGGATTGACAATGTTCATTGTGGCTGCTACTCTTCTGTAATTTCCATATACAGTAAATGATACATGCATGAATCAAAGCACAATTGTCAATCACATTATTTGCCATCTAATTATTTACCATAATGGTGTCTATTGTAAATTAAGGACTGCTATAATGGCATAAATGAACACACTGCACCGGTGTCAGAAGTACAAACATGTTCCCTCAAGATTAAACCAACTAAGAACTCTAACATTATTCTCCAATGCCGCAACTTTGAACTGGACTTTACTCAGTTATACTGTTTTCCATCAGTGATTTTGCTCCCCGCCTTGCTTCAGCTCTTTCATTTCTTTGGTCTCCCCAGAGTATTGCCCTCAGCCCCCACAGCTCATCCAGGATGCTGCAGCCTGCGTTTCCCTCAAGTGTGCAGGATGAAGTGGACCCTCCTGCACTTCATCCTCTGGCTGCATGATAGAGGCTCATCCCAGATTGTGAATGCTGGTGCGCAGAGGTGTTAGGGGAGCCTAATTTCCATGTAGTCCCTTTGCTCCACAGTCCAACCTTACAGTCCCTGTCCCTGCTCCCAGGCACTTACTTCATCCTCCATTGTGGGGATCTGGCGAGCTGTAACTACAATGCTCTAAATTTCTGGTTGTTATTTCTGCATCAAAAACTAATAACTTGATTCTTGTCCTCTCAGTCTACCTTTTAATGGATTTGTTTTTTGAAAAATAAACAAAAAACAAACAAACCTAAATGAGGCGATAAGAATTAAAGAAAAACTAAACAAAGTCTGCCGAAATTCTTTTATAAAATCACAAAAAATGCATTCGTTTTTAGTTTTAATATTTTGTCAGCTGCCTTATTTTGAAAGGGAAAAGAATCCATTCAGCATGAGCAGCTTGTGATCCACCATCAGTATATTATCAATACACTGATACCTGGCACGCACTTACAGAGAGGGTTTTCTATTGCATACACAACACAACGCCATCATAATCCAAATAAGCAGCACTATCAATATATAAAACAGCATGTACATGTGTCATATAAGATGATTTACCACTTAATTTGTACAAATAATGTTTTTTTCTGAGTGACATTAGCTTTTGATAGTCATGGACTCTATAGATACAGATTGTACTCTGTGAGCGATAATGAAGGATCTGCCTTTTCATTCCCGGGAAAGGAAGAGACTGTGAATAACACTTAAGGTAACCCCGGTTACAGCGACAGGTCTTGTGTTACCTTGTGAAGGGTCACATCAAACGAATCTTTTTCCACAGGGCTTTACGTGTTCAGCCGCTGAATGGTTGGGCTGAACATCACAGATGCTCTCGCAGCAAAAGGCTCAAGGAGAAATAATTCATGCAAAGAGAAGAAAAATCTATTCATTCTTGATGTTTTTCATGAGAAGAGTGGAACTACATGTGAATATATCTCATGCTGTTGATTTCAGGGGTGTAAAAACAACAGATTATATAGTTCTGTCTCTGAAAAACAACATCAAACTAGTGTTCGTTGAAAATGTCTAAAATGTCAACCTACACACCTTTCAAACAGCTGCTTTCAGTCAATTTAATTCAACTCTTTATACACGCACGCACGCACGCACACACACACCATGTATAACATGCCAAATGATAAAAATGAAAGCTGATGAAAGCGATGTTTGATGATGTTTAATACCAACACTCCAGTGTCCAAAGAGGGAGGATACTTGAAGTCCAAATAAGCTGCCCTGTACCATAATGGGTCCACTATGTCATTCATCCTGGAGATTATTTCATTTATCGCCTCAGCCGGGCCAGATCACTTATTACATCACAGTCCACCAAGGACACACTAACGACCCCATTAAATAAGGATGAGAAATCCTGCAGTGTGTTGCTGCTGCCTCCCAAGTGTGTTTCATTACTCCATGAGTACGTGTGTGCCGGCAAAAAGTGTTTGCATGTGCCCCAAGACGTCTCCCACAGCAGCGCTTAAGTCTTTACCGACATTATTACACTTTCCTATCATCCCTTCACTAGAAAAAAAGTATTTTCTATTTACTTTGTTCCCACAGTGAACAGCAGCAGTGTCAACATCCTTTGCACTGAGCAGTGATGATCCCCTGCTGTGGCACAATGTGCTGTGACAAGGCCTGCGTCATCACTATGGCAAGTTTAAAAAAAAAAAAAAAAACAAACACCCACAGTAAGTGTATGAAAAAGCATGCACACAAAAAGCTGTGCATCTCAACTGAATTTGCTATTCAGTGCTGTCATGGGCACAGAGATGCTCCAACATGGCCAGTAGATGTGAGGAAAACGCTGAGTCATTGTTGTCCTCCAGAAATTCTGAACATATAATCAATACCCCGGGGCACTTGAGGCATTAGACGGCACACTGCGATTGGAGGCCATTTTCTTGCTTTGTTAAAGTGCCAACAAGGCACCTGAGGAGTGGCCTCAACTCTGATGCTGCCGCCGTGCCAGGGTTTCTCAAGCAGCCACTGCAATGCACTTCTTGTTTTGGTCAATGTGAAAGAGGAAAGAGACGGGGGGTGGTGGTGGTGGTGGTGGTGGGGGTGGGGGTGGGGGGGGGGGGGGGGGGACTATAATGTTTTGCAGCAGTCTCTTGACAAGTCTATTTACTTAAATTTTTTTTTTTCACAAACTATGTAACCAGGATGTAAACTTAGAATGCACTTTATTTTTCATTAGCACTGTGGCAAAACTGTTTTGATTTGTCTGCTACACCAAAAAATTCGCACATTGCATTTGACTACCATGCCCTCATAACAAGCTGCCATTCGCTACACATTCAAAAGAAGATTTAATCAGCACGTCTGGTTACATAAACCACAGAGATGTACTGAATAGTAAATGAGGCTGTGCTTGCATAAATGGCCAAAACTCCTTTCTTCTTTCCCTGTAACAAAGACGGGCATTCACCATCTTCAGTGACACTGGTTCTTTCAGATAAATTCTGCTCATGTTTCCATTCTTCTACTTTGCATTGTAAAAAGGAATGCACGATTGTGCATGTAAGCAGTAGTACCAGATGTCTCGAATCAAATAGATGTATAACACACAAACACAATACAAATTTTATTGAGTTTAAACCCTGAGGTGCTGTCACTGAATTTGTTTATGATGACATGTCATGCGGTCAAGCTTATTTCATTCTCCTCCTCCAGACATGCTGCAGCTCCAGGATTCAACATTATCCTTCAGTCATTTCTGACCTTCACTGTCAGCTGCATACACTCTTGCTATAGGGCAACACAAAGTACTGGCCTGACTACATACATGCTAATAACAAGTCAGTGAGCATGCCCAGACTTTGCCTCAGCTCCTTTGGGCGTTTGAGAGCTGCTTTCAGTGCTGGAGTCATATGAACCCCCTGGAGAGTCTAATATCTTACCCTTGTTATCTTTAAATGGTCAGTAACGACAGATAATAAAGAAGATGAGACATGTTAAAGAAACACTAAATTGACCTTATTCTTTGTAGTGCCAGATATCTCTGTGGTCTTCTTCTAAGGTCACATTTATAACTTTGAACTGATGCAGGCACAAATCAAGGACACGTCTGTATCTGGACTTGGAGGCATTTTAGGAAGTGACCCTGCACCACACATCCTGTCCACTGAAATATTCTCTGTGTGGACGATCGAGCTGAAGCTCAGGCCTATGCTGTGTTTGGATAAGGAGGAAAAAGCCGCTGGCCTCCCCGTTCACACAATAGAGTCTTTGAAATCATGCAACACCTTAGACAGGGCAGGACCTGTTTTTATTACTGGAATTATGTAACTTTGATTTCCATCCTCACAACCTGATTATAAGCACTATGAACTTCAGAGGTGTTTATATTTAGCCAGCATCTGAGAGAGTCAAACTTACCCTTTTGTCCTAAATAAATAATTGGATGGTACAAGTGTTCTCATTTCCATAAATTAAGGAAGCTTTGGCAAAGACTCCCCTACCACTCAGTCAGACAATGTTGTAGTCCAATTAATGTTGGGCTGCACACAACACTGCTACTGGAAACTTTGAGCTCTCAGGTGGCAGTATGTCTGATATCTGTCTGATATCTTCTCTTATTTCTCATACACAGTCAGTCTGTCAGTCTCTGCTTCTTTTTGACCAGCCAGACTACAGCCCTGCGGCTGCTTTTCTATATTTTCACTGGATGACTTCTTGTAATACTTGCATCCGGATGTTTGACTGATTAATCAAAGGCTACAGTAACACATTTCACTTGGTCTAAAAGTGTTGGTGATAATGTGGCTGAATTTCTTCCCTATTTTTTGTCTTGAATATGGAATGTGCAATTACCCTGTCCATAACACTGCTAACTGGGTTAGGCTTGAGGAGGGTGTAGCAGGTTAGTTTCACAGGCAGTCGCCAGATTATGCTTAGGTGGAGGCTTTCTCCCAAGAACAACAGACTCAGTTGTTTCCGCAAACGCCCCAAAACGAGGCATGTTTATGTATGTGACAAAGCCCTCTAGTGGCTGTAATAATTATGATGGGACCATTTTAAGGAGGAGAGGCACAAGATATCAATATAACATCAGAAAAATGTTGGACTCTGAGTCATAGTGTCGGCGAGATGTAAAATTTTGTTTTGAAATGAAAAGCGGATTGATGTCAAAACCCAAACTTGGCTAATTCATATTGTAACGTTCAGCAGATATTTAGCAGATGTTGAGTTTTGCTCACGATTACAATGTAGTGCTTGTATTTAATTAAGATGGTGTTGGTAGGAGACATTTGGAAGACGTTGTCAAAACCAACATACTGTCAACATAAACTGTCGTCAGTATACTGCGTCAAATTGACATTGGACATTGGCCTGATTTTGAATCTTGGTACCCAATGTCAGGACTTAGACTCAACCAAATATTAACGTCTAGCATTGTTGGTGCCAGCTGCATACTCGCAGGGTTGTTTCCCAATCAATAGTCAATGTTGTCTCTTTTTAAGCATGACCATTTCTTATAACCTTACAGAAGTAGTCATTTTAACCCAAACCACAATCTTTCACTTGACCTAACCAAGGGGTTATTGGGTCTAAATACGACCAAACCTTGACCCTAGCATTGTCAAATCATAGAGTATTTTCTTTTATATAGCCGCTCTTCAGAAATGAAGAGGAAGCACAAAAGTGGGAAACATTATAAATCATTTGAAAGGGAGAACTGTGTCCGTGTTACACCAAATTCCAGTCACAATACAAATCGTCCACATCTTGTGTAGAAAGATACGACAATTTATACGTAGTTCACTGAGTGCCTTAAACTGTCTATACGGGATCAGACTGTGAAAATCAACATAAGCATGGCAAGCTTTAGAAATGTTTCTCCTTGCACCACAGGCACTTCCATTATTCTCAAGCTAGTGTTCCCCACTGAAGAGCAACACAACTACTCTCCTGCTCCCTCCTCTCCTTGTCTTCCTGCTTGTATCTGCTCCAGCAGAGTGTGTCTAAGTGCCATTGATTGATGTAATAGTTACTCTGTGAGGGTACTGACATTTTTGCTGAGACAAGAAAGTGGAGAGAGGTAACTTTGTGGCTACATTAAAACAGATCTGAGTACTGCCCTGACTCAAATGTGGAGTTTCTATTTAGACTAATGATGCTCTGTTAAAAAAAAAATGGTGTTGATAAAGTATGATTGCATTAGTTAGAATTATGCAATCTCATGAAAGATAGAAAAAAAAAAAAAACATAATTTGCAAAATGTATAGTGTGTAGATCGTATATTCTTAGTGTGTGCTCAGCAATCTCTGTTATTGCATGATTGGTAATGTCGCCGCTGTCACGCTCGCTCTGTGATTTACAGTTTCAGCATTAAGAGAGGTGTCAACATCAAAAACAAATGGTCCAGAAGTTAATGTGCTGGTGTGCACAACATACAAGCCGTATTTTCAAGGACAACGTGTTCTGCAAACCCTTTTTAACGTGAGAATGTCTCTCCAAAAAGTGAGCACAGTGGAAAAGTTCAGAGTTATAATTGAAACCCTAAAGCAGTGATAAGATTATACCAAAGGGTGCTTTGGGCTGCCGTGACTCTTGATAAGGGATGTGAAGGAAGACAGGGCGAACTGATGGTGAAAGCAAATAGAAAGATGGTTATTTCTAGATTCCAACACCTTCATTTGTGCATGAATGTGCAGTAGTTGGGCAGCCAGACACACACACAAACACACACACACACACACACACGAACACACACACACACACACACACACACACACACACACACACAGACACAGACACACAGACACACACACATTTTATTTGAGACTGTTGAGATCTCTCCTCGTCTTGGATCCAGATGTAGTTCCTTTGGCAGAAACAAAGGTTGAGGAGTGTTAATGTTTCACTCACTCTGCCAGTCTGTCTGCCAAGTTCCTAAAAATGCACTGTAGGGCCTCCTGGAGAGAAAAAGTGCTTGTGCAAACACAACCTCTCTCTCTCTCTCTCTCTCTCCTTCCTGACATTTTTGATAACTGTCCCTCATGTATTGCAATATGTACTTTTGCTGCCTCATATTCTCCTTCCCCTCTTTGCTGTGTCAACACAGCTAACACAAAGCACACATCAGCCTAATTGAAACAGTTGAAGCCTAATTCAGCAACCACTTTCATACACTAATGCTGCTCCAGTCAAAAACCAAAAGCATTTTTATATGATTCAGGAGGGTTGTTTTTCAAAATGCTTTTTCAGTTTTTTTTTGTTTTTTTTCTTGAGTCTAACGTCACATCATTGAATATGTACAATGACTGATGTGGTGAAACAGGGCCAAACTGAGTTCCTCTAAGACCTAAGGGTGTTCTGTCAACCCACCTGAGTCCAACTGAGCAATGGGAGACCCACTAGGTCTGTTGCTGGGTAGAAGCTCATCTCCACCCCTCGCTGTGATTGGTTGATGCAGTCTTGATGGCCCCACCTCTTGGATCGCTGGTGTCCTCTCTGAGCACAGCCGTCTGTCACAAACAGGCGGTGGAAAACAACCCTAACAACTGCTCTGGGGCCAGGTATTTGCGATCTGTTGGCTGCTAAAGTTAGAGAACAGAGGGTTAGGTAATCTGATCCAACATCTGTCAGTGTAGAGCTCTACCCAACTAAATTTCAGATCTATCCAAGTGTTTCAAAAGCTAACTTTGCCACCCCCCCAGCTCTGTGAAAGTTGACAGATCCTGTAACTATTTTCACCCCTGAGGACAGACACTTGTATGTACCATCAATGTAGCCAGCTAGACAGACAATGTGACCCTCAAAATAAAAGGCACTTGGCAATGAGGGAGAGAACATGGCGCTGTTAGATGAGTTAATCATCCATGGCCTCTTAAATGTCGTTCAACATGTTTGTTTTTCTGTTCTCCCTCAGGGGTTAGATAGAGAGAGGAGGCAGTGTGGATGGGTGGTTAATTTTTACTCTCTATATACACTCTTACAACCAGCCTGATATGGAATAAAATTCTTAGAATTGACAAAACACTGATGATAAATGACACACACACACACACACACACACACACACACACACACACACACACACACACACACACATACACAGTTAAATGGAGGAAAAACTCAGACAGTGGTATTGTGTGGAGGATAAATTTTATCCCTGGTCACTTGCCTTCCATTCCTGGTGGTTGGATAAAAACAAATCCAGCAGGGTGAGAAATGCAACAGCAGCCACAAGCCAAACTGCTGCAGTAATGCAGATATAGAGGTACCTAAATGACAGAGTGACTGGGGCATCAAGGAGTCAAAAAAAGTGATCATAACCTTGGATAAACTATATAGAGATTACAGAGCCAGGTTTTTCAATGTGGTGGAAGAAGTATTCGCGCTTAAAGGAAGTAAAACTTACAAATATTTTAAGTAAAAGTAGAAATACCAATGTCTAAAATTACTCCATCAAAATTTAAAGTGCATTCAAATTATTGCTGTGTTAATATGTCAGTTTTGTGTTCAAAGCTTGTTTCATTTGCCCTCAAAGCCAAAAATTACTGGTTATTACTGGTTAAAAAATCAAACTATTAAAATTTGGCCCTATGTTTATGCCATTTCAATATTATGATAAACTGAATCACTCAATGGAGAAACATCAGGATTTTAAATAAGTAAGTTCCCCCATTACCCAGCATGCACAACAGGGCTCCAGCGCTAGAAAAGCTAATTGGGATGCAGTCATTATTAATGGTATTAGTTACACCAATGTTTGACAGCTCAAAAGATGTATTACTGGACGAAATCAGAGATGTGGGTGGCGATTCAGAGGCCTGGAACCAGGCTATTTGCTCCTTTTCTACCCAACTGCTCTGATGTTCAGCATCAACAGTACAAGCCCGCTTGAACTGGGGTGCAACCGGGTGTGAGATTACATAATGTAATCCTCCCTCAAACTGCAGCTACTCCGGCTGTATGTACAGGACTTCCAGAGAGACTCATTTCTGTGAAAGAGGGATGTTCCTGTTGTAAATCTTGTCCTACTCCCACCTTATGCCATCTGCACCTCCATCACGATAACTGCAACCACCCATTTCACCTCAAATACTCTTTCTTTTATCCTAATCCCTCGTTCTCAATCTCTAATTAGTTGGCATGAGTATCCCAGCAATCTGTGCTGTATCACAGACGAAAATGGACGCTGTATGTTGATGTTGTGCTGAATACTAATCTCTTAAAATCAGGGCAGTGTTGATTCAAACGACTGATAATCATGTTACATCATGCGGTAAATGGATGCAACTCAATTTTTCCCTTCCACGTAAAAAACTATTCTCACAAACAAGTATAATCAAAATAATTTTGGGAACAAACGCTTTATTAGTTGGCTAACCTCCTAATGCTTTTTTGCTTTTTCACATTTACTTTCCTGTCTGCATTTCC
Organism: Seriola aureovittata; assembly: GCF_021018895.1. Classification (NCBI taxonomy): domain Eukaryota; kingdom Metazoa; phylum Chordata; class Actinopteri; order Carangiformes; family Carangidae; genus Seriola; species Seriola aureovittata. Next base: position 16,084,755 of record NC_079380.1, on the reverse strand, counting down.
CTCCAGGATGCAAACAGTTTTGTTGCATTGTTGTTTACTTTGTTTTAAACATGCTGGCTCAGGTGGGCAGAGAACATGACTTTTGACTACATGTCTGGAAGCAAGAGAAATGCTGAATGAAAAGTGACAATGCTTCTTTTGTTTGTCCTCAAGGAGCGTTTGTATCAGGAGACACAGACACAGGTCCCACATAATCTCCGGTATTCTTTCAAAAAGAGAACCTCTTCATCTTCAACAGGAATTTAGAGGCAAATCTGATATAGTTGTTATATGTATTTGACTCATGTATTGACAAAATGTTACAAAGGTCTATGAAAACAGTGACATTGTGCATGTTAACTTCATCAGCCATAACAGAGCAACAGCTCTGCAAATACTGAATCTGAAAATCAAACATTTGAAATGCTGGGAGGGATGCCTGATTTGTCGAACACACAGGGAGAGGCTGTTTGGAACAAATGTCACAAAGCATGAATTAAAAAAAAACAACATTAGTCATATTTTACGCAGTGGCATGTGCACATGTTGTTTGTGATGAGTCTTTAAAATGGGGAACTGACAGTGCTCAGACTCCTGAACAGCTGATTGGTTCAGGCTGTAATACTTTTTAATCATAAACAAATGCCAAACCTATAATATCACAATATCATATGTTTCCCATTAACAATTTCCACAGAGATAAACATGCTCATATTCAAACTGCCTTTAGGTAAATACCAGAAAGTGGCCCAGTTGGCAAAACAAGTCCATGTACGCAAGTGGAAACTGCTTCCTGCTGATACATGTTCTGTCTGCTTCCAAAGGGCACTGCATTGCTCGACCTGGCACCGGCTTGGTCTTCCCCCTAAACTAACATACACACCCATACAGACACTTGCGTATACTCTCTTTCTCCCTCTCTCACACACACTCACACACACACACACACACACACACCACACACACACACACACACACACACACACACACACACACACACACACACACACACAGAAAGGCTGCCAAAGCCTGAAGCGAGGGTTGAAAGTACGAAAGAAGGAGGAGCTGCATCGCCAGGTTGTGCACAATTGGCAGCCTCTGGAACCATGTTATCCACCTGACTCCTTCCTCACCTCCCTGCACGAGAACAGGGTAAATAAACTCCCCAGGAAGATGACCTTTTATTCACACAAAGTGTAGACTTTAAGCCTTTATACTAAGTTGAGCAAAGCAGCCACTGTAACCTGGAAGAGAGCTTGAGCAAGAAAGGTTTAATGATGCAAACAGGACTCGGTTTTGACAGATATTGTGTGTTTGTATTTGTGTGCTCAAGCTGTCTGCCTGGCTATCTGATGTCCTTCCAAAGACATCCGTTGATCCTAAAAAAGAGCAGAGGAGGAGGGCAGGGGGAGGAGCAGGCAGGGGAGGTGGGCAGTGGAAAATTTTCCTCTTACATTGTCAGTATAGACAGAGGTAGGAGTCTGGACGAAACACTGTCATGTTTAATGGAAAAGCAATGCATTACATGGAGCAGTGTAATGCAGAGTAAAGCATTTGATCTTTGGATCACAGAGAGATAAAGCCAGCAGTCAGAATTAGCTATGACATCCCTCTCATGTTTTATTCATCACGGTGAATGCTGTTGCTTTATGAGATGAGACAAGGGAGAGTTTTGAAAAAGAAACTTTTTCATTTTAGCACTGTGAGAAACAGCTTCCCTTTTTCTTTTAATGGTAGCTTATGAAAGAATAAAAAATTAAGTGTGAGTGTGATGAGAAAAAAGAGGAAAAATGCAGCAAAACATCAGGTGATCCACTGCAAGCAAGGTCAAAGATCTGGAAAAATCCACATCATTTTCCAGGGCAGCCCAGGGAAGGGTCACCGCTGTCTTATCACAGGTCAGAGCAGACTGCACCGCTGTGCCGTGACCGCAGGAGCACACTCTGGTTTCTCCTCTCTCTCTCTCTCGCTCCCTCCGTTCACCCCCCCCCCACCCCCCATTCTGTGTCTATTGCTTGACCACCTGGCATCAGGCAGCACGCACCCCTTCCATCTGCTCTTATTCTCAAGCTGAGGAAAGACTGAGGGACAGACAGGTGGACGAAGGGGTTGGAAAAATCGGAGAAGGAAAAGTAAACAGCCAGGTCAGCAATGAAAGCAGCTGACTATCTTTTATCAGCTTTAGATTAACAGAGAGCCGGAGCACTTCGCGATAGCACACGTGATAAAAATCAGCAATTATTAACTCTTGTTTTGCGCTGAGGGAGGGGAAAAATAATCATGTGAAGTCCTGTTTAAAAGGAAAGTCTGACATTTGTATTTCAACAGCACCACTCTTTATGTCCAAATGAGACTGACCTGAATACCAGTTAACCATTATTATTGGAGAAGTCCTATCTGCTGCATACTTGAGAAATGTCAAGAGAACACTCACAGCTCACCAACATATTGACTGCCTGTGGCTTTTCTTATTGATCCAGATTAAAGCGCCTTTCCTATCGGACGTCCATCTGTCATTTTTTTTTACGATTCAATCTAAGGAAGTGGCTTTTCATTTGAAAATGCCGAGGTCTTGACCAGCATGTTTGTGCCCGTGCGGCTCATGGCCTTGACAGAGCATGCGGATGGGACTGCGTTGGTATAACTGGAAATTATATAAAAATTGATCATAAAGCAAGCGATCAATGTGTGTTTTTGTGTATTTGTATTACGTTGTCAGGCATATGGTGCTTAATTGATGTTTGCTTGATGAATGGGTAATGTGTGGTGGAGTACATGGGGCTGAAGTAACAACACGTTTGAAGGGCACAACATGTACTGACAAGTGTTTACCATAATCACTCAGTGAATGTCAACACAGACCGTGTGTATGTGTGTGTGTGTGTGTGTGTGTGTGTGTGTGTGTGTGTGTGCTTGTCACTGCCAGGCAGAATGAGAGTTAGAGGGTTGTTGCCTGTCTCTGATGTCAGAGACACAACCTGGCAGTTTAATGTCTCAATTAATATGTGCAGCTCAAGTGATCTGTGCAGGAACACTGTGCTGGTCTGTCGCCCTTCACTTTCATATGTCCCAGCAGCCATAGAGATGTAAATCAGCTTAGGTGTAAATACATACGCAGGCTTTGAATGGACTGTCAGAGGTTCAATTTGCCACGTTTGTGATATGATCAAAAGATAACAAGATCCGTGGAGGAAAAGGGGCTTTCGAACTTTGTTTTTGCATAATGAATTCATTTAGAGCAGCTTGTTTGGCGTCTCCTATGCAACCCCCTGTGGTAGCATAGCACTTTAATTGAGTGCAGAGGGAAGAGACCAGGTCAGGCCATTGAAAGTAAAACATAAGCTCACTGCTGAGGACACTCATGCACTGGGTACAATTCAGGTGATTCTCATATTTTCCCATCAAAGCCTCAAGATCTGCATGCCAGAGTCTCTTCAATATTCAAGGTTTCAAGGCTTTGCAGAGCATCTTCAGTCAATTTTTCCCTTCATGGTTTTGCAGAGCCAGATGTGTTTGTGCAACTTTGTAATAAGAACACGTGTCAGGAGACAACTATGGTTATTGTCATGGTCCATAGATGGTGGAGAAATTCACAACTTACAAAGTTATGTGCAAAGGTTTTGTAATATTTGAATAACTCTGTGTATGTGTATGTGTAGGTGTGTGTGTGTGTGTGTGTGTGTGTGTGTGTGTATGTGTATGTGTGTGTGTGTGTGTGTGTGTGTGTGTGTGTGTGTGTGTGTGTGTGTGTGTGTGTGTGTGTGTGTGTGTGTGTGTTGTGTTATATGCTTGTTTTAGTTTTGTGACATCCATGGTGATATGTGGTCATCGCATGCAGTGTTCTGGACAGCGCTTCCCAGTGATCACTTGGCAACAGTGTTACCACAGTGTTGTTTTGATTCACGGGACTGACAGCAGCTCCCCAAACAAACAGCATGCACTGCTTTACTGAGACTGGAAAGACCACAATAAATAATGGAACAGTGAAAGCACTACAAAATAAAGTAACACCTGCACAGTACAAATATATCCAGCAACATTATTTCTCAACTAATAATTACATTATTTTGGTGTAGTGCATTAATTCCTAACCAGGGTTACTTGTACATCAGGGGGTAAATCTGCAGCTGCCAGGGGGTATGTGGAAACTCAAAACAGAAATTGTATAAAACTGAGGAACAGTTGAGACAATATGCTAAAAGTAAACAGCTAACACCTAAAGTGGAATAAAAACTAAATGGTTTAAATAGTTAGGCAAAGATATTGGAAAACAGTAAAAGTAATGAACAGATGATAGTTGGCTAAAACTAATTAAAATAGAAAACTAAAGAAATGGTTGAAACATCCAGCTAGAGGTTGCAAAACGTGGTAGAAGAGGTGCAAATCAACCAACACTGACAATTCAATTATATGAAAAAAATAGTGGAACAATGTCCACTTTTATATAATTAATAGTGTTAAATAACCCTATTAACCCAATTTATCATCCCTTCATAAGAGCATAACTTCAACATAGAGAGTGGTGCAGATGAAGGGTTTAACACGGCTCATCTGATTGAGCTGCAAACGGATGAGTTGGGAAACTACTTTCATAGAGTTTGGCTGTTCTATTGCAGACAAGAAGAAGAGAACTAATAACTAGTACTCAAGTAGATTGACTATTTCATCCAACCTGAGCAAACTATCTGCTCCTTCAGCTGGATTAGGAGCATCAGAGGGGATGCAGCAGGGGTCAGACAAAGCAGCGAACAACCAGGAGGTCATTTCTGGATCAAACAGAGTTTTCATCATCCATCAAATCTACCAACAACAGGGGCCTGTTTTAGGTCATTTCACAGTCAGTAAGCACCAGACAGTCAGTCTGATTGGATGCTGGACAAGTATTGGACAGTTTCCTGTTTCCCTTTCCTGAATTACCCTCAACACGATTGATCCAGGTGGTGACTCACGGTCGGTGGACACCGGAGACGTGGCGGTTCTTTGGCACAGAGCACAGAGAACGCAGCTGTCAAAGCATTTACATACAGGTGCCGGATGAGAGGCAAGTGATTTATATGAATTCACAGTGACTTTTGTGTAGCATAAAAGTGTCTGTTACAGTGACACAATACATTATCACCATCTGCTTAAAAGAAGGCACTCGTATAATAAAGATATGCATCACACACATCCATGGTAATTTTGTATAAACCCATAAACAAAATATGGGCGACACAAATGGCTTAAATATATTCTCAAACTAACATTTTACATTATTTTACTTTACTTTTTTTTTGAATTGTGAATGTTTTCAACATTAGAGTCTGGGCAAAAAAGACAGAACTTGGAAAAATAACTGGAATTGCACATCTTTCTCCTCATTCCTTCTAAATTAGATTAAGCTTGTTATTCTGTTTTATTTGCTGCATTCCTGGAGTCCATGTCAATGAATATCCCTGGACTAGAAATACATTGCATACATAAGGGCCCAAAGTCTGAAAATTTAATAAATGTTCATCGAACAAACTCAAACTGAAAATGCAGCATGGACACCATAACAGCATACCAGCAGCATACCATTTAAACATGATTAATTTCATAGATTATATTATAATGCTATGCAGTTTAAAATCATTAAGCTTAAGTCACTATATGTTCAGTCTCACATTTTTACCATACATAATACACACTAAACCAGTGGTCCCCAAACTAAGGCCCGCGGGCCGGATACGGCCCGGCCCCCTGAACTATTATTATTTATTTCATTAATAGTGTTATTATTTATTTCCTGATTTTTTCTTCTGTGAAGAACCCGGAAAGGGTTATTTGGTTATGTGTGGCTTTCTAGAAAACAATAAATTTTTACGTTTAGGCACCCCTGCGATCGTCACACTTTTTCTGTTACAAACTGAACCCGGCCCCCCATCAGAGAAGGGAAAAGTTATGTGGCCCTCACAGGAAAAAGTTTGGGGACCCCTGCACTAAACTCTAAACTGGAACCTCCCGTAGAGGCAGAGGGATGGGCTTGCTGGAGGTGAACTAGTGGACACATATTACACTCCCTATGCTCTCTGCACTCCAACTCTGATTTGTATTAGTGCCATAAAGCACAGGGCAAGGGCACTTTTTGACAGGGGTGGCATAAATCCCACAGTACAGAGCAGATGAAAAAAAAAAAAAAAAACGCTGCTCACTCAAACAGAATCCACTTGAACTGAAAGCAGGCTTGGTTTTGCTGTTTCTTTCTTGTGCTACATACGATGGCCAAAGATTCAGGCACTAATCAATCTGAATTATATTTTTCTATAGATATAGAGTATATTCAAGTAGAGTGTAATGCAGGTAGAGTCTAATGCCTGTTTTACAATGACACAAAGCCAACATGGTGACCTTCAAGGTATTAGGGCGTGTTCATCCAATCTTTCAGTCTCCCCCTAAGACCGTCATAAAGCACATAGCGCTCTGACACCTCAGGGTGCAATGTGTAGGGGCCAGAGTTATGGTGATCTAAAGATGACTGACTGTACACTGAGCAGAGTGTGTATGTTTATGTTCTGTTTCATGCAAGCTTCACCCCCTTACGTTATCACATCTACGTGCACAGAAATTTACAATCAATTTAAATTCAGTTAAAACCACGTCGTAGTATATCACTAAAATTTGATAATGGACCCAAAACTAATGAACTCAGCCCCTTTGGATACCTCTTTAAATCATTGCATGATAGTATACACTATTTTGAATGTGCCCCCTTTAAGTGAGACACTGCTTGTGTATCTCCAGCTTTGGCCAGCAGTTAATGTGAGAGAAGCCAGTTCTCTAGTCAAACATGTTGTTTGAAGGAGTGTTAGATAGGACCTGCTTCCTCTATCAAGATATCTTCCAATGTTTACCCAGTAAAGTCAGTCAAATTTTAATTCATATTGCTAATGTTAGCACTGTGCCCAGTGTCACTCAGAGTAAATATATCAATCCATGTTCATATTAGGAGTGACAGTGTCCGCAAAGTGGTGAAGCCCTGTATTAAATATTCTCTTTAAAAAAATAAATGGCTGTGTTCTTGACATGTCAAGGCTATAGCCTTCCTATGTGTCTCTATGTGTTAAAAGATTTAAAAAAACTACATATCAATAATGCACAGATGTTTGTAGGCACCAAGCCACATACTGTACTCTAATTTCCCAAAGTCATTCAGTCAAATCATTTTAAATGGGCTATTTTTAAGTTTTGCCATTGCATGAACAGCTGTTTACTTACCAGTCTTGACAAGATAGCCAACATTGCATTTACAATATAACAACAAATGAACAGCACTACTTCTCCAGGGCAGACTGGATCCTATAGTGATTCGGTATCGGAAAGTGATTGGCTGGGGCTAGCTGGTTAGCATGCTAACTTCAGTAGAGGAAGAGAGGTGATAGAAATAGAAGCATAACAAGAGAGTTGCTTTCCAACACTGGAGACACCTCTTGGTGAGTAAAGGAATGAAGTTTGATGCAGAATTCGCAACGTTTCTTGGTAGGTAAACAGCTATTAATGCTAACACTGGCTATGTAGCAATAGCAAAACTTACAAACAGCACCTTTAAAAATACCTCATGTTTTTCCACCCCCCTTTATACTATTGTATTTTGGGCATGAAGTTACTCACAGGCTGAAAGATTCAGGCTTATTTTGGATCAGTGCAGGCATAATCACAGCTAATGTGGACAGAATCAAGAGGGCAACTTGGTCGCGCCATTTACTGATGCGGTAGCTATAGCCTCCCCTCTTGTGTTTACCTTGTCAACACTGCACGCAACTGCCGACTATCTGCAGGAAAGAAAATAAGTACACAGTGCTGCAGAAACAAATGTTCTTTATGGTGATTAATCAACAGGCATTTTACTGAAAATGTCAAATGTGTACAGTACAGTCTGGATGGATGGTTATGGCTTTGCAGCATTTGTATTTCATGCTTGTATGGTGTTTTACAAGTTTGCTCATGGCTGATAAAATTATCCTCACATTCCCACTTATTTTCCTGTCACCTCACAGAACTGCTGGCGGTGAAGTAGTAAAAGATGTCCTTACAGTAAGCACAACTGTGATAAAGAGGGGAAAGAGAGAACAAGAGAGAGTGTTTCCCAGTCAAACTGTGTCCCGTTCTTCTCTGCATTCCTCAAGTTCACTTCCATGAGGTGAGGATTGGCTTTTTTGAGAGCCGGGGCAGCCTGCAGCTTTCCCTTAAAAGGTTTATAGTGTCTGAAAAGGAAATGAGAAGCGTATGAAGAGACACACAGAGGAAAAAAGGAAACAGTAACAGCGATTTTGACATAAAGCTGAAAATAAAATGGAGGATATGTGAAAGAGAAATAGAGGAAGGTAAGATGCTGGAGAGAGGAGAGAGTGAGAGAGGATTAGGAACAGAGAGAAAGGAAGATAGAAGCCAAGAGAAGACGGAGAAAGAGAGAAATAAATATAATGCAGCTGTCAGAGAGAAAGCCACCACTCCTCCCTGCTGTTGATTATTTCACAAGCACCCTAGCACACTGCTAAACGGAGGAGCTTAGTTAGTCGTTAATAGCTCTGCTGACGCCCACGAGTGTGTAGTGACCCGGCACATTCACAGGTCAAACCTTCGGCCAACAACCAGCATCGCTATCCTCACAAATTAACCAGTGATTTCTTATTATGTGAGCAATAATGTTTCATTGTTTTGCAAACAAGCGTGATCGGCAATCTTCTACAGCAGAGCCGGAAGTAATTTTTATTTCCTTTTTTTTTTTGTTTTTTTTTGCACAGGCTGCATTGGCTGCATATGAAACGTAGAAAGCAAACGAGTTAGTGGCAGAGCGGAGAAAAACTAGCAGGAGGGCTTCTTCTTTCCACTGTAAACTTGGCTTCTTTTTCGCTTGTTTTTCTTTTTTTTTTTCTCCTCCACTCTGTCATTTCAATTCAGGTCATTTCTCAGATCCATGCACAACCTCAGAAGAAGAAGAAGCAGTAGCCAGATTTTTTTTGCCAAGAGGTGTCTCTCATTAATACTTTAGCAACATTTCATGTTTCACAAAATTTGCTGAACATAAATTGATGAAGCTCTAGTTGCCTAATATTGTGTACGCTTGGTCGATATGCTGCCAAAAAAAAAAATCACCTCTGATTTTAAAGAATTTCTGCAGGCTTCATGAGACTGGTGCTCATTTCGGCTTCTCTATGACCTACTACGCACCCGTACCCTTCATGAATTTTAACAGCCCCTTTACGTATCAGAAATATTGACAGGAAGAGTCAATACAGAATGAAAAATTTATGGACAGTGACTGGGTAGAAGGGTTGAGATGCAGCGCCTTCATATCAGGTGCAGAATGACAGGATTCAATTAGACCCAACATGTTTCTCAAGTTGGGAGGTGATCATTGAAGGTCAGAGGCTGTTAGGATTTCTTCGATCCTGAAGGAACTGAGCCCCGCTGTGTAATGATTTTCTTACTGCGGGTATTGATATTCAGTAGTGGTTCATCAAGAGGGAGACTATTCACTTTGTGGCTCTTCGAGGATCATATTTTGTGCAGGTTTTTAAGCTTGAAATGCATCCCTTTTGATACAACAGCCAACCAGAGTCACGAGACATGATGCTCACCGTGAGAGACTGAAGCAATCCGAACTCTAACTTACTAGCACTGGATACTGTCATTAATATGAAATACCGTATCCTAAACACAGCATATGCATTATTAATATACTGCTGTGTGTTTCTGAATGCAGAGGCATTGGAAACAATTTCAGCAAGGCAATGTTGTTAATACTAATCCAATCGATGTTTAAGTGCTGTTCCTAGTCCACAGTGTGGACTTAGCCATTAGGCTATATAAAGTTCTCTTTCTATAAACTCACAAAAGGCTACTTGAATAACTCTCTCTCCCTTTCTTTTACCCATCTGCCTGGTACATACACTAAAATAACCTCCAATGCTCCTTATTCCTCTTGTATAAGCTTGAGCTAGCTTTGGAGGCAGAAAGTGTCAAGCTGACCTCAATCCGCTCCCAGTGTGGGTCACCGTCTTGCCCGGCAGAGCGGCTCTCTGGCTGTCACACGAAGCAGCAATCCGGCATATTCTTAGCCCTGCAGCTAGCTGGTTCCCATGGCCCGGGGCGATTAGCCTTGCTATTCATACCCAAGCAAAGCTACTCTCTCAAACTCTCAGTCTCCTCAGCTGCTCTTCTCAAGGATGTGACTGGTCAAATACTCTGGACTGCAAATCTACCTTAGCTAAGCGGCTGATTAGCACGCATCTGTCAGACAACTGTTTGTATGTGAGTGAGTGTGTATCCCTATGCATGTGCACAAACCATGAACAAGCTAATGAGGGTCAAGAATCAGTGGCCACACAACACACACTCAACACACACACACAAAGAGTAAATAAAGCCAGCCGATAACCCGGTTCTGCTCCAAACTAACATCACACTTTGACTTTCAGCCGCATCCCTGTGACTGCTGCACTTTCACAGTGAGTGAGTGAGGTGTTTCTCTCCAGCTTCTGCCACCCACAGATCTGGCATTTAAATTTCAGATAGCTGAACCCCCCCTGCCTGATACTTCACAGCAGCCACGTCTGAGTCTGAACAGTTGAAAACAATCTTTTACCATGGGAATTAATTAAGACAGTCTAAATCTAGACTAGAGTCCCTTTAAAACACACAGAGCAGGAAGACTATGGCTGTGAAAGAAGAGGTGTGGACTAGAACTAAAATGTGGAAATATGTGAGGATATACACAGTTAGAAAAAGATGGAAAGAGTTGTAGATGGATGGGGAGGAGAGAAACAAATAAACATTTCTGCAGGGAATGAACAATGAACAAACCCAAAGGTCCTGTTCTTTAGCAGATGATCAGAGACAGAAAAAGGGACCTCGAAAACCTGTGTTGACAACAGCTCACTGCATGTAATGAGCTACGTATACAGGAGACCATTGGTAGAAAGTACATTCACTCTGTATTTAAGCACAGTTCCACTTTACTTAAGTAACTCCATTTTATGCCACTTCATACTTCTACTCCACTTCATTTCAGAGGTAAATATTGTCCTATTTACTCCACTACATTGAAAGTTTTGTTCTGACAGTTGTAGTTACAAGTTATTTTTCAGACCAACTTTGCACATTAAAACCATAGGTAACCAAGCCATAGGTTGGGAATCACTACACTGCACCTAACTGTGTCTATAGAAAGTTAAACTAGCTCCACCTCAACCATCTACAACAGTAAAATGCCACTTACTTTCATATTGTTGCATCAATATTAAAAATCTAATGTCATATCACATGGAGGCTTTTCTGGTTGTTTTACCTTTTATACTTTGTACAAATACACTAAGTACATTTTGCAGTTAATACTTCTGTACTTTTACTTTTGGACTCTCAGGACTCTTATACATTTTTTTATACTTATTGGTTGTTATTGGATCTGAGTATTTCCATCACTGCTGGGGACATTGTTGATTGTGAGGCTTGAGAAAAGAGTTGTCAGCCATTTGGATCAGGACCTAAAATGCGCCATAGCCAAAAATAAAACAAGTTCGTTTTTAAAAAAAAAAAAATCTAGGTTCACAGGGAAGCTTTGCTCCATATCAAATCAAGTTTACACAACCAGATAGTGATAAGGCATACAGCTGTGGGAGGACAAGCATGGTGACATAATGACCCTGCGGCGATTGCCTAGAAACAGATCCAAGCACACACAAACACACACACGTTTCAACACAGCACACACCCCAAATATAAAGGTCACGCCTCGTCTTTTGATTGATAATGCGATACTGGCTTTGATATCGTCACACTGGTGCTCAGTCAAGGCGGCATTCATTGAGACAGGAGCAGGATACTGAAGCACCGCTCTGCACAAACTGACTGGAGCCTTTCCTGTGAAGAACAAGAGAAAGGATGCTGTCAGAAAGCTAAAATCACTGCTTCAGCATTGTGAAGAGCGGCCACATTCGAAGCTCAGGGTTAGAAGTGAGAATAGTGCCCACATTCCTAAAAAGGTAAACTGCCCCTCAGGCTTGGAAGTGTTCCCTACACCTCAGTGCACAAGACGTTTCACAAACATTGCCATTTTCACACCCAGGCAGCTCTCCTCCACTAAAAGGACATTGTGCAATATGCTAGCAGGACACAGAAGGAATGGGCAAACACTCAAGCCCCTACAGAGAGACAGGAGGGACAAACTACTGTGATGTCTCCACCGCAAAACAATACAGTCGTGTACAAGGAGCCTGTGTTGGCTATGGAAGATTCATAATATGGTCATGAAAAAGCGATAACCTCCAATTTCCTGAGTGTGAGCCCAGAGAGTTTGGCATGATTTTACACAAAAATATTTAATGTTCCCAGGATCAAATATGAAACATGTATCAGTCTATCACATTTCTAACATAATCTAATTTCTAAGTTTCAATTTTTTTTCTTAAAATCACACCACATGAAACTGAATCAGACTATTCAAACACCCTAGCAACCGGTTCTGACACTACGCTGTACTGATTTCCAATCTATCATCAATCTGTTCCTTTGTCACATAAAAAAAAAAAAAGGTGGGGTGCTTGCACACTCAGAAATGCTATTCTCCCCTTCGGCTAAGATGTACTAGTTCTTCACTGCAACTTGTCATGCAGGAGACTGATGCTCCTGTGAGGCATCCCAGAGGTCAGACAGCCACCACTGCCACCCAACCTTGGCAGATAAATTAGAAAATTTAATTCCCCCCTGCCCTGCTGTATGTCTTTTAGTTGTGCAGTTGTGTGCATGTGTGTCGCGTCCAGTAAACGCCAAAACGCTGCTGTATTTCATACGTGTCGGGGATAAAAAGAGGTAGGCGCGGGCGAAGAAAGAGAGCACAGATATTCATTAAGTTTGACATGTATGAAATACAGGTTCACATCCCTGAAGGGAAGGTTTTTAAATTGGAGTTTCGGCAAGATCGTATCTCAAAATTGCAACTCTGAAGATGTGCTTGGTCTTGCAAGAGTGGTGTGTAAAATACTTTCAAGGTGTTTTTGTGGGCTGAATGTCAAAGAATAACAACGACACATATGGAAAAAGATTCTGCTCTTCCATGTAACTGAAATGTGAGGACAGGGAGGAGCAGCAAGAGAAGAATGCATGAGAGAGTTAAAAGATAGAGAGAAGGGGAAAGTGAAGAGTGGGATTGAAACAACACCCACAGTAAAGGAGAAAATGACAAAAAAAAAAAAAAAAGATAGGAAAATCGTTGGGAAGTGAAGGAGTACACTGTGAGGGACTTCCTCAGGCCACGAGCTGACAGGTGCCAGAGACATGTCACAACAAGAAGACACATTATCACCAACCATGACCCATTTTCCAGCTGTTTTGATAATTGTTTGAACTCAAGATAAACCCAGTGATGCTAACAGTAATGTCAGTAGTCAGTTGTGTAAAAACTTGTGTAAAATGTCTATTTTATTCACCATTATGACTTCTGATAATAGTTTCAAGCATTCATGTGACATAGCAACACTCGTAGAAGTCCTTCAAGGCTGAATTGGACATGACGTAAACGACACGACAACAACAACAACAACAACACAACAACAACAACAACAACAACAACAACAACAAACACATTCAGCGCAGCCTGTCTGCTGGGATCTCAGCCTGCCACAATGGGTGTGTGAGCATGAGTGTTTTTGCATGCAAGTTTCCATAAATGTAAATGCATCTGAAGGTGGGGCGTTTGCAAAGGTTAGACAAAAGTTGGTTGGGGCAGTGAACGCACATTAATATGAGTTTGTGTATTTTTCAGTTCACTAACTGGATGTAAAAAAAAAAAAAAAAAAAAAGCAACTACACTGGCCATATCCATATCAGTGGTCACCTTTCACCCACACATGTACTTCACATTTATGTCCAAGTTTCAAATTGCTTCACTTGCTTCCACCCACATCAACAGTCTATTTCTCTCACTCTCGCTCTACAAAAACACACACACACAAACACACACACACATCTTACATACTTAGATACTCCCTGACACCTCATGTTGCTAATGCTGGATGGAGGTTGTCATGGGAACACATCTTTGACAGTTTTCTCAACTCACTCGCAGCAATGACACTCATTCAGAAGGCTGAGTAAGTGCAAGCAGTGCAAACTGAGTGTAACAGGGCAGCGAGGTTCAGCAGGAGCCATCAGTGCAGGCAGGTGACTGCATCAAGATTCTGTAGCCTACAGAGTTTTGATTTACCTGATTTCACAAGTTAAAAGAAACATTTTCATTTAATATATGCACATTTCAAATGACACTCTGACTGGAAACAGGGAGACAACTACCCTGGTTCTGTCCAAAATTAACCAAATGTTTTGGGGTTTTTTTTCTATTTTTTTTCCATTTACTTGTTAGCTGGGACCAGATTCTGATGTTACACTGATGTCCTACTTTGGTCTTTGTGCAAATTAAACAAACAAGATATACAGTAACTAATGAGCTTTAGAGGTGCTGGTAGCTAGATTTTGTTACCTTTGGACAGGCTAGCTGTCTCCTGCTGTCCCTGGTCTTTATGCTAAGATAAGCTAACTGTGCATGTGGTTGCTTTGCATTTGCTGGACATCAGTCAGCGGTATCAGTCTTCTCATCTAACCAGAAAGCAAATAAGCACATTTCCCTTAACACTGACAAAGTACTCAAAATGCTAATGCTCCAACTCGAAATCCCTAAACATTTTGTCAAACCAAAAATCTCCGGAGCCATTTGAAAAGTGAATGGAAAATGACCTCCAGGTTGTTGTAATTACAAAGATCGACTTAGCTAAGCTTGCATAGCTAAGTGAAAAAGACAAATCGTCCCACCACCAAAGACATGTGGTGCTCTTCCAGTAAAAGAATGGCAGACTAGTCTCCCTGCTCCGATATGTCTGGTTGTCTCTCTCTCTCTCTGTCTGTCTCCCTGTCAGAGATTTATGACTCTGTCTCACCACACGCCTGCCACTGCACCCAAAGATGCTCAGTAATCACATCATGGTGCAAGACAGCGAAACATTTGCATATGCATGTGTGCTGTGTTTATGTATATGCGTGTGTGTGTGTGTGTGTGTGTGTCTGAGCGATGTAAATATACATTTCCATCCACATCCCTGTTTACATGGAAGAGGATAAGCACACCTTCATTTCCAATTCCATGTGTTATTTATGTAAACCAGGAGTAGGTATAATGGAGCTACCTATGGCAAGTTATTTTTCTAGTCTCACTTCATTATCTTTTTACAGCACATACAGTGTGTTGAATTGCTTTTTCAGTGAAATATGAACCTCTTAATTTTTCTTTTCTATAAAACATGTAGTCAGCAATGTTCAGGCAGCTTTATAGAAATACAATATAGGATACAATGAGGTGTGGATTTCTTTACACTATGTTTTTTCTTCTGCTTTTTATTCCATTTGGTCCCGAGGCGTCTGACGCACACACACTGTTATAATCTAGTTTTCTCAGCCATCCCAGAGTTCATGCACACTACCATCTGTAGATCAGCGTATCTGTGCCTGCGGCCTTCAGGTAAAGACAAACCACAATATACAGGAGGATGCCAGAAATATAAAGAGAGAGAGATAGTGGGGGAAACACAGTGTATTGGTATGTGTGAGAGTATAGAGAGCTGTGAGAGGCTAGAGGAAGGTAGAACCCAGAGAAATGATACAACGTGCTGCAACACAAAATTCTAATTTCTACACAGCATCACGTGGAGACTTCTGACAGAACACCACAATAATGTGTATTAGCAAATGTTAAGTGGCCTGTATTAATCATGGTGCAAAGGCTTTCCAACTTCTAAACACACACTCATGTGAATAACTTTTTCCAGTGATAATGAACACCATGGCTGTACTCTAGGTCCGTGACACAAAACAAGACCAGTTACCAGGCAACCCGGGGAGACTCCAGGAAGATACCTGCCAAGGACTAAGCCCAGAATATAACCCCTCGTAAAATGGCAAATTGTTTGTTTGTTTTTTTGTTTTACACAGATTAAACAAACAAACTATAAAGAGCACTGGTAGGCTGATTGTGTTACCTTTGGACAGAGTCACTCCAGTCTTTATGCTAAGCTGAACTTATTATACAAGGCACATTACTCAATGGGAGATCTAAAAACGTAAACATCTTAGCACACGACAACCCCTGAAAAAAGTCCAATCACAATATAATACCAACAAACTTTTTATCATGGAAACAGACAGTTTAAAATATATAAGGCACTGGTCTCCTCATAATTCACAAGCACGCATTTATCTTTTTATGCCTTTAAGTTACCTTGACATCATAGTAACAACTAACCTTGCAACATCAGTCTGCAGGTTCACTTATCTCCCTGTGGTCTGGCAAGGACATGGATAAATTTTCTGGGGAACACACATGATTTGCAGAGGGCCGAGCACAAGATGATTGACCGTTCTCTCCTTCGCTCAGACGTCAACATGACCCCTTTTGATTGAATAAACATACCACTGAGCGGTGAAAAGCAAAGGACAGTTCTGTAAACCAGAATCAACAAAGTCTCAATTGTTATTACTGAAACTGCAGCTTAGCATGATGCACAGCACCTCAGTGGTCTAGTCATACATACATTTTAAAAATAAAACAGCAGCGAAAAAAGCTATGGACATGAAAGGGTCAATGACAGAAGTCACATTCAAGGACAGACATTATATTAGTTCTTATAAATGAACAAATTTGCATTTTAATGGGCCATCTCATAACTGTGACTCATGAAACAGTTCTCGTGGAAGAATATAGACGTCTATCATGTTGCATTTCTCATGTGGCCCTCAGAAATACTTGTGAGTGGGGTAATTGTAAAAGATGGTTAAATGAGTAGCACTTCATTATATTCAGTAAGAGCGTGCCATTTTTTAAATCTGCTTATGTTCACTGCTGACCTATAAATCCCAGCCTTCATACATACACTTTAGGGCTGTGTCCGTCTCCATTAATATGTTTTGAATAACAAACATGATTGCGATTGAGGTACTCGGCTGAGAAAATGTGTGAATAATTTTTGTGCAGTTTTTGGACTAGATTTTAACTCACTGCTTATTGGAGAACATGAAATGCATTTGCTTTTTGTTGCTTTTTGCACTCGCTTGTTGATTCTTCTGCAGTCCTGTGTATAGCAACTGACTTTGCATCTTTGTGAGTTAGCGAGCTGAGGCTCATATACCAATAATTAATCAGAAAAATATAAATAGTACATTTTATTGAGCCAATTAAGACATTTTAGCCCTACATAGGTTAGTCATATTAATTATATGCCCTCTCAGAGAGATGATGAAGCCTCTAGAGTTCAAAGCCTTCTAGAGTAATCAGTATTAATCAGCCATGTGTGACTTCAAAAAAATCTGAACCGAAATAAAATGGCAGGACAAAGACACACACACACACACACACACACTGCACACACACTGCACACAGATGTCAGCTTGTTGCCGTTTTTGATGATGGAAAAAGTCAATATTTCCACCAGCCTCTCTCCAGGGGTTTTCAGATGAACGTGACATGGGCAGGCCCCTGGGAAAGGTCAGCACAGCTCAGAGCCCCCGAGGGGCCACAACAGATCCAACACTGAGGGATCAAAAGCTAGGATGTTGCCCACCAGTATAACTTCGCAGAGGGGGCGTTAAGGAGGACTTAGCCTGGAGAGGTGGAGGAGATGGAGGACGAGGAGAGACAACAAGGAGAAAACAAAATAGCGAGTGGCGTGGTAGGAGAGGTTGAAAGGGAAGAGAAGGAGATGGGTGGATATGCAATGTGAGTCACCTGTAAGTCAGCACCTTCATTATTGTGGCCCATGCAACCTTTACAGATCTCCTCTTTTCCTCTTTCGGCAAATTGTGTTTGACATAAGGTGAAACAAAATCATAACCCATGTTCCCTATTTCCATTTCACAGCAAATTCTCTTGGTTTAATGTGTTTCGATTTTTCAGTGAACTTTATTTGGAGTTGACAAGTGCTGATGAGATAATTGTGTGTCCAGTAAACAGAACTGATGCAGCCTCAGTGAGGCTGTCTAAACTAGCGCAAGTGTGAAATGAACTCTGAAGGGTGTGGACTCAACTGTCACACCACTACATCCAAAGCAGAGACACACGTGCTTGTAGCTAATGAAGCTGCACCTACGTGTGCACAGTAACTCACACACAGACACAATCAGACTGCGACAGCTGATCAGACTTCGGGAATGAAAAGGGTGAGGGGTGTCGGTGGACATGTAGTCCGAGGTGGCGAGAGTAAATAAGGAAAGAAATTAGACAATTGTGTGTTTGTTGTTGTGATATTGACAGTTTCGATATGGGAAAGACATGGCTGTAAAACAAGATGCTGAAAAACAGGGGAAGAAACAGAGCATGTGCTCTAGGTTTTAATCACAGACTAGCTTCACTTTCATTGAACAAAAAAGGCAAATTGAAAATGTATTTTGTCAGTAAGATTGTGCGTCAGTAACTTCAGCACTCTATACCAGATAAAGCCATACAGTGAGTCCTTAAAGGAGCTATTTTTAAGTTAAGCTATGCCATAGCTAATGTTAGCATTAACAGCTGTTTTACTTACTACTCTAGAAGAAATGTTGCAATTTCAGCATCAAACTTCATTCCTTCAGTCACCAAGAGCTGTCTCCAGCAATGGAGACTCTTGTTTTGCCTCTATTTCTATCACCTCTGTCCCCGGCCCATTCGGGCTGTTTCGTCACTTTCCGATATGGAGTCACTCTTGCATCCAATCTGCCCTGAAGAGGTAGTGTTGCTCAGACGGCGTATTATAACCTCTTGTCTTGTGATGCAACAACAGCTGAAGCTCTGGTAAGTAAACGGCTGTGAAAGGTAATAAGCCTACTATAGCCTATGTAGCATTTAGGAATGAAAATCCCTAAAACATTTTTGATTCACGATGCAATGTAGACAAGATTTTCTCACTAGCAGCTGCTAGGCTCTCTTGTTTACATGTGTCCGTGATTACAGAAGTTATGAAGCAGTAGAATGATTGTCAGAGAGCGTACAGAGCGCCTGAAAGCCTTAAGTGCCTCTTCAGAGAGAAAACCACTGCCAGCCCCATGAATCATAAAATTCAAAAGGGAGAAAAGAGAGTGACTCATAAGACTAAAATCATCCAGTTGCTGCCTGTGTGCAACACACACAACGGTGAAAAAAGACAGAGAGAAAGAGGAGAGAGGAGAGCAATAGCAGCAGCATGCCTACGTCACTGATGAAAGAGTAACCAGACCCTTGGGGCAGAGGGGATAAATAAAGGCGCGAGGAGCGTGGGTAATATTACCCACATCTCCCTGGTGCTTGTGGCCTTGCTGCCTGTCATGCTCTGCTGTGCAGTGATGTCACTCAGACTGCAGAGAGGCTGGCTCACCCTGCCCCTCACCGACATACACAAACACATACACTGCAGATGCTTAATTATTAAATGCACCGCATATATATTAATACACAGACACACAAACACATGATTCCTCATCAATATCTATCCGGTCAATAATTCATAGTACACTGTCAGTGCAGTCTGCCACTAACTGCCTTTCATATACACTAGATATCCTAAGATAAACTCTTGCTCTGCTCCACGTTTTTCTTCTTCTTCTGCATCTTTGGCTGCGTTGTCATCCACTTGTCTATGATCAAAAACCTTTTTCTAACATTTAGAGCCTCACTTCAGCACATGCAGAATGAGACAGAGGGCAGCATGGTGGATAGGTAAGGATTCAGGTCTCCTCCTATTCCACAAACAAGGTTAAACCACACACTTGTGTACTTCAAAAGCTCTCCCTAAATATAGCACGAGAGGAGGAGAGAGAGAAAGAGGATGAGGAGCTGCCTGGTTTGCACCCATATATAACCTCTGCCTCACTGCCAGGCAGCACATGGTGTCACACTAAACTGTGTCCCTGCTTTCAACCCCAGTTCAGCCCCCTCAGCACTTTAGTCATCTGCTATAAATAGGCATACACACAGACACAAACACCACAGCCACTAATTCATATTGTCTATCTACTTTTATTTTCTTCACTTGAAGAGGTTTCAGCGGTTTTGAGGCTTCACCTGCAGGCTTGTGTTTTGTTCATGGTGTGCTCCCGACCAATGCTGTGTTGCTTTGCTTTAATGGCTCAGAAAATGCTTAGCCCAGCCCATCACAGTGAAATACTGCGTACCTCCACGGGAGGCCAAGGGCACTCTCACCAGGACAGAAGAGGGCTTTTAAATCACTTTTGATCACAGTTGCACACATGCAATCAGACAGACACGCGCACACAGAGCGCAAGCGGACAGGGGCGACGGGAAGCACGTGCTGTATTTACACAACCCTTCAGTCAGGGGGACACACTGAATTTATAGATTAATATCGTGTGTGTGAAACTGCATTAGCTTTTGTATGATTCATTCCTGGAACTTCACTCCTGATCATTTTATCCCTTCAAACTGAAGATTTTTATTGTCAGATACAAGGTTCTGAATTAAAAAGCATCTTTCTGTTTGTGGAAATGTAATGTGATGGTGTGGTGATCAAACTGCTGCAGCTGCTATAAACAGCAGAGGGCTGCATCTGAATGTACACACAGAAGTAAAAGCCACGACTCTGGCCAAACCAAACAGTGTGTGTATGACGGTTTAGACTCCAGGTGTGTGTGGGACTGACTGACTGTGTGTGTGTGTGTGTGTGTATGTGTGTGCGTGCGTGCGTGTGTATTTGTTTTCATGTACACATCAATTAGGAATTTTATTTGTATTTACTAGTAGCATCTAAAACTCTAGTTTTTGTGGAAATCTTCCCACGGTTTTTAACTATCCTATGAAATTTTGGAAGAACACAAACACTCTTTGTCTCCACGTCATGTTGTCTGGAGATAAAGAGTGTTCATGTTCTTCCAACCAGATGGAGACAAACAGCTGTTTTTGATGCCTGAATTACCATATTTCATTACATTTTTTGGTAAATTAACTTCTTTTTAAGCCATTATGGCAGACTCATTTTGAGAGTCACGTTCATTTAAATGTAGTTACCAGATATTTGTTATGGTGGCTGTGTTAGCTTTGTGTTTAATTCTGTCTAGGGCTTATTTTTTCTTTCCTTCTAAGACAAACATGTATGAACACAGACACCCAGAGAGTGCAGACCTCCACCAAGGCCAATGTCAAACAATATATACCAGGCTCCAGAGTTCTTACCCGCCCTATGTCCTGTCCCTCCACCAAGTCTGGTGCAAATCAGTTCTGTACTTTTTGCGTAATCCTGCTGACAAATAAACAGACACGAGTGAAAACATAAACACCTTGGTGGAGTAATGAGCCCCACTGTCACTTCTGAGCAGAAAGCTGCCCACAGAAATCCAAAGACCCTGTTATGGGGCGGTTGGGTTTAATGTACTCTGATTTGACTCCATGTGAGATTCATGAGGGGAATGGTTCAAAAAAACAGAATGGATAAATAAAAAGTATTATTGGCTGTGGCTACACTCTGACAGCATTTCTATAATAGGCATGCAAATCCAAAATATCGGTATGAAAAAATTAGGCAACAGTGAGGGGCATCAGTTGAATCAACAGAGTTTGGCTGAGCTGTGCAGATCAACACGCCTACAATAATTTAAAGGAGTAGTTCGGATTATTTTATGTGGGGTTGTATGAGGTACTCATGCATAGTCAGAGTGTTACCTGCACTAGATTCAGATTAGCGCGCTGCCAGTTAAGAGAGCCGATTGGGAGCACCGGCACACCAGCAGAGCTAGGTGTTGCTGTGCACAGGGCCAGCAGAAAATACGTGCTTTAGACACTTTTAAAAACACCCAACGAAACAATCCAATATCTGTTTAAATGTACGCTTTGTGAAGAATATTTTCAGCGATTTATCCTCCCATCCAAACAGCACTTTTCGCTCTGACTACCCCATACAACCCCACGTAAAATAACCTGAACTATCCCTTTAAATTGTAGACTACAGGATAAGGCATATAGACATTAAGTGTGTACATATTGTCTTAAATAGTCATGTGCTCACAATTCGCTGCTTACAGAGGAGCAATAAATTCAGAAGCTGTTTTTTTTGCTTGTGCGAACTTTAACTTTGGATGTGGGTGTGTCCGGTTGCAGCCTGCAAGTCAAAAATGATTGACAAGCGACCTCTTTGCTCGGAGGCTGCCAAAGAAGCTGGAGAAAATTAAGAGAGCAGAACACAGAAACGAGGGCACTCTTCAAATGTTGACTTTGCAGACTGAGTGGCGCTCAGGATTTGTTTTGTGCACCTCGAATCTTTTGACACCACCATTCTTCCACAGAGGAATTGTTTGGTACAGAGCAAGTAATTGATTTGTTAAATTCTGGCATGCAGCAGCATCAGGTGCTGTTTGAAATGAAGAGAAGAAGATTTTGCAGTTCAAATGACAAATGAATCATGATGGTATAAACAGACAAAAAATAAAAATAAAAAAAAGAGCAGCAGTACCAGCACACACAACACAAAAAAAATCCAGACAGTCACAATGGCGTTCAAGGAGATCTAATGTTTGAACCTCAAAGAATTGACTGCCTCAGATCAGCTATTTGAGTATTCATACTGTATCTTCTCTCTCCGTCCAGGGGAGCCGAACCACATGCTTTGGGATTGCAAGTTTGAGGGAAAACACACAAACAGACACCTCTCATCTTGTTTCAGTGGAACTGAAAGCTGGAAGCTGGGGGAGTCCTGATAGTATGTAGCAGATCTCTTTCTCTCTCTCCTCACCACCGCCACATGTTTCACACCACTGTCATCTGGGGAGCCTCTCCTCTTTCCTCTGTCTCTGTTCTCTCTCTCTCTCTCCCCCACCCACCCCCTCTGTTTTTCTAGACTTCTTGGATTTCTCACCTTCCTCTCTTTGCTTTCATCCAGCCCACTTCAACACTAGCCAAGAATGACTAATTCTGAAATGTCTCCTAAATAAATCAACACACTGCTCCACCGCTGTGTTGACATACCACAGGCATCCTTGATAGTGTTGCAGCTATCACATCTATGCATTTCACCTGATGAAAGCTTTCATGAGGCTACAATGTGTGGTGAAGCTGTTATAAAAGCAGTGACATTGGCCTTTTTATCCTTTTCTTCCCACTCTGAAGGTCATTCGCTGAAGTTCTTACGGGCTTAATCTCGCAGCTTGATCACACCATTGATTTCGCAGCCTGCATCGCATGTCTTAGACAAGCACAGTTGTCGACGTTCACATCAAACTGCATCCAAAACAGAAAAAAAACTAAGGAAGAACACAATAAGGGGGCTTCTAGCTTTTACTGAAGGATGTATTTTCTGGGATCATCGATTACTAACAGAGAACAAAGCGCATCAAAATGTTTGACTTTTGACGGCGGGTTGACTTTCACAAGGCAGAGAAGGACAGAGAGAGGCACAGAGTAGGCAGCTGGGGATGTTACATAACAGATGAATCGTGCATTCACATACTGGGGCCTACTGGGTTTAATTTACCGTCTTAAATGACCAAGTCAAGCTCCATAATAAACAATGAGCAGAGTCGAGCACACTTTGAATTGCAGGTGCAGTTTCACATACATATGCCCCTCATCTATTCTTTTCTCAGAACCTGTAACTCGTTGAAAGCAATTTTTGCCCCAACCCCCATCTGTAGGATAAAGCTCTGACAAACAGGAAGATGGGATCACTTCTCCTTTTGCAGAATCCCAGCTGTAATGCAGCACATCGGACCTGGCATGTTACAGTCTCAGAATCCCCCGTCTGGGCTACATCACACTCTGTGACGTCAGAAACCTCTTTGTATGTGTGTGCAGACCTCGCTGTCTGCCCCCGCACGGCTTAGGAGGAGGAGGAGGGGTGGATGAGCTGGGATGGAGGAAGAGACGGAGAAAGGCAGAGAGGTGGGAGGTGGGCTTTACGCTGTGATGTAATTTCATGGAAATTGTTATGTGTGGTGATGCTGCATCCTACAGAAGCTTTTGAACAGCACAGCCTCCTACTGGCCGAGGAAAATACCACATGAACTCTTTGCCTCATTGCCAAGTTTCTGACTGTAAAAATATGATCTTTATGTTGACACCTCACATTTAGCAGCTGCGTTTCCTCATATTGCGCATCAACAAGCCTTGGTTCTTTGAGGAAATGCAGGTACTGACACTATTATATGCCATACTGGAGCCATACTGTGGCCTGAATATATATGAATATATTTTCATTATAATTATGCTTTGGTTTTTCTGCAACCTAAAAACGTACCAGCTGTGTTTGCACCAGCTGTAGACAAGTCGATGGGAGAAAGTAAAGATTAAAACAGCTTGGTCTTTAATTAAGTGTCAATATTCAATTATGGTGACATGTAGCGCAGATGTGTTATGCAAGAGGCTTCATGTCTTTTGAAACTACAGATACAAATCATTTTTGAATATGTCGCTGTGGAGCTAAGAGGATGATTCAGTTTTTTTTGTTTGTTTTTTTTTTAAATAGACATGCGGCACCATCTGGTGGTAATGTGGCTCAGTTAATTTGAAAGAGTCAGTTGTTTTATGTGTTGCTTATCATGTAATAAAACTTGAATATCATCAAATCTAAATAGTATTTGTCATTTGATTTGTTAAATATTGTATGCAATGGTATGGATTTTACTTATTGCATCATGGTAACATTTGTGTAGACATGCACATGGGATGTAAAGTGATATATGTATCAGTTATAGTTCACAGAGGATGCAGTGAATAAAGGAAAGTAATGGTGCAAGTTCTGGTTCTTAAGCATTTGACACTGTTTGTATGTTAATATTTAAAATTGTGATTACATGTCATCAGTGGATTATGGCATTTGTCATTTGTTTGTAGTATTTCTCTACAATATCTTGATATTTAATATCACAACTAAAAAAAAAAAAAAGTTATAATCTACTTCATCAGGACTGTGGCTGTGTTTTTTATCAGACTTGATTGACTGTGAGAAGAACAACAACCCAACAACTGTCATGAGATTCAGATTCAAATTCAAATGTTGCTGAATCCTGATTAGTGCGCAGAAGTATGTGACATCATACAAAATCTTGAATGTACCATAACCAAAATGGTTTCAATTTTGGCATAAAATAGTGTGTTCATGTCAAAACCCATTCCTCATAGTGAGAGGCTGATTAAGAAATAAAGTTTTGAGTGACCTAGACATACGTAGCCACACTTTTCAATTGGGAAAGAATTACATAAATGAATTTAACAACAATGAGACACATGATAACAGGAACTTCTCCATGAAACTGATTTAATAGATTGTTAAAAATAAGGCTATGATGCTGTTTTAGCAAACACTGACCAGAGGAACCACCGTCATGGCAGTACAACGGGTAAATGTGACCAGTCTCTGGGTTTTACAGATGGACATACAGTGAGCACACATACACCGCACATTTGCAAAATCAAACACACTATGACACACTGTGTCTTGGGTTGAAACTCTATATGTGCACACACATGTACTGTACACACACACACACACACACACACACGCAACACACACGCACACACACACTATAGACATCCATCCCACCCAAAACGGTGGCAATAAACAGAGATTTAGCTGATAACATAGCAGTGTTCTCTTAAAAAAACATGCATAGCTTAGTACATGAATGTGTTGTTTGAAAACCACCGAGTTACTGTTTGCACACTTTGATCTTAGGGTTGGTCAGAAATTTCCAACATGATGACATTGATTTCTTTTATTTAACCATTATTAACAATCATGTAAACTCATTTGACTATTTTGTTTACAATAGCCTCCTATTATATTTTGCTCATGTAGAAAGTTACATTCTGAACCAAGATAGGCTCGATAACAAAGGAAATAAATACTGGAATGGCAAAAACACAATATAAAGTTATTTTGAAATGGACTGAAGACCAATCTTGGCCCAACTTTTCAGATATAAAAACAAATTAAAACACCTATTGGTATCCTTCATCATGTTACAGTCAAGAAAATACTCATTACTTAATAAAAGTGTCTCATGGATGAATACAAAACACGCACAATGCCCAAAGCAAGAAAAAATAATGACAATATTTGCCTTCCAGGCCTCCAAACATATCTGTAACAACAACACAAGGAATGATGAGGCAGTCATGAGAGACTCTCTTTAGTGCTGTGTGCATGTTCATTAGAAGGTGCCACACAAAAATGTTACTTTTAGTCAGATTCCCTTATTCAAGTTTATTCCCAATAAGATATAAATGTATAACCTTCAAATTATTAGACTCATACGACTTTTAAAGTTGGGGGAAAAAAAAAAAATAGTCAGTTTCACGGTGCTTCTTCTTTCATCCTTTGGTTATTGGGGTGCCACCTCGCTACAAATATGTGTACATTTTGTTCCCTTCACACAATTAGCACACACGGGAGTGTGGTGTACATTACCATGGGTGTTCTTCCAAACCTCAAGCGACTAACATCTAACATTTTAAAGTGCCAATGAGCTGAAGCAGATAGGAAGCACCAAGCTGGTGGCACAGGCAGAGTCTCCTCACACGACGGACGAGGGTTTAGCTTTGAAACGGCCGAGCAATCGCACGCACACACACACACACACACACACACACATATTTCCCCATGCAGGCTAATGCTAACCTACAGTACAGTAAGCTGGGCCTTCTACTCACAGGTAACCCTAAAGTACCCAGACTGCTTAGACATTATTCAGATCACAAAACATAATCCTGTGGCAAATAGGTTTCGGTGTCATTCCATATTAATACAACCTCTCCGATAATGTTTTATCCTACAACTTTTGCTCAATAAAAGCACATTTAATTATGAGTAAATGTTTTTTTGTTTTTTTTGTGGACCACTTGTACGTGCTAATAATCAGATGGTACAGTAGAGTAATCAGCCTCAGAAAACACATTCAAACAATTGATCCTTTTGATATTCTGTTTGCATTTTGACTTGCGGGTACCTTATCTTGACACCCAGCCCTAATGGTAAAGATAATAAAAATGCTAAACACAGGAAAAAAAAAAAATATCAGTGAATGCATTCACACACCGGTTGCTCGCACATACACAGACATGTGGTTTACAAATGTAAAAGTCTTACTTGAGTAATAGAAAATATTCTTTACTTCAAATCAAAACTTCCTGCTCCCTTTTTTAATGAAATCCTTCAAGTGCTTTTCCCTTTTGTCTTGTCACATCTAAACCATTTTTAACATTTGGGAGACAAACAATGTGTGTACATTACCTGATCAAACTTTGCCCACAGCTCTAGATAAGCTGACTAGGCCTTTTTCCTGTGTGCACCTGCTCTTCCAACATGCAACCCAGCAGAGGGGAACACTTGGACTGTGGACGTTTTCTTTAAGTTAACATAAACCTCACCTTACCTATTTTAAATTCATAAAGAATAAACTGTACAAAACATGGACTAAAAATAATTGTTTTTTGTTTTTACAAAGTATTCAACTACTCAGGCATTAAGAACAATCAGTAATATCAAATTAAAAACTTAGAGGAGGGCATGCGGGGGTTGGAGGGTGGCCCTGGCATTGACACAACAGTCTGTGATTTTTTAAATTTTTTTTTTTTTCAATCATGAGAAGTTGTGACCTGCCAGACGATGAGGTGGCTCCGCTCGGCCTTGGTGGGTGCTGACTGCTGGCTAGCTGTTGGCTCTGATAAACCGTCCAACTCACCGCCCTCATCGCCTGAGGAGGAAGATGACGAGTCAAACAAACAGCCGACCAGCTGGGTCGCAGCGGAGATATTGGTTGTTTTTGCAGCATTTTAATAGTCACACAGTGTAGAATCGGCTACGTTACTTTTCAAATGCAACCTTAAATATTTTGTAGGAGACACATGGTGCACTCACCCATTCTGAAGTCAATGTAGCCCTCGCCTCCACTCATGACCAGGTATGTTTTGGGCTCAGAAGTTGCTGTGTCAGAGGATTCAGATGGAGGGTCATCAGAGCCTGAGTCTGCACTACCTGGAGGAGGCATTGCCTGTCCTGTGACCAACCAAGAGTAAAAAAAAAAAAATAAATAAAACATTTTCAGTTTACAGTAATGAGAAGAAGAGCAAAACAACAAAGCTTTTGAAAAGCTGTAATCAGGAAGCTGCTGCCATTATTTTTTAATAATAAACAAGAAATTACCTGATTGTCAAAGATGAGTTTACTTTCTTTCCACTATTATTGAAATTGTTCACATTAAAATTCATTATTATTTAATCTTCTGATTATTTTATCAACTGATCATTTAGTATATGAAACGTCAAAAAGTAGCAAAATGTCACATCTGAGAAGCTGCAACCAACATTTCAAAGTAGTTGCAGATTACTTTTAATTTTTCAATCGACCAGCTGATTCATCGGTGAAGCTCAACCTAAAAATAACATAAAAATGGTGCTCCTGCCTGTTTATCAGATACAAAATACGACTCATACACACGGCTGGTGATTCTCACTGATTAATATCTATTCATTTTGCAGCATTTGTCTGTTCCGGTTTCTGGTCTGCACTGGTTGCTTACCTGGCACGGTAACAAAAAACTTGACTGCATCTCGATGTCCATGGAAACACAGCTGGGCGTGGGCCATGGAGCAGTATGGCACGAAGCTGCCTGGCATGGCACAGTCTGAACCGTCATCACCGTAAACCCGTATAGCACTGCCGGGCCGATTTGGCACGATTCCCGTTGTCTTGTTGGCTGCAAGATAAGAGAGAAATAAATAAATAAAAGTTGCTGTTGTCAAAAGGCAAATGTTATGGTGATTTTGTGCAAAAAAAAAAAAGAAAAAGAAAAAAAAAAAAGGGTTGGGTTTCATGTTGTTTGTTTGAATATTTTCTGGTGGTGTATTAAAGCAGTGAAGGCAGAGACTTCAATACAGGTCTTATGTGAAAAAGGGGACAAAAGACAAACTGTAAGGGCACTGGTGAGACGATCAAATCTCACATTGAGAGAGGGAAATGTATCAAGACAGATCAGTGTTGATCGCTCACTGACACACACACACACACACACACACACACACACACACACACACACACACACACACACACACACACCACACACACACACACACACACACACACACACACACACACACACACACACACACACACAACAGAGTGTTGAACTGATTCCCCATCCAGAAAATTAAGACAAAGCAGGGTTATGAGCAGAGCCCGAGCACAGCGTCTGTCAGACAGACAGCGAAGCGGTCTGTGGTTCATGTCAGCAGATGAGCCTGTTTGAACTCATTGTTTCTGAAAGCATAGACAAAGTGAGACGCCCATGCCCAAGGAGTAGAGGAGTACAGTAGGAGAGAATCTACAGGTTGGACAAAAGGGGACCTAAGCTGTCCTCCGTTTCCACTGACAGCAGAGCTGCGCAGCATAAACCTGCCAAACGGATTTCGTGTGAGCTACGCAGCGACTGTGAGACCTGTATCCATGGCAACCCAGTTGTCTTTTATTCAACAAGTAGCGCCTGGGTTTCGCAGCCTGAAAGGAAATGTAGGAACGCAGACGCACAGCGAGAAGAGAAAGAGTGGATGTAGGGCAGCCAGGATTTAGGGAGAGGTTAAAAAGCCAAAGAGAGAAGAGGTGAGGCTGTGAGGCCGTGTACAGTCTGATGTTGAATCATCCCTGAGGCACCGCAGAGCGTCCACGCTGAGGGTCTGTGGCTTCCTGAAGCAGAGGTGGAATATGAAAGAGTAAGTGGAGGCGGGAGTCGAAGAGGACAGCAGAGGGGGATATGAGTTTGATAAGAGCAAGCAACTTGTCTCCACTACTTCAGTTCCACTGTGCTTCAGTTCAAGCAAACGCCAGAGTGAGCATTCATTTTAAACCACACACACTGATAATGAACTCAACACTTTCACAGCAACGCACATAAAGCATTCAAAAAATATACTGTATGTGAGAAATACTCTAAACTTACTTAACTTTACTATCAGTCGCTGACCTATGAAACATTGTACGTGTATTTATCTGTTCCCAGCTTGATTATCGTAATGTACTTTATTTGGGTATCAGCCAGGCCTCCATGCACCATCTTCAGCGAATAAAAAATGCCTCTGCTTGTTTTATTACAGCGACAAACAGGTACAATCACATTACTCCGGTGCCCGCCTCCCTTCATTTGCTCCCTCTTAGATTTTGGATTGATTTTAAAATTTTATTGCTGACTTTTAAGGCCTTAAATGGCCTTCCCCTCAATTACATCTCAGATTTATTGACAGGGTATGTGCCCCACCTGTGAATTGAGATCTGCGGATGGAGGCCTGCTGGTCAACCCAAGGTCAAGGTTTGTGACTAACAGTGACCAAGCTTTTGCTATTAAAGCCCCCACACTCAGGAGCACATTTTTTTGTCTCAGCCTTTGGTAATGTTTGATAAATGTTTTAAAATGTGTTATTCCTAATTATTGTTCTAACATATTTTATTGCCTCTCTTCACTTACTGTCAGATCCTTTAGCATAATGTTTGATATATGTTTTTATTTAAGCTTTTTGCTATGCTCAGGCTGTTTGACCTTCTCTTTTATCTGGTTTTATTTTTCTGTGAAGCACTTTAAGAAAATACAAATAAAGAAACAAATTTATTATTATTACAGAGCTTTTCAATAAATACACACAGTTAAAGTAAATGGAGTAAGCTAGAGCACATCTGAGTGGGCTGTTGATGCCGTGCATGAGTGCAATACCTTCAGACAGCGGGATGGAGATGATGACGCCGTTTCCTGTCCCCACCCAGAGACGGCTGCAGGACACCACGAGAGCTGTGATTCTCACGAACGAGAAGCCCAGTTTACCCGTACCTGCACCACACACAGAGCAGACAGAGTGCACATTTGTTCACTGTGTCAATCCCACGATCAAAAGATAGAATTTTTACCAACGATACACAGGTGCTGCTTTCAAATCTTTATATACTGAACTGTACTTGTGACACTTTGACTCACAAGAAGCTTTTTTAATTTCTTACTCCTGCAACGTCAAAATGAAAACAAATCCCACTAAATAACTTCAGATTCAGAAGATCTAACTTTATTCTTTACTTTACTGACTCAAATAACTTTAGCCAGTGATTAATATATACCGAGCATCTTGCTGACGTAGGGCTCGATGTCCACATCCTGGAGGTGCTGGTAGGTGTGGGCGTGAAACAAGCGTAGGGTTGAATCCAGTCGGATGGAAACCCAGATACCGTCTCCAACCCAGGCCAGCTGCCGCACCTGGCTCTCCTTGCGCGGATGAGCGTCAAATGACTTCTGCTCATGCACGGCATGTCGAGATGCGATGTTGGGACATTGTGGAAATGTTCAATGTGAAAGTTGTAAATGTGACGTGTTTTAGATAAAGGCAAGTTTACACAGTATTTTGTTGTTTTGAGCTTTGCTGAAAGACAGGATTACCCTTTCCCCCCAGTAAAGTTTAATAAGTTGAGGCAGACTAGAAAAGAAAACTACAATGACTGTTAATTGTCTGTCGTGACTGCTGTACCTCTATCCTCATGGCCTTGGGCTGGATGATGTAGATCTTGTTCCTGTAACCACACCACACCTTGTCATGGACAACAGTCATACAGCGGATAGAGTGGTGGGGCCGGCCAAGATCCAGCAGATGGTAATTGGTTAGGTCCCATTGACCGTCTGCTGGCGAGAAACGAATAGACTTGAGAACCGAGGTCTTTGTGGCATGAAATGGGTCTCAGATTTGCGTCTTACTACGAGGAGTGCTATGCTACAGACTTACCAATGCTTCGGTGGAAAATTGCTAATGTCCCATCAGCCAACGCCACGAGGACTCTCCCTTTGACATGTCTGTAACACATGAGGAAGACACCGTTTCAGACATTTTTTTTTTTACCTTGAAGGTAAAATGGTGTGTTCAGTAACTACACAACCGACTTTGTACTCACACTATGCTGAGGATGGCGTCTTTCAGCTTGATGGCGTGGAGACACTTCCTCCATCGCGCCACGGATGAGTGGACATACAGACTTGAAAATGAGGAGACAGGGAGGTAAGGAATGGCTGAACAGAGTGCAGTGCAATACTGGCTTATGAGGAATGGATTTCAAAATAAATGAGAAAAATAAAGCAGGTGAAAGTGTGAGTGAAAGGATTTGCTCAACAACAGAAACACTATTAGGTTAAAACATAATGTCTCTTAATGAATTTTGGTCACCACTTATCAGTCATTTAGGCCTCATATTGAAAAGCACATTTAGTCCATTAAGCCTACTTTCTCAATGAAGTTATAACTGTGCAGTATTCACTCTGTCGAGGCCAACCCTTATTTTTTTCCTGCACCAATAGCTCCCTCTAGTGGCCATTGTCCTGCTCACCAGCCATTCTGAGCTCCCAGCCACATGGTGGGGAGGGCGCTGCTCATCCTCAGGACTTCCCCCTCTGAAGGATCTGAGTCTTCTGGCAAGGAGGCCACTCCATCTTGCCCAGAGCCCCTAGATCACAGAAGACAGACGTTTCACCAGGCAGCAGTCTTTCAGATACATGGCTACATTATGTTGCTTTTATTTTATTGGGACTACCAGGGGGAGAAGTATGATTACTTAAGTGCTAAAATTTTCAAATCAAAATGGGAGTTTTGTTGCCTCCTTTTAATGTGAAAAGAACCAAAAAAAACCCACATACAGTTCATCACTTGTATTGACCAAGTGTTGGTCCTCAAACCTTAATCAGGTTCTTAATCTTACTAAACATTTTATCATCATCGGGGTAGAAAACAGAGTAATTTTACCTAATTAAGATCTGAGGACCTAAACGATGTTCTGGGATTTTTGGTTCTTTCACAGTCAGTTTGTGATCTGACTCACCCGACTATAGGACTTTCTGGAGTGCAAGAACTCTGTGGAGCTTGTCGCCTCTTTTTAATAAAATATTTCTCCTAAAAATTTGCTATTGTGATTTGCACCTTGAAAACTTAAATCATTCCTCACCTCTGTGTGTTAGTAGGAGAAGAGTCAGTGGGTCCCACCCCCAGTGGGTCGGTGAACACATGTTCTGTGTAGATTCCTGGCTGGTTTTGATCCCCTCCCTGGTCCTCCTCTCCTTCTTCGCCTACACCAGCGTTAGCCTCCGTTGCTTCCGTTGCCTCTTCCGCAGTAGGAACCCCGTCCTCTGCCGGACTGGTCTCTCTGGACAGCTCGACTGTGGGCGATGTGCAGACAACAGGGAGAATGAATGATAAAGTAAAGGTTTTGGGTGGGGATTCAAACAAACAATGAAAAAGGTAGATGGTCATGTATTCTTGGGTGGGGAGGAGTGAATGTGGCTTCATTGACCTTATCACTGGCAAACATGGATAACAGGGCGGCAGATAACTACCTGAGCCAGAGATGACGGTATGCTCAGCAGGCTGGTCTGTGACACCCGCGCTGGCCGTCTGGGGGATGGCAGTGGTCCCCTCAGCGGCCATGGCACCATCGCTGCCTGTAGAGCCCACACTGGCTACGCTGCCGGCCAGTGACACCCCGTCACCTTGGCTAGCCTCCGGGTCTTGGGGTACCTCCTCACCTGCCGGATAATCAGTCTCCAACACCCCTGAAGAAAAAAACAAAAAACAAACACAGAATGATCTTACAGTCAAAATTCAGAGCAGACTGAATCAGAAAGGAATGAAGAAGTTACAGATGATGAATGAAGATCAACCTACCTGGCACACTGGCAATGCAGACGACGTGGGTGTTGCAGGCGTAGAAGCTGTCAAGTAGGTCGGAGGGCTGACTGGCATCCAGCACCATAACCTTGGTAGAGGAGTGGGTGCTGGTGCACACCCACACCCTACTGGACACCTCATCCTGAAGTATCAGCTCTTTCTCCTTCTCCTGCTCCACTTTGTCCTGATCCTTGTGGACAATACAAAAATCAGCCAACAGCCTCAACTCAGAACTTAAAGTTTGAAGAACTCATCAGACACACAGTGTAGCTCCAGTTCAAACATCATAATAATACAAAAACACCCAGAATAAGAGCAGCCTCTTCCTTAAGCTTCCTCTCACCTTACTCTCTTGCTCCAGCTGGTCCAGGCTACTCTGAGAACCTTTCGTCTGCTTAGTAAGCTCTGATATCCTCCCCCCACACAGGTTGACCCCTGCAGCACACCACAGCTGGGAGACACAGAGGGAATACATAATGAATATCTCATTTTCTTCAAAATTCAAGAGTGTTTTGTGGAATTAAGTATTTTCTTTAAATGAAGTACCTTCATAGAAGCATCTTTCTGATCCAGAGGTCTCAAGTATACTGGTACAGGTAAGTTCATTTTGTTCTCCACCTGTCCACCATTTGCCACCTGTGAGGGTAAATGCAGCAAATGTAAAGGCTTTTAGAAAAGATTTTCACAGAAGTTTTAACAAATAGGCGACATAATCAACACTGCTTAAAGCCAGAAACTTAAGAAAACAATTTGGGAATGTAGTGAAGTTTCTTTGAATGGTCGACAATCATTTGAATCAGCAAAATATGGAGTGAAACTACTGCGATAATGCTTGATTTTGGTGTGTTCGTCTGTTGTGAAGAGATGCAGTAATGCAGCAGGAAGTAAATTACATTTTCCCACTGTTCCACAACACAGATGGAGCAGAGGTAGCCTAAACATGGTGTCCATTTAAGCACGGCTGAAAGAAATATCAGCTACATTCATAAGTAAATGAAATAAAAGCAAAATATTCTTCAGTCATTCCCACAATGTCGAGCTCGATCTGGTGAGAATTTTAATAAATGTCTTCTTAATGAGAGAGCAGCAGAGTTAACTGAACCAAATTACTATCGACAGTCTTGATCAATATCACTGATCTAATATTTTCTTCTACTTAATTCCTATTCAAACCTTCACTTCCCACCTTGTATTTGCTGGGCAGGCTCCAGCCGTGTGCAGTGACTCGTCCGTCCTCCTTCTGCATGTGGGCCTTCACCTGTCTGTACTGGGCCCTTTTCTGCTCTTTACGCGAGGGCGAACTGCACTGGTCCTTTCTACAAGTAGAGCGAAGACAGAGAAAATGTCATCAGCTAACGTATGGGACATTATAAACATGTCCATCATCACAGGGCATTAAGTGAAAATATTCCAACAAATATTATAGGAGTAAGTCATAAGTTTCACCTTCTGTGCCCTTTTCAGAATTTTTCTAAACATGTTCACCTTGATAAAATGCCCCAAACTCACAGTCACATGACTCCATTACTCACTCTTCATTGAGGAAGTCGAAGGTCTTGGACTTCTCCGTGGGGAACTGGGAGAAGGTGCTACTCCTCTTTACCATGCCGCCCGGGGTGTTGTATTTCACGTTGGACTGGGAGTCCACCTTCTTTATAGCCGGGGAACTGGAGGAGGAGCTAAACAGTCTGCTGAAGCTGCAGGTGGTGAAGTTACAGAAAGCCAAGAGGGAAACAAGAGCCGACAGGAGTGCGGGGAAAAAGCAAGGTAGTAGGGGTCACCAACCAACCAGACAACTGAGGAACAACCACCAACATTTACTGTACAGTGACATAAAGCATGCTGGGAGTTGTGGTATAGCTGAGCACTTCCTATTAACTTCTATTTGTGTCTTTACCACCAAGTATCAATGGTATCTAACTAGATAGTTTCACACTTTCATAAGGGAGTGTTGCACAGGGGTAGTGAGACTTACTGTCGATGTCATTGGCACCAGAGTTTAAAAAAAATAAATACAATACCCAGGGCAAAGTCTCTGTGAAAAGCAGCATATATCCATGTATAAATTATACATAACTTAGCATGTGTAGATAAAAGTGTTGCCAGTTTGAATAAACAGATAAAAAAAAAAAAAAAAAATCACAGTTCAAAAAAAAAAAGAAAGAAATATCTTCCAACATCTGTCTAATTCATTGTTTCAGAATGATGTTCAGTCATGCTGTCCTGTACAATTTATAGTTTCCTTATTAACTATACATTAGAAACTGATAAGCAGAAAATATGGGGGAGAAATGGGCACAATATGTTAACATATTTCAATAAAAAAATATCAGACTGAAAACTGATGCAGTGACTAATACGTTGTTATTTCCCACCCAGGACCATCTGTGGTTAAAGTGAAATCAAACAACATATGAGGTTCTAGCTTGCTGCCTAATTTTTAAGACAACCACTTAAATCTGTTTGATATTTCTTACAATTAAAAAAAAAATTGATTTGCATAGAACTTAAGACAGAACCTGAACATGTATTTAGGCTGCTGGGGGAACTCTGTCCCTCTTTAGCGCCTTTGAGCAGACAGAGTGGAAAAACATCAAAAAGGCACACAGCAGGCAGGAGACAGGAAAGCCCGGGGGGCACAGGGAGAGTCATGTCTGAGCAGTTTGTGATAACAACGACTGATGCACTGCACGGAGAGCAAAGATTATGGATAGAGACACATCAAAGTTGGATTCATTTGTGATGGAGGAGCAGTTTTGTGTCAATGGAGGGCAAGAGCGAGGTTTGGCAGGGAGAAGGTTTATTAAACCATCTTTACCTAATGCTGCCAATTCAACAGAACATCGCGGAAGAGATAAGGAAAAAAAAAATATTTGAATAACTTGGGAGAAAATGTCACAAGAGTTAACTTGGGAGACTGTCAAAACTAAAGCCCTGACAAAAGGTGGATAAATATTGTAGTGTTTTTCAAAAACAGAGAGGACTCACAACTGCCAGATGCTGGATTTCTTTTTTTCTGTCAGTGTTGGATTTTCCCTTGAGGCCCTAAAGAAGATGATGAAGGTCATGTTAACTGTCGTTTTAGGACACACACAAGTACAGGCACAAAAACAGGGATTATGTACATGTGTAACTTTGCAGCCCCGTGTTCTGTACCTGATCATCTCCGTCCACCGCACAGCTTCCTGAAGCTCCATCAGTCTCTCTTTGTACTGGTTTCTCTCCATCAGCACCCTGGCCATTTCCACTCTGGTGAAACGCTTCCTCTGGGCCGTAGGCACATCACTCTGTGGCAGCACACAATTAAACCCACATGTGACCACACAGAAATACATTTCGTATTTTAGGAATGAGCTACATCTTGACGGAGACAGAACAAACATGTTATATATGCATAGAAAAGCTGGGAATAGTTCAGTTGCGGAAGACTCACATCTTCTTCATCTTTAGTTTTCTGTTTCATGTCCTCCACCTCCAGTCGCACTCTGAAAAAGACCATTTATTTTATATACGCGAGATACATAGTACAAGTTCTGTCGTTATTTTTGCAGTTCACAAGCACTGTAGTAATGAATTGCCAAGTTGCTACTGTGTCTTACTTCTTGAGCTCATCCTCCAGCTCTCTGGTCTTGTCCTCCAGCTTGGTCTTGGCCTGCAGCACGGCCTCCATCTCTCCCTGCAACATCTCCTTCTCACAGGTCAACTCATCCACCTTCAATATCAAGTCTTTATTCACTACGTTCAGGGCATTCCTGGAGGGACAGGGAGCAATAATTATTCAGTATTTTTTCTATTTATATTTCCTCTGGGGCCAATGTACATTGATAGTCCAGTTAAGGAATATCAAATGTAAAAGTCATTAAAGAAAACATTAAGCTTTGCACTTACTTTGTCTCAAGCAGTTGTGAATTCTCCTGAATGAGATTTTCAACTTCCCGGCCCATACCTGAACAGAAGTTTTAATGATGTTAGACTTTTATCACATGAAAAAAAATCTGGAGCAGTGACTACAGAGGCACTACATATTAAAATGAACCACTGTATCCATACTAAGAGAATCCAACAATATACTACATAAGATGTGAAATATCTCCTAGTGAGATATTTGTTACTGTAAGTTTCACAGCACACAAAACTACCACAAACACACAAACCCACAGCACACGTCACATCACTGACAGGAGAAGGATGGATAGAGTGGGTGAGGTCTTACCAATCAAACTAAGGTCTGAGAAAACCATGCAATCCAAGTCAGGCGGAAAGAGTAAGGAAGAGAGAGAAAGAGAGAGAAATGCCGAAAATAGTTTGAGCCAGTGGAATGACCAAAATGATGGAGGAGCCAGAGCTGAGCATGTAGCTGTTGACTCCACAAGCAAACAGGAAGAGATGCTGCCGAATATCTAAGGCTAGTTACATACAACAATCACAGCAGTAGAGAGAAGGAAAAGAGGAAAAAATACGAGGGCAAAAAAAATATTTCAAGCTGTAAAAAGAACAGTTAGGCCAACAAAGGAAGCATTAAACTCCTTCATCCATGCACCAAACTTTGTCAAAAGTAGTCAAAAGTCAAAAGTAGGCAGCTGAAATGCAGTTAACTGTGCATTAGTGAACCTACTGAAACTGTTATCAAACATAATGAAGAAGAAGCTGTGAGCTGTAACAAATGGCGGATATGGCAGAAAGTGACTAATGAGTATGGGTCAAAGGGACATTACAGAAGAATGTTAAGCTAAGGAAAGGCTTGAGGTCATACACACCAGAGTACTCCACTGGGATTATGGATAAAAGCCAGAGGATGAGACACGGGGAGAGAGAGAGGTGATGTTAGCATGGGTAGATGGCTAACACGGCGTAATATAACAGCAGGTGGTGTAGCTTCAGAGCAAACAGCAGGGGTTGGAGTAACAGTGAGTTTGAAACTAGTGCTATCAGTAGGACGACAGCTATTAGCCAAACGTAGCAGCATAAGCTTCAGCCAAAACTTCTCTGATATCACAAAATCTTTTTAGTAAAAGAACAATGCAACCTGAAGTGGACTCAAGTTTGCTCCACAGAGTCTATTGTTTTCTGAATCAGGACACTTCAAATTGTATGTTTACCTGTATTATTACTATACCACAGCCACTTACAAAATAAAAAAATAAAAAAACAGGCTTCATAAAAACTGGCATCCATTTTTAAATGTAACCCTTAAATGTAATCAGCAGGGAACCATCAGTACTAAATCAAAGTCAGATTGTAAAAAGTATTGCATCTCATTTCATATCTATTTATTTTCTTAAGATCATTTACCCTAAAATCAAAGTATTTCTAGACATTTCAGTTTCATTACAGAACATTACAACAACCCAGATGAAATTAATCCAGAGGATCTGACAGGATTTCTGCCACATTATTCCATTTCAGTGCTACATTGGTCCAATGAAGATAGAGCTCTTACTCACCCAGCAGGTCTGCCCCTTCATCCACATCCCCTATGAGGCCAGTGCCTGCAGACGACAGCTCCTCAAACAGAGAGTCCATATTGCGGTCAAATGCCATGTTCTCAATACCTTTGGTTGGGGTACTGAAAGAGCAATAAACAACAGGAGGTGATGTTTCGCTACCCTGTTTAAAACTGGCCCAACAGCAAGTTTTTTTGTACTACCTGCAGATCTTGTATCCACCCAGATCCATGTCCAGCTCAGGAGTGGACTCAATAATGTCCTGCACATCTGAGCTGTCCTCATTCTCTGGCAAACCTTCAGAAGACATAAAACACGCCAAATTACCCAAGAGAACGATGAATGCGTGACTGAAAATCTGCAAAGACTGTCTGTATTTGTGGTATTTTTAGACTAAAGTAAAACAAAAAGATTCTTCTGTGACACCTGTGAAGCATAAACACAGTCCGTCAAAACGTGTGTCATATATGGTAAATGACAAAAAAGAGAAATGCATGAAAGCCACCAAAACTAACGGATGACTAATGATTGTGAGTCCGTAGATAACAGTTTCATGATGTTTGATCCTACCCACTGATATGGATCTGGTCCCTGGTGCAGCCTGCACCTCAGTGCTCTTACTGTTCCCGTCTTCCCTCTCCATGTCGGAGGCAGTGGTGGACATCGGTGTGGCCGACTTGGAGCCGTTGAAGTCTGACAACTCATCCTGTAAACACAGGGACTAGTTTATGGCAACGATTACAGAGAGCTGCTTAGAGTCAAGGGCCAAGACGAAATGAATCGTTTCAAAATGAAGGAATAAAAACATATTGGACATATTCTGACCACAAACAAAACAACAACATAACAACACAGGTCAACGTGGAAAGCTGTAGGGACAGACAAGGTGCTAATCACAAACGTTGGGGATTCACTACATGCAGTACAACAGAAGACACAAGAGTCTAATTTTCCTCAGCTCTTAGATTGTGGAGAGCAAGAGCACAGTACGTGATGATTTCTTCTAAAACTAAAACTTTATTTTTAGCTCTCTGTCAAAAAAAAAAGAAAGAAAGACAGAAAGAAAGAAGGAAAAATATTCCTTAAACACACAAATCTGAAATACTAAATACTAAAATTGGAACTCAAGAAAACATCAGGACACGTGATAGAAATAGTGTTATTACACAAAAAAGAAAGAACCTTGAAACACTAAAGAAGCTGTATGTCTTTCAGATGCACAGAGGGATACATGAGCAACATAAACACAGACACAAAGTCCACAGAGAGCTACACAGGCTGCAGGGGGGTGGGAGGGTTCACACACAATCAACTGAACATATATTATGAGGGCACAATGAGAGCTGCCATTCTACCTCTAATACACAACACAACTGACACAGGGCTCAAAAACAAAAAACGGTTTAGACTAAAATGATAAATCTACTGGACTAAAACTAATGTTACACAACTACAGCAATAAGAGACAGCATACTGTTTAAATGTATAATGTTATGTTGTTGTACGATGAGTGATCAGTAAAGAACATGAATGAAGCAAAAATACAAAAAAACCATGTGAACTATAAAACTCATGCATTTTTTACTGAAATGAAAAGCAAATCAGAGGCCAGATGCAACCACACTGTTATTGAATATGACAGATTAATAATTAACCGATCCCATCTGTGACACAGCTGATTGGTGCGTGCACTTATTTTGAAAGACCCCAGTGTAGCCTACAGACAGGATATGGTTGCATTTAGCTCAATGTAGCACAGGTGGTCTGTGAAGTGAGGGTCTATAAATGCACAAAGCGAGAGGCGACGCTTTTGAAAGAGAAAAGATGAAACAGCAGAGTGGAGGAGACTACTGAAGCCCGCACGCACACACACACACAAACACTGTGCTGTCCACAGCCAATGCGGGCGTGCTGCTGCTGCTGGCACTTCCGCTAGCCGCCACTCATCCAACTACCTTGCAGTCGTCTGCCAGTGAATTCCCCCAAGTAGAGTCCTGCGCACTCTTACCCTCCCTTTCCTTTGGGGGGTCAGCAAAGTCCAACTGCTTGGGGGGGAAGAGTAAGAATGAAGCTCATATGTGCAGAAGCAGATTAGGAGAAATGCATACACCTCCAAATGTGCATGTCTGTGAAGTGAATGGAAAAGTACTACTGTGTGTGGCAAAATATACAGCTGCGCGTGAGTGTCAACTGTCTGGTCCACACTACAAGCAATAGATCCTTTTTTTAAAATCACATTAATTAATCTTTTTTGTTACTCATCTTACTATATCTAGAAAATAATAAATCTGAATCTGAATCTGACTAACGCTACCAACTGTAGAGCTGAAACAGTTAGTTAATTGATTGATTTGTCAATCGAAAGAAAATAATCTGCTACTACCATTAAGAAAAAAAACTCCCCAGTTCCAGCTTCTCAGTTGTGAATATTTGCTGCTTTTTGCCTTATGTGATAGTAAAGTGACCATGTTTGGATTTTGGACTGTTGGCCAGACGAAACAAGACATTAATTGACGTCATCTTGTGCTGGAAGAAATTGTGATGGAAATGTATCACTATTTTCCTGATAGTAATCAGTAGTTCACTTCCCGCCCAAACCGAATTGCTTCTTTCATCTAACCTACAGCCAAAATACTTTGCAATTTGCATACTGATATGAAATGGAGAAATCCAAGCAGGTTTTTGCATGTGGAAACAAATATTGGATGTTTTCACTTCATAAATAAGTAAAACTATTACTTCAGTGAAAATGATGGGTAATAAAAATCCACAGTCCTCTTTCTGTGTGAAAATCCATTCCTGTGTTTTTAGTTTAAAATTCCCTCTTTTTGTTGAGATAGTGTTTTCCTGCTGAGCTATGGCAGAGGGACAGAAACACCAAGAGGGAATCTGGTACTAAACAGATTGTAACTTGTGCATGTCATTAACCTGTCGTTCCTTTTCACTCGCCAAGGTAACACCTACCGCTCCCATAAATAAATATGACGTTTCTCTTCAACTCTCAGAGCCTTTCTGCATATCAAAGCCACTCGCGTTCAAAAGGCCATGGCCCAACAATAACCGTCCTGTAGCACCGATTACATAAGAACCAATCACATTCCAGCTAGCCTTTTTCTCCCTCAGCGACTGGCTGCGAGCCATACAGCGGCATCACTCCCATCATGCACCGCGCCGCAGAGCTGATGTCCCAGTTTAAACAAAAAAACGCAGCAGTGGGATGAAATAACACTGTCACCCTCCAGGTCCTAACTGCCACAGATACAAACATAGTCCACACTGCAAAACCGTTTTGGAGAGTGCAAATTATTGTTCTGCATAGAGAACA